>NC_081415.1:502206372-502556372 GCF_030272615.1 Cryptomeria japonica | reverse complement strand
TAACTTAGATGCATCCCTTTAGCAATATAACCAATGATACATAGAATGCTGAGACAATACTTATGTGACACAAATTAAAAGAGCCAGCCTGTAACATACAACCTGAAACTTGTACATCACCATACAGGTTATAACAAAAATCTAATTTTTCATGAAGGATGTACAAAGAAACTCATAAGGGTTAAGTCATGTTCATTTTCTGCCTCACCAAGGTTTCCATAGATTTAAGAGTACATGAATTCAACCATTAGAATGACCTAATAGAGTCTACAATTAGCTCACAAAAGTATGATAGTTATCAACTAGAATAATTCTAAGTTAGCAATTGAGGATATAGTGTATATCACTAATTTCCATAATACTTCACACTTCATGATAACAAATACTCAACTGAAAAAGTTGGTTTTATGTAACTATTATAGAATCATTCAATTGATAGTCAAAACTCAATCAAATCATAGATGAGGAAGTATTAATACCTTTTAATAATGAAGTACCACATGATGGTGACATAGAATGTTTACAAGGAGAGTGAAGTATACTTACCAATGAAGATACTAACCAAGCAATGATAGTGAGAGCCTGATAGAGAACTATACTTCCACGAATCAATAGCAATTAGTAAGTTGCAGTATATTATCAAAATAATTTTGAAAAAAGGATATAAAGGTATTTCAAATCAAACCTCTAGTCATCCAACAACAAATACATCAAAGGAATTAATCTTCAGATCAAGCGTAAAACAACAATCTAATATTATTTTCAGATTTGCCCTTTTCAGTAGTCCATACTCCAACAACTGCTGGTGGTATATATATATATGTGTGTGTGTAATGTCCCCTAATGGGACCCTCTTATATTAAGATTTGTGCATAGTGATTACAATATGAGAACACTATTGTCAACTAATCCTGGTCTGGACTCTGCACAACAGATTAGTCAACATTTCCATTATGCCTTGATAGACTATATATATTGCATAGTTATATGAAGGATTCAAAAACCATTTCTCTCCCTACACCAGTTCCCATTATGGAGCTCAAGGAGAATCACCCAAGGTGCCTCGAGACTATCCCTCTCCAACAAGCCCAAGAGCACCAAGGGCCCATCAACTTGGCCTCTTGGCCCACACTTGGGGTTGGCGTACCTATTGGAGCCTAGTACTCTTGCTTCCTTGTATTCTCCCTCCATAATTGGATGGTGAGATTGAAAGGTATTACAGACTCCATCACATAATTTACTTAATCGTCATATGAATAGTTAGAAAAGCATTATTAAACTGTCATACATATTACAGTCTATATTAATATTACTATTAAATTCTACATAAGAACATTATCGGGCTTCATATATTAGCATACATATATATGTAATTGAGCTGACATGTATGTTCATTTTGTAATTATCTTTGTAAGCCGACATAAGGCATGATGGATGTAAGGGTATATAGGTCAGTTGATTAGATCATTTTGTAACATGTTCGGATATGGAAGATGTGTTGAGATATATAGAAGGTTGTAATGTGAATTTTATGCAAGAGGTTATTCAAGTAAGGGTTTAGGGTTTCAAACTAGAATAGACAGAGCTTAACCAAAACTATATTCAGGCATAGAAGATGCTATCTTTGTAGTCCACTCATTTCTCTAGATTGTAGTCTGGATTTGTATGTATTCAGTGAGGCTCCTTTTGTGATAAGCAATGTGCTCTAGGCTGTAAGCCTTTCTGCAAGTGCAGGACCCTATATTTTGTAATATCTTTTCATATGGCTAGTGGATTGATATTGTGGGTCATAAATCCCACTGTGGTTTTTCCTCTTTGAGGTTTTCCATGTATAATTTTCTGTGTTATGGTATTCATTTGTGTGATTGGATTATTGGTTGCTTTACTTATTTCAATCTTATATGTACCGGTATACCGGTTGGTGAATACATGTTTTAATAAGGTTAAATTTGATCATTCGGGTAGAACATTGATTCACCCCCCCTCTCAGTGTTCTTGGATCCCAACACATACACAATCAATTGGATAAGCTACTTAGAGGATTCACTCAAAAAAGTTCCCTAGGGATGACAACTAAAAACAAGGCTAGAATTGGCTATTCTGTGGTAAACATACGTTGCCAATTGGATAAGATGCTAAGAGGATTCACACAAACAAGCGCCCTAAAACAACTAGGTTTGCTAAGATGAATATAGGATAAGTCATTGAATTGATAAAATCCAGTGAGTGCTCTAGCAAGATAGGATATAGTGCAATGCGACAAACATATACACTAGGATGCAGTGCCATGTGATAGACATAAGCAATAGGATAGAGCCTGATGAGTAACACCATGTGATTGACATAGGTATCACTAGGCTAGGATAGGATGTGATAAGAAACATTATGTGATGAACATGAGTATCACTAGGATTGACACAATTGATTTGATTGGATGCAGGAGTACTTACCATAGATTGAGTCTAAAGAGAGATTCCCCGTGACACAATGCTTACAAACAGATTTGACTGCTGAGGACCACACCACGATCAAAGTGATGGGATTAAGACACATTATGCATATGCCTAAGATTTGGGCAAACACAAGACTATTAATTGCTTTGGTGAAAAGATGGTCCCACAAGGTCTATAGGAGGGGACATATGAGATGATTCGGGGTTGGTCCTTCGGGAGCTCAGATTCCTTGAAGGCCAGTTGGCTCTGAGGGAGGGTCTTCATCATAGCTCTCTTGGATCCATTTTGCATTAGTTTTTGTATGATGATGTAGACACCTTTGGGTGATTTTGTAGCCATATGATATTTTGACATCATTGTATCATAAAACTCATTATTTTTTAATATATATATATGTGTGTGTGTGTTCCTATGTGATGTATATGCTTTATGATGATGTGATATGACGCTTATGATATGGATGCAAATATGTACATGATGAAATGCAATATATTTTTGTTCTCTTTCTGGGTTTATATATACTAAATGCATATGAGTATATGATTATGATTAGATGCATGATATGCTATGTTTTTGTCTTTTTATGTTTTATATGAGAAAGCAAATACTAATCAATGATATATGTGGGATGTGATGTTATCATGATTTCTAAATGCATATGTATTATGTGCTAACATGTGATGATGTAGATTACAACTATATGAAATGCAGATCTTTTTGGTGTGTCGTTACACTCAATCATATGATAGCGGGCTACAGAGACTCAAGAAGGAAAATGGAGGTCAATCAAGAAAGGAGGATGGAAGGTAGAAGATATAGAAGTGAAAGAGCTTCTTGTGCTATTATCATTATTGAGCTTTATTATGGCAAATACGTTATGACAATCGAGTTATAGGTACAACCCAGAAAGTCATTGTACCCGTTTGCATGGAGATCACATAGTCACAAACAAGGAATGCCCTAGTTCACACTAGACTCCTAGTGTCCTTATATCCTTGCACAAGTCATAATGTTACTAAGAGACAATCCACAGATAGCAAAATAATAGGTGAACATACCCCATCCTCGCCTTTCTAGTCAAAGACATCCTAGAGATGAGATCTCTAGTTAGAGACATCCTGGAAAAGCTAAAAGACATGTCACCAAAAAGATAAAATTAAAAGAAACAAGGACTTGACACCAACATACAATGAAATCCTCAAGTTATTTGTGTTTCTTGCCACATATGCTAACATGCTTGATTTGGTCACAATGTTGTCATCTTGATAAAGGACAAATCATGCTAAAAACCATGTTGCTACCAAAGTCTGCTAAAAGATTTGATTTTTTGAAAGGCCACTACTTCTTGTGTCTCATCTAAATTGACTGAATCCATGAAAATGATACTTTATTGCGAAGAAGATTGGAAAATTCTTGCGGAGTAGTGGCGCAAGTGATCTTTTATTGCAGGCTGTGTGCAAAAAGAAAGAAGAAGATGAAAAGGTGATGCTCCTCAAAACATATGATGCTCAAGGTTCCACACCCATCACTAGACTTAGGATTTTCCCCAATTGCAGATTGGACCTGATTTATTATGGAAGGAGAGGAATGGAAAGGAAGAGGAAGTTGTATGAGAGGGAACCAATCTTAGGTAGATCAATAACAAATCATGATGGGAATGAGTAAATTTATTATGGATGGATAGCCTGTGAGTGTGTGCAAGATGAAATGATGGGATTGAATCCTGAAGGAGGGAGGAGCAATGTCTCTACACATGGCACCTGTAACGCGGTTTTCACTATGGTACTTGCATAGAGTGCCACAAAAGTGGTTTTCACCATTGGATGGATTTATTTCTCCTTACTTTTATGATTTTTCAATTTTTTTGAGTCCAAGGTACCTGTTTGCCAGGTTTTCACCAAGTAATGATTTTTGTATTTTTTATGATTTCTTTTTTTGTATTTTAAAAAATGGGATATTTGAAAAACTGTGTGTAAAACTTGCAAAGATGCATGTTATTGATAGAACCTCCAAAGGTTCTCCATCTGGTGTTGAAATCCAATATGCACCTGATCCATAGACTGTTGTGTTGACATAAGAACCAAGCCAATTTGGTTTGAAATTTCCCTTCTTCTCTTTGTCTTTCTGATTTTTTAGGATTTTCTCTGAGAACTAAGTCAACCACCTCAAATGTGTGGGGCTTCACCTTGTGATTATAGTTGCGTTGTTTGATTGAATTATTTTTTGCTAGCTACCTTGATTATCTTCCTTGATGAAGGAAGCGAGGTATAATTAGTAATGTGTGGACTACGTAGGGGCATATGTGTGTCACCTAAAGAAGTTTGGGCATCCCTGACGACAAAGTCCTTCCAGGAAGCTCCATTAAAGGTCCATCGATGTGATTTATCACCAAAAGGGAATGGATTGTGGAACAAGTGGATAAGTTATGAAGGCTTATGATTACAAAAATAAATGAAAGTAGCATGGCATGATGGAGACTTAGGAACAACAAGTATTCTTTTTGACTTGAAATATTAGAACTTTTGCCCCCAGTTATTTTAGTATTAGGGGAGATCAACTCTTGTTCTTTTTTCTTCATAGGATTTTTTTCCTTGACTTTGATTTTTGCAGAGTCCAATAGATTTTGATTTTGATTTGGAATAACTAAGGATGGTAGGTTGAAGAATGTATAATTTTATTATGAGCATTTAGATGATGATGAACAGAGAGAAGTTGAGGAAGCAGTTTTGTTGTATCTGGATATATTTAAGAAAGCCTTTTAAGAAATTCAAAATTCAAATACCGGCATATTTATATGATAAATTAGATGCTAGAAGATTATCAGCAATGGAGGAGGACAAGCATGAGGAGGACAAGCATATAAAGATTCAAGAGTGTTTATCTACTTGTGCATCTATTACTCCAAAGGAGTTGGACAAAACTCTTGAGGTTGCAGATTGGAAAATCTTTCACATCAAGCACAAGATAGTCAGTCTTATGTTAGGAAGGGTTAATGAGATAGTCAAGGAGACCCACAAGGCATGGGTTCAATTTTTTGCATCAAACCCTGGTTTTGATACTTCATCGAAAGCTAAAAATGACACTATAGACATCCTAGTTGAAGGGAAAGGTAAAGGTAAAGGTATAATGGGTACCATATCTACAATTTTGAAAAATATTAAGATATTGGATATAGAGCTCCCGATAGAAACTAATGTATAAGAAAATGTTGAGATACCGATAGAATTGAAGAGTGTACAAGTTACAAATGTTGAGGACAATAATCCTTCGGATCCAAATGTACAGGTTGAGGTCATAGTTCATAAGATGGAATTGACAGTAACCGATACTACACCAGGTGGCGAAGCCACCGGTGCAAGAGGGAAAGCTATAAAAGTTAAACCATTAGAGGAGAAGAGAGGGGAATCCCATAGGGAACCGGTAGTGAGCCCATCATTGTTGTCAATTGACACCTTGCAGGTTGGACTGAAAAGCATTACCGAGATGAGTTCTACTGAGTTCATGATGATGGCTGCACATAAGATGATGAAGGAAGGATCTATGGACAAAGGAGTTATTGATCATTCTATCACTGTTTTGCATAGACTTGTCCTAGAGTGCAAATTTGACAAAGAAGCAATCCCATCCGACAAGCTTAAAGTAATCTCAGAACATATTTCAAAGGACTTTCAATCTTTACAGTAGATATCAAATCGACAGGCATTGGAGAGGTTTACACAGGCCAAGAGAGCAACATTTGATTAGATGATTTAGTCAGATAAAAAGGAGATCAATGGTAAGTTGAAGTTGATTGATAATGCTTTGAGGTTGTGTATTAATATTTATAGAGTATGTTGTAACACAAGTTTACTTACAGCTGAGACAGATAAAGGGAATAAGGATACTCAAGAGAAGATTGTAGGTATAGTCAATTATTTTGGTGGATCACATTCTTTGACTACATCTATTGATGGTCATATTTTGGTTTTGAAAGCCCAAGTTTTAGCTCTTGAGAGGGAAAAATATAAAATCATAAGGAGAGCCAGAGGTCTTAGAGGATTGGTGAGTCCTCAGTTGGATTCATTAAGTGTGCATAAGAAGGAGTGTATTGATATGGTTGGTAAGCCCACATCGGCATAACTTAAGGATAAAGAGTCATATGCCCATATGCTTAATGGACTAGTATCTATTTCCAAGACACTCAAATCAGGTTGGGATACCTATCTAGAGATTTTGGAGAAAGCCTATCCAAAAAATTTCAAATATATTCTACTTTGGTAAGGTATAATGGGACATTGTTTTGTACAGACTTTCATTCTTCGTCTCAGTTTTTGGTTTTTTTTTTGGCATTGATGTCAAAGGGGTATCAAAAGATATGGAGGTATGGAGTATTTTGTATTGGTAATGATCTTAGATGGATATTCAGCTCAGGGGGAGCAGTCTCAAGATGAAACTGACAGATGGAAACCATTATCATTTTTCACATGAGTGTTGCCATGAATGCCAAAGGCGGAGATTTTTGGTAATTGACACTAATTTTATTGGTTTCAATATGTTCTCATTGATGGCAACATGTTCTGTCTTTCACATTTTGGTTTGGTTGATTACCGATAGACACTTCACTAGCACCGACAGGTATCTTCATCGGTTTGGAAGAATTCTCTTGGTACCAACATTGTAGGCCGACATGACTTCGTCAGGTTATTGGTATTGGAGGTCGACGTCATCTTGGGAGATCTAGCATCGACAATTGATTTTGATATTTATGTATATATATAATTGAGGTAACATGTATGTTCATTTTGTAATTATCTTTGTAAGCCAACATAAGGCATAATGGATTGTAAGGGTATATAGGTCAGTTGATTAGATCATTTTGTAACATGTTCGGATATGGAAGATATGTTGAGATATATGGAAGGTTGTAATGTGAATTTTATGCAAGAGGTTATTCCGGTAAGGGTTTAGGGTTTCAAACCTGAACAGACAGAGCTTAACCAAAACTATATTCAGGAATAGATGATGATATCTTTGTAGTTCACTCATTTCTCCAGATAGTAGTCTGGATTTGTATGTAGTCAGTGAGGTTCCTTTTGTGATGAGCAGTGTGCTCTAGGTTGTAAGCCTTTCTCTAAGTGCAGGCCCCTATATTTGGTAATATCTTTTCATATGGCCAGTGGATTGATATTGTGGATCACAAATCCCACCGTGGTTTTTCCTCTTTGAGGTTTTCCATGTTAATTCTCTATGTTATGGTATTCCTTTATGTAATTGGCTTATTGGTTGCTTTACTTCTTTCAATCTTATATGTACCGATTGGTGAATGCATGTTTTAATAAGGTTAAATTTAATCATTCTGGTAGAACATTGATTAACATCCCCCCCCCCTCTCAGTGTTCTTTGATCCCAACAGATACACTATCAATTGGATAATATGCTAAGAGGATTCACTCAAACAAGCACCCTAAAATAGGTAGGTTTGCTAAGCTGAATATAGGATAAGTCATTGAATTGATAAAATCCGGTGAGTACTCTAGTAAGATAGGATATAGTGCAATGCGACAAACATATACACTAGGATGTAGTGCCATGTGATAAACATAAGCACTAGGATAGAGCCTGATGAGTAACACCATGTGATTGACATAGGTATCACTAGGCTAGGATAGGATGTGATAAGCAACACTATGTGATGAACATGAGTATCACTAGGATTGACATGATTGATTTGACTGGATGCAGGAGTACTTACCCCAAATTGAGTCTAAAGAAAGATTCCTTGTGACACAGTGCTTACAAACATATTTGACTGTTAAGGACCATGTCACGATCAAAGTGAAGGGATTAAGACACATTATGCATATGCCTAAGATTTGGGCAAACACAAGACTATTAACTGCTTCGGTGAAAAGATGGTCCCACAAGGTCTACAGGAGGGGACAAATGAGATGATTCAGGGGATGGTCCTTCGGGAGCTCAGATTCCTTCAATTCCAGCTGGCTTCGAGGGAGGGTCTTCATCATAGCTCTCTTGGATCTATTTTGCATCAGTTTTTGTATGATGATGTAGACACCTTTGGGTGATTTTGTAGCCATATGAGATTTTGACATCATTGTATCATGACACTTATTATTTTTTAATGTGTGTGTGTGTGTTCCTATGTGATGATGCTTATGATATGAATGCAAATATGTACATGATGAAATACAATATATTTTTGTTCTCTTTCTTGGTTTATATGTACTAAATGCAGATGAGTATATGGTTATGATTAGATGCATGATATGCTATGTTTTTGTCTTTTTATGTTTTATATGAGAATGCAAATACTAATCAATGATATATGCAGGATGTGATGCTATCATGATTTCTAAATACATATGTATTATGTGCTAACATGTGATGATGTAGATTAAAACTATATTAAATGCAGATTTTTTTGGTGTGTCATTATACTCAATAATAGGATAGCGGGCTACACAGGCTCGGGAACAAAAATGGAGGTCAATGAAGAAAGGGGGATGAAAGGTAGAAGATATGGAAGTGAAAGAGATTCTTGTGCTATTATCATCATTGAGCAAGTCATAATGTTACTAAGAGACAATCCACAAATAGAAAAATAACAGGTGAACATACCCCATCCTCGCCTTTCTAGTCAAAGACATCCTGAAGATAAAATCTCTAGTCAGAGATATCCTGGAAAAGTTAAAAGACATGTCACCAAAAAGATAAAATTAAAAGAAAACCAAGACTTGACACCAACATACAATGAAATCCCCAAGTTATTTGTGTTTCTTGCCACATATGCTAACATGTTTGATTTGGTCACAATGTTGTTATCCTGATAAAGGACAAATCATGTTGAAAACCACGTTGCTACTAAAGTCTGCTAAAAGATTTGATTTGTTGAAAGGTCATTGCTTCTTGAGTCTCATATGAAACTGACTGAATCCATGAAAATGATACTTTATTACGAAGAAGATTGGAAATTTATTGCGAATTAGCAATGCAAGTGATCTTTTATTGCGACTATGTGCAAACAGAAAGAGGAAGATGAAAAGGTGATGCTACTCAAGACATATGATGCTCAAGGTTCCGCATCGATCACTAGACTTAGGATTTTCCCTAGTTGCAGATTGGACCTGATTTATTATGGAAGGAGAGGAATGAAAAGGAAGGGGAAGTTGTATGAGAGGGAACCAATCTTAGGTAGATCAATAACAAGCCATGATGGTAATGAGTAAATATATTATGGATGGATTGATTGTGAGTGTGTGCAAGATGAAAGGATGAGATTAAATCCTGAAGGAGTGAGGAGCAATGTCTCTACACATGGCACTGGTAACCCGATTTTCACTATGGTACTTGCCCAGGGTGCCACACAAGTGGTTTTCAACATTGGACGAATTTATTTCTCTTTACTTTTTTGATTTTTTGATTTTTTTGAGTCACAAGGCGCCTGTTTGCCAGGTTTTCACCAAGTAATGATTTTTTGTAATTTTTTATATATTTTTTTTGTATTTTTAATAATGGGATATTTGAAAAACTATGTGTAAAACCTACGAAGATGCATGCTATTGATAGGATCCTCCAAAGGTTCTCCATCTGGTGTTGAAATCTAATATGCACCTGATCCATAGATTGTTGTGTTGACATAAGGACCAAACCAATTTGGTTCAAACTTGCCCTTCTTCTCTCTGTCTTGTTGATTTTTAGGATTTTCTCTGAGAACTAAGTCAACCACCTCAAATGTGTGGGGCTTCACCTTGTGATTATAGTTGTGTTTCTTGATTGAATGATATGTTTCTCCCTTGATTATCTTCCTTGATGAAGGAACCAAGGTATAATTACTAATGTGTGGACTATGTAGGGGCATATGTGTGTCACCTAAAGAAGTTTGGGCATCCTTGACAACAAAGTCCTTCGAGGAAGCTCCATTAAAGGTCCACTGATGTGATTTATCACCAAAAGGGAATGGATGTGTGGAACAAGTGGATGAGTTATGAAGGCTTATGATTGAGAAAATAAATGAAAGTAGCATGGCATGATGGAGACTTAGGATCAACAAGTATTCTTTTTGACTTGAAATATTAGAAATTTTGCCCCTAATTATTTTAGTATTAGGGGAGATCAACTCTTGTTCTTTTCTCTTCATAGGATTTTTATCCTTGACTTTGATTTTTGCAGAGTCCAATAGCTTTTGATTTTGATTTGGACTAAAGGATTTTTCTTTATTTTTGACATATAGATTTTTCTTTTCAAAGCTTGATTTTTGATCCCCAATGAGTAAGGGCTTTTGTGATTCATGTTGATCCAAGTTTAGAAGTGGACTAGAAATGGAATAAGGGGATGATATAGTAATGGTATATGAGTTCTCAAGGGAGCTGGTGATAATTCAATAGATTGTTCATTGGAACCACTCTTAGGAATATTGATATCAAGAGTTGCTTGCACCACTAGAGGAGATTTGCATTCGGACTTAGTAGCCACAAAACTAGGTGGTTAATACCCAATTCCTTGGCATTGTAAAATGTTTGTAGGTTGTTCCTATCGACTAAATGTCTTAGGAGATAGTGGGAGTTGATCAACATGAAAGATATACTCACCACATCCCGTGTCTTTAAGGTTGAATTTTTCTTTGAGCTCTGCTTGCTTTGATAGAAGCTTTCAATGATTCGGGATCAACATATGCTAATGAAGGATTCATTTCTATATTAATTGGAATTATTATCTTTGATCTTGGTCACAGGTTATTGCAATATATGAACAGATTTGGATCACTTGTTATTGTTACTTCAACTCCATTATAAGAGAATTTGATACATTGATGGTACTTCTCTCATATCATGAATCTATAGACATCCCAAAAGTATGTTGTATGTGAGATCTAAATCAAGGACTTGACAAACCACATCCTTCGTGATTGGCCCAATTCTTAAAGGTAAGGTGATTGTTCCCTTGGATGAGCATTATTTGTCATCATATGCTTTAATGGTGATCTTGTTCTTTGAATTCATAGTTTGTTCAGAATATCCCAATTATTTAATAGTGTTCAATGTACAAATGTTCAGACCTGCTCCTCCGTCTATCAAGACTCTTTTGATACGGTTTTTATGGAGGAAGACCTCAATGTAGAGGGGTGCATTGTGTGGTTGGCATATGGAGACATCATCGTCTTATGTGAATGTAAGGCATTGTGGAGTGAAAAGGTATCCCACCATGGCTTGAAACTAGTCCACATTCAGATCAGTGGGTACGAAGGTCTCTCTTAATGCTTTGTCAAGAATGGTCTTATGTGAAGGGGATATACATAAAATATCAAGGATGGAAATAAGGGTAGGTGTCTTCCCTAACTGATCTATAAGGTCATACTCATTTTTGGTAGATGGTGAGGTTGTGGTCCTGGGTGGAACACCTTGCAAGGTGACTTTACCTCGACGGGGTGTGACATTACATTTGGAGGTTTCATTTTTGGAGGATGAGTAAAATGGTCCAATGCCTTTTAAAACAACTTTACTCCTTTGGGTAGAACCTTCAGGAGTTTTGTCCTTTATGATAATGGTAGAAACATAATTATCCATTGAATGTGGTTAATAGTCGAGTCATAATCATAGAACATCTTAGTATAGTTGGCTTGGTTATCTTTTTTGGCTTTTCCTTTATCATGTTTAGGAAATGGCTCCTTAAACATCCCATGTTCCTCATTGGAGGTATGACCATCAACTTCTATGTCGTTGTTGTCAATAAGATCTTGTATGACATCCTTTAATATGTGACAAATGCTAGTTTTATGTCCTTTGCTCTTGTGATACTCACAAAACTTATCATTGTTCCACCACATAGGTTTTACTTTTGGTTCATAAGGTGGATTATCTGGTAGTGTTATGAGCTTGTTTACAGCCATTTTCTTGAATGTTGTCTCAAGTGGCTCTCCCAATGGAGTGTATTTTCTTTGAGGCTTTGATGGCCATTGAGTGTTCACTTGATTGCTTGTATTGGATGAACTTGCACCAAGGAAAGTTACTTTTGGTTTTACAACATTTGCATCTACTACCCCATCATTAACTGTGTTCTTATTCTTGTTCCAAAAGTAGGATTTGTCTTTCCCATTTGATTCCTCTTTGTTCTCTTTGAATATATTAATGACACCTTGTTCAATAAGGACTTTCTCTGTTGCCAATCCTTTTTCAATGACCTCTTTGAAGGTAGACAAACAATCTTTTCTTAGCTCATATCTAATATCCTTGTTGACGTTTTGAGTGAACATTTCTAGCATTTGTTTTTGTGGGATATCACAAGAGAATCAACTAGCAAGACCTCTCCATCGTTGTAAAAATGAAGCACAAGGTAGTTATTGACACATCTATTTTGATGTTATATGAGAAGTTTTGTATGAAAGCCTTCGCTAGATCACTCCATGATTTGATTCCAGGTGGAAGTTGGGAGATCCATTCCATATCTTGTCCACCTAAACTTTGTCCAGGAAAAATCTCATCAAGTATGTTTCTTCTCCTACTACATCAATGCAAGTTGTGAAAAATTCTCTTATGCATGCCTTAGGATCCCCTTTGCCTCTATACTTGTCAAATTTTGGTGTCAGAAAATATGGAGGAAATGGAGACATTGGAATGCTTTTATCAAATGGATATGGACATATGTCTCTCATTGTATAATCTGGTTTAGGCATGTTCATGTCTGCCATTTTATTTTGCAAGTCCATGATCCGTTGTTGCAAGTCATTCTTAGGTGGAGATTTATGTCTTTGACTAATTTCCATGCCTGAGCCATCGAGTGGAGGAGGATGGATATATTGCATGTAAGGGTGATACTAGTCGTAAATTTTCTCATATTGAGGCGGTCTATAATGATACTGCATGTAAGGACCACTTGGTATAGTATTGTGATAAGAACTATTGTGTCTATTTCGATCATGCATATCATGTCCATGAGTGTAGGGGATGCCATCAGATTCGTCTTGAGTGTTTCCCCCAAACCTGACACAGGATCTTCTTGTGTCAAGATTTTGAATATGTCCTAGTGTAGAGTTGTATCCATTAGCATGATAATGAGTATGGGCATGTTGTTGGGTATGCATATTAGTGTTAGACCTCCAGGTACAATTACGGGGTTGTTCATGAGAGGTTCTATCATAATTGGCATGAGAATGAGTGTATGTGTTTGGCATTTTAGGTTTTTGAAATAGGAAGGAAGATGACTCAGGAACGAGACATTGTCTTCTATGGCCACCATTATTAGGCCTCCTAAGCCTTGTATTAGCTTGATTTTCTTGATTTGGATCATCCTCAATAAATTGTGACATATCAAAATTATGGGGTAATCTTGTTCCACTTTGTGTCATGACTTGGAAGAAGTATTAAATATCCCTTCATGATCTCTTGAACCAATTTTTTAAAATGGGAATCTATGATAGTTTCCTCAACCTCTGCATAATCCATGGATGCATTGTCATTGTCATCATCATTTCCACTGTTGATCTCATTATTGTCATTGTCATTGTCTTGTAAAGTGTTGCTATCAAAGTTGAAAAATTCATCTCCATCATATTCATAGGTACTCAGGTTTAAAGACCTTAGATCTTCTTCGGCTTCCCTTCTAGATCTTTGTGAGAAGGTTTTAACCATGGACTAAAGTCTTGACCAAAATGAAAGGTAGGATGAAAATCCAAAGACTATGAAAGACCAAGAGGTGTATGAAGTGTAGATGGATCTAGGGTAAACTTGCAATGTCAAAGAGTGTAAGACCAAAGTATGTATGTTTTTAGAGTAAGGTATGGCTTCCAAAGAGATGATGAATCTCTTGATGAGGTAAGTTAACCTTGACTAAAGAAGAACAAATGAGACCCTAAGATGATAGATCTTGATATGAGAATCATCTAGTGTTGTGTTGTAGTATGTTTGCAAAGTGTGATGAGAACAAGCAAAGTAACCTTTTGACTCAAATTTGGAAAATATGTATGAGGGCAATGTAAGTGAAGGAAAATGATTGACTACATGTGACCAAGACAACTTGACTGAAAAATGAAACCCTGTAGGAAGAAACCTTAGAAATTCTTCGAATCTAAAAAACCTAAGCCCTTTTTGTTCTTGACAATTTTTTTGTAATTTCTCAACTGTGAACACAGATGTAGTTTTACTAACTTAGACGTGATTTTTGATCCCAGATGCACTTACCATAAACGTAGATAGGATTTTTGTGATAATAACAATTTTTAGCTTGAAATTCACAGACGCGATCTACTCTGCACAAACATAAAAATTCAACAGACACAGTTTTTGACAACACAAACATGATTGCGATTCTTCTCTGCACAAACACGATTTCCAAACACATATGCAATTTAAAGTGACACAAATGCGGTTCTCAAAATATTTTGTTGTTCGGTCCAATTGTAAAGTTGTTGAATGTGACCAAATCTCATTGTTTCAATTTTTAGTGGCAAGAAAACACAACAAAACAGTGAAGACACAATGTTTGAAATGTGTTTGTCCAAAAATGATAAATTGTTTCAATTTAAAGTGTGATAGTGATTGTGAAATGTCCCTGTTTGTTTCGCATACACTTGGAAAACATGACAGACACAACGTTTGTTTTAAAATGTTTGAGTGATTCTTTGATAATGAAGACAAGTACAAATCCTAAGGCTAGCTATAACAATAGTTGTTGGATCTCACTTGGTTTCTCAACTACGCTTATTTAAAGAGGATACTTAGATGCTTGACCTCACTGGCTCCCCTCCACAACACTCACTTCTCCGGGGCAGCCAAGCACCATTCCCCATGAAAACTCCCCATGGTGAACTTTGTATCTCTACTGAGAACCATAAGAATGTGAGACAACATCAACGGTCCAACCTCCTGTAGCAACAACTAGAAGGTTTTTGGTTTCTAACACAAAGGTGTCTAGTAAGGGCATCCATTTGGGTTGCTATAATCAACATCGTGTTACGCTCTGTTAAATGGATTGCCTCCTAGTATATAGAGGTTGCACTCTATAGGGTTTATGGGGAGTCATAACGTCATTATAGTAGCATGTAACACCATTTGCTTGCAACTTTCGTCACAAACACTTATTTATAGTGGCTTGGAAGAGCTTGGCTTTAGCCCATTACCACTTGGGTTGTTCCCTCTCACTTGGTCTTATGGGCTACTCATGAGGCAGGCCATCTAAAAGGAAAAACAAAAAGAGCCTATTGATCAAGATACAAAAGACACTTTGTTAATTTTAAAGCACCAATAGAAGTGTATGCTAGAATAAATAAGACAAAGCAAACGATTTCAAAATAGAATCTTTGCCAAAGGTCCTACACCAAACTTGTTAGTAGTTGTGAAATGATAGCCCTCCTGTAAGCACACAAGTTAGGTAAATATTTAAAAATCCCAAATAACTTTGTGAAATAGGGGCCTTCGACAATACATTTTCTCCTTTTCACACAGCTACACCACTTCGTTAGTCTATACAAAAAATGGTTAGGGTACAACCAAAATCTAAAAACCCTAAAATGAAGTGAAATGAAAACTAAAAACACAGGTGCAACTATACTAGACCCAAACGCAGAAAGATGACGCAAATGTAGAAACAAAGCACCAAGATGCGATTTTAGGAACCCAGGCCTGCAAAACAAACAGAAAAGTGCAAATGTGGAAATAGCTTGCGTAGATGCAATTTCTGAACAAGGACGCAAAAATAAATGCCGTAGACACGATTTTTGAAAAACCTAACCTGCAAAACAGAAAAAACAACCCTGAAAAATAGAAATGTGATAATATGAAACCTAAACGTAAAAATACATTAAAAAACATGACAATAAATAACCCAAACGCGATTTATGGATCTGAGATCTACAAAACAAAAGACAAATCAATAACACAGCCAAAATCATCGCAGACGCTTAGATCGAGCAAAAACACAATAAGATCACTCACAATTGCAAAATAAAAGAGAATCCTCGCAAAATCCAACCTGCAATTTTTCAAAAACACAAATCCGCAAACAAGATGTCAAAATAAAAGGGACAAGAGTCCCACCAGGCGTGCCAAAATGTATACAATGAAAAGTGATGATAATAAACTATTGTAAAACCATAAAGATCCAACCATAAACAATCTAGGTACTACAATGAAACATTCACCAATACCAATAGAGATACCTAAGATTATGCAAGTAAACAATAACAAAACAAGATATACTATTCACATGTTTAGTAGGGTTTTAATCTCCATTGTCTCCTATCTCCATTGATCTTGTTTGATATATTTGCTCTCAGATTTTATGTGTGCGCAAGATCTCAGCAAAGAACGAATTATGGTTGATAGCTTGATCGCAAGAAGGCTTGATTGCATAAGATGGATTAGACACACTAAATAGCTAGCTGGATTGATTAGATACATTGATTGGGTTGAAAAGGAAGAGGGAATCCTCTTATATAGAGAACACTGTAAGAAATGGAGGGATAAGATTAAGAGGTGTAAAGATAAATGGTCGAATAGTATTAAAGGGTAGGTAGAGGAAAATTAAAAGATAGATGATATGTGTCATTTAAGGAAAAAGATAATGAATTAAAAGAATAAATAAAGATTTATTTAATTAATAGGGGAAGTGGGATCAATTAAATAAATAAATAAAATATTTATTTAATTTAGGAAAATGACAATTTAAATAAATAAAATTATTTATTTAAATGAGGAAAGGCTTAGAAGAGGATAAAAGAATTAATAAAATAAATAAAGATTTATTTAATTAATAGAAGACTTGGGATAAAATAATTAAATAAATAAAAATATTTATTTAATTAGACAAGACACTTTTAGGTGTCTACGGATACATTCCTCTTCATTATAATCTTCATACTCTTCTCTTCCATATTGCATTATTGAATAGCTTCCCCTTCTAATACAACATCATAGATTTATCCAACTTGTATATCATTTCATCTTCACTATATTCACCTATCTTCTCTCTCTAAAACTCTTAAATTTTTTTTTTCAAGGTTTTCTATCCACTAATATTTTTGTCAACTCTTTGAGGGTTTTAATATTTCCTTATTCTAATAGTTATATCCCTTGGATACTCCTTTCCTCTAAGGCTTTTCTATATAAAAATTACTCTTTCTCACAAGATGAGTATTTATCCCCACCATTTTTTTTCACCTTCTCACAACTTTTCAATGCCTTTTTTGTACAATTGTAAAGTATTCTCTCTTTTATAATATATGTGTAGGGGATCAATATATAAATATTAGAGTACAAGTCAAGCCTTATTTAGATACTAGAGGATAGGAGACCAAACCACACATAGTTGATGTTAGGGAGGAAGCCCATCCACACACATTTGATGTCAAGCAGGAGGCCCAAACAAACTTTGATGTTGGAGAGGGGACAGGATTGCTTCCTTTTATTTATACATTATATATGAATCTAATTAAAGAAGTTATTAGAATATAGAGAAATTGAGATTTTATGGTGAGTGACCTAGTGATGTTACTAACAAATCATCAAATATAACTTCAAAGGAAATAGTTGAGAAATTTTTTATTCATTATGAAAAATTTAGTCAAGACCAACTATTATCAAGTATACTTACTCATGATGAACTAGAAGTGCCATTATATTTTTTAGGTGTAAATTTCACAAAAAAGGGGAAAAGACCCTAGAAAATATTACAAAAGGTTTGAGTTCTATTGGAAAAAAAATGACTAGTTAATAAGATTATTTCAAGAAGAGTGATATTGACCTCTATTTAAGTTCAAAAATTACAAGAAAACATCAAATCTATTCGCTTTCAAGTGAAAATGACTTAAGACACTAATAAGTATATGAAAAAGAGAAAGGTGTTGGATGATACTAGTGAAGAAGATAACCAAGAATTGATGAGTAGGGTTCCTCATTATGACAAGATTGAAGATGGTGCTAGGAAATTGATCTCAAATTTTTGGTATGATTATATGTGTTTCATAAAATAATAGAGATGTTCGAAATTATAAGATTAAGTCAAATAATTATGAACTTCAAAAAAAAACCAAGATTTAGATGAAATAGGCAATACAAAACATCATTCTGTATATATTAAAATAGTCACCATTTCTAATTGTTAGGTATATTATTGTAGGTAAGTTGTTTGATGTATTAGTTTTGATGACATGTGTAGGAAAAGGCCTCATTGCTATTCTATTTATTGTGCATAATAACATGTCAATTGTGATTGGCGCAATACAACATTAAACTCGCGACTTGTTTTGTTTTATGTAGAAAAAGAAATGTATATATCTCGTGTGCATATTGGTTGCCAATTTGAAATCAAATGATTTGAGGTATCTATTAGGTGTAGAATTCAAGGAGATATTTCTTCATGTTGTGCATGCATAATAATAGAAATTTATGGTAGCAATATCCATACCGAAGTTCTAAAATCACTTTCTCAATTGCATTTGAATTTTTTTATGTATAATTATCTACAAGGACAATAAATTGTTTTTATGAGTATAATGATTTTCTTTTAACAACATCAAAGCTTTGAAATAATCATCTTTTAAAAAAAAAGACTTAACATGAAATCCATTTGAAAACAAAAGAAAGCATTTTTCTCAAAAACAAGAACTTGACAATGATATCCTAAGATTAAATTATATGGTGATGATTATTATTAAATTGTAACATGAGCAATACAATGATGTTTGAAGAGTGATCTTTATATAAATGGGCACCTAAAAATCTATAAGATCCAAAATGAAGTACTCGAGACTGATAACTACATGAGGGGGGTGTTTATGGTAAAAATGCCATGATATATGGGTGATCCCCTAGTAGTGTGTACGAGTTTTTGGCCAAAGAAAGACTTTAAAGTTAGCATTTCCACCAAATTTTAAATTTTGAAACCTATAACAACTAAATTGTGAAGAATTTGAAGACACTAAATAAGAATTTGAATGCTTTTGTAATTGACAATAAAAAAGCATTCAAATTTTGATTTTGATTTTCAACAGTTCGAAAAATAGAGCGATTGAACCATTCTTTCTGACATTTTCTCCAACTTGATGAATGCTGGGTAATTGTATCTTGCGTTACATTATTCAATTTTATCCAATTTGTTCAAATTGGATCTTTTAAATTGCAACTTAATGTTTTGATTAAATAGATTCTATTTAATATTTTTTGTAATTCAAAATTGAATTCCAAATAGTATTTATTCCATACTTTTTGTAATTTCAAATAGTATTTATTCCATACTTTTGTCAATTGAAAAGAATATCTATTGAATGTTTTTACGAATTCAATATAGAATCTTTCAATACTTTTTTCCATTCCAAATAATACTTCTGGAACGATTTTGAAAAAGCATACTCATCCAATACAGTTTCGGATTCTAAATCGTCCATTGCAGTTTCAAATTCTAAATCGTCCAATACAGAATCTGATTTTAAAGAATACTTAGAGTATTCATTAAATACTTTGATAACAAGACGTTCTTCAACAAATGGAATCTCTTAAACGTTTTTTCAAAATGCTCATCAATTTGAATCTTGTATTTATTCAATATTAGTTGAATGAAAATTTCGATGTTATCATCCTTTGCTATTTGATTTGTATATTTATTATCTTTATCAAGAATATTGAGTAGCATAAAGAAAGAATGATGCTTTAATTTATCTCTATAATTGAAGATCTTGTTCAATAATATATTCTTGTTAAGTTCATATAATTCATTCATGCGATAATCCACATCCAGGACAATTTCATTATAGTAACCCTGATTAGGCTTAGTTATTGATAGAGTAAATTGATCCGTTATTTTAAGAACAAATTTTTTCAATTGAAAATCATCATTTAATGTTAATTCTTCTTTATTTTGATCACAGGATGAAGAAGATCTTGAAGATAAATTCTGATTCAGAAATCGAATACAATTTAATTGGTTTATCTCTTTTCTGAGATTCCATCAGGGATCTAATAAAATGTCATAATTTACAGAAGGATTTTTAAGAAATGTTTTAACCTTCCATAGATCAACTATTCTATTCTTTTCTAATCCTCTGAAATATTGAAAAGTGTCTTGCCGCCCTTTCAACAATTTGAATTTTTCACTGGGTTTCTTAGTATAATTAATACTTATAGATGATTCATCTATTGACAAATCATCAAAGAACCCTTTGAAAAATTCTGATTCTGAAAAGGAATAAGATTCTCTTATTCGATCTGATTCTTCTTGTTCCATTTTTTCTTGGAACATTTCTTCCAATATTTTCTTACATTTATCCCTTATTTCCTTTATTTTTTGCAGTTGCTCTTTGTAGTTTTCGATTTCTTCAACTCTTTCTTTCCTTTCTGAAATTATGGAATCTTCTGATCTTGAAGAGAAATCAAATTCTTCTGTTTGAACTAATTTTTTTTCTAGTTGCTCAATTTCGTTTTCTAGTCCCTCAATAATTTTGTTTTTATGAATTATCGATTCCCTCCATTCATAAAGGTTTTCAAGTTCTTTTTCAGGTTCCTAATATTCGTTTGGAATCGAATTAAAAGATGAATCAATCTCCCATTCGACGCCATTCGATTCCTTCTCCGAAGGACTTTCCCAACTTATTGTTTCTTGCTTCTTAGATATTCTATCATCTATCTGATTCAGATTTGTGTTAGAACTTGATAAAATCCAAACATGTTCTTTTGGATTGAGCAAGCAACGTTGATATCTCCTTTTGCCTTTTGGCAAAGACATAAAAAGATGCAGAACAAGCAACAAATTTTTCTTTCTAGCTCCAAAATGTTGTACAGATGGAAATATCTTCATCAAATTTGATGATTTGTCTCTTTCAATTAAAGCTCGAGTATTTAAAAAATAGAAAAGTAATGGTAATGCTATTATCATTACAGCTTTTATTGCTTGCCCTTTTAAAATAAATATACGTATATCCCGTATAAGTAATGTACTAAGAATCCGAAAGTCAAAAAGCTTAACAACACTTTCTCGACCAGAAAATATTTGACTTAGCAATCTCACCAAATTGGATTTGTTCCATGGAACGAATATTTCCATCATGTTATCTTTAAATTTCGACTGAACGCTAAAGAACCAAACTATTTCTTGGTTCTTTCCAATAGGGTCCGTAGACCACGGGTTCTCATGTTTTTTCATAGAGTTTTTTTGTATTGTAAATAATATAATGTAATTTTGTAAACGATAGAATGTGATTATTACTAATCAAATTGAATTATAATAAGAAAGACGCAGTTAATGCAACTTATTCAACTAACTTTGTGCAATTAATTTGTACAAAAAAAGTTCTTGTTATTTATAGAATAGATAGAGGCGAAGACGATTTGTCTCCTCTGTTTACAGAGAGAGAGTTTAATTAGTAACAATGCAATATTTAAACATTAATAATAATACCTACAGAAGAGAGGAAGATTTTTTGTGGATACTTTTTTTAAAAGGGCAAAAAATAGATAGGTATCTATTATACGAAACCAAACATACCAAAAATAAAATAGGATTTTTAGACCCTATTTAGAACGATACTTCTTTCATTCAATTTTCATTAATTTAAGAATCTCTATTTGTACCCCCCAATTAGATCTTATCTATCTGTATTGTTCCTTTAATTAGCATTTTATCCTATAGAAATTGCTAACAATCCCAAATCTCTTTCTTATTGAAAATTAGAAACATAAATTAGAATTCAATTTAAAATCAACTTTTTTTTGTTTCTGCGTTACCATGGCATCCATGGCTGAATGGTTAAAGCACCCAACTCATAATTGGGAAGTCGTGGGTTCAATTCCTTCTGGATGTACTAAAATAAAAAGTTATTGTGCTTTACTCACAATAACTTTTAGATGAAAGAGAAAGGTTATCTCGATTCAATTAAGTGTCGAGATTAGATTATCTACGTCAATGTTTTTGTAATTCTTTTCTATTTAAAATAGAACAGAATTACAAATATTTTATTTATGCACGTTTGAACGACTTTTTCTCATAATGAAAATGTATATTTATGGTACAAAATGAACTTCTAATTTAACGATCAAGTTGATTTTGTAATTAGAAGTTCATCTGATAATTTAAGCCTATTCCCTGCAATTTTAAGAATATGAGGGCAATTTTTACTTTTTTCAGTAAGTATAATATTTATAGAAATAAATTTCTAAAATAATGTATCTTGGGCAATTGCAACAATTGGATTCATTACTATTCCCAATAAAGTAGATGCCATTACACATACAATCATACTAAATTCGATAGAATTTTTTGAGATTGAAGAAGATAATCTATAATTTTGCATGTAGGGAGTTATTTCTTTGTTTCTTTCAGTCATTAATAACTTAATTATTTTCAGATAATAATATATTGAAATAAAACTCATAAAGAGCCCTATCGAAACTAATAAATAGGAACCTGCTTGCCATCCACACCAGAATAGATAAAGTTTTCCAAAAAAACTTGCTAATGGAGGAATACCTCCTAGAGATAGCTGACATAAAGATAAAGACAAAGCTGAAAAAGGGTCTTTCATATATAATCCTACGTAATCCTGAATGTTATTTGTTCCTGTATGTAGACTGAATAATACAATACAAGCAAAAGTTCCTAAATTCATAAAAATATAGAGCAGCATATAAGTTATCATACTTGCATATCCATTATTTGAGTCTCTATCAATTATTCCAATAAGGATATATCCAATTTGACCTATCGATGAATATGCAAGCATATGTTTTATGCTTGTTTGAGTAATAGCAATTAAATTTCCTAATATCATGCTAAGAATAGCTAATATTTCCAAAAGAAGATGCCATTCGTTCAATGAGAAATAAAAAATAATATAAAAAATTCTAGTGGCTAAAGTTGAAGCAGCTACTTTTGAAATAACAGAAATAAAAGCAACGACTGGAGTGGGGGAGTTAGAGTCGAAAAGAGGAATTCCCCCTCCTTTCTCTCATTCAGAACTGTGCATGAGACTTTCTTCTCACACGGCTCCTAAGTGATAAAAAAGATTAGTGGATTCTCTCTTTTTTATTACCTTCCTCGTGTATGTATAAGATTGAATCTATTCAATTGATAGAATAGAATCGCTAATCCTTAACTTTCCAAGGAATCCTTACTCAGTGGTTATTATGGTAAATCCTTTTTTTTTTTAAGTTCAGTAGTTATGAAAGAATTAAAAATAAAAAATAAAACCATCTGATTTAAATCATTCTGAATAGTCATGCGATGCTCATCTTAGGGTAATCTTTTTGTCGACGGATGCCTTCTTTTTTACACTTGTAGTTTTTGAAAAATGAAAACTTACTATGTAGCATCTACGTAAAGAATAAAAATATTGTACACGTCATTAATCTGATCCTTTGTAAAAACTACCCGTAATAACTAACTTGTAAAAGCTATTTGTTGATTCAATCAAACAATTTAGTTTGTTTCTTACTTTGCTTTACCTTAATTGAATTCAATTTAATTTTTGGTAAAAGTGATGTCTTAGCCCAAGAGGGAATAACAGTCTTTTTTCCACATGTCTATAGAGTTTTTATAAATAGAAACATCTCTAAAAAAGAGATTTAGAAATGTCATAATTTGTAAAATGAATTGCACTCCTTCATATACATCGGGGGTCCATTGATGAAAAGGAACTAGGGAAAGCTTGAATGCAATTCCTACCGTTATAGATAGAAGTGCAATCCAAATTCTTGGAGAGTTATACATTTGTGTATTTATAAGACCATTGGCTATTTCTTGAAGTTCAATCTCTCCTCCAGATAGACCATATAGCCAAGAAAGACCATAAGCAAGAATGGAAGAACTTGTTCCACCCATAAGTAAATATTTCATAATAGCCTCATTAGATCGTACATCTCTTTTGGTATATCCAGATAATAGATAAGAACATAGACTTAAACATTCTAAAGATACGAAGATAGTTGTTAAATCATTAGCACCACATAAAAACATTCCTCCTAGGGTAGCTGTTAATATGAATAGAAAAAACTCTGTTACAGCCATTTCTGTACATTGAATGTATTCCACGGATAGAGGAATACATAAAGTGGAACATAATAAAATTAGAAACCGAAATATTTTATTAAAATTGTTTGTTTGGAAATTACCAAAAAAACTGATTGTAGGTTCTTCTCTCCATTGAAATAGCAAAAAGGTTGTGCTTAGCACTAAACTGGTTAAAGAGATGAAATAAAACCAAGTTGTCTTTTTTTGATCAGAAATGAAGTCGATCACTAGAAGAAGGAATAGGTCGAAAATCAGGATACATTCTGGAAAAATGGAACTTCCATAGAAGAGAAGCAAATGAAATTCTTTCATAAAAATGATTTAAAAGTATTAATTGAAAATGAGTTTTTCATTTTGTCCGGATCATAATTTAGTAACTTCAATGAATCTTCGAGCAACATTTTCTTTCATTTACATTTCTATAAACCTGATGAATAAGATTGAATATTCATCCATAATCTCCTTATTATCATTTATCTACGATTTATTTTTCATTCTTCTTTTCCTTTCGTTTTCATTCCAATAAAAGAAAATTTGGATAAATTTTGGCAAAGTAAGTTTTCTTTTAATGGCCAGAATGCAACAAATCTGTGGATCTATTTATATACTTAGTGGGTTAATGGTAATGCGCAAAAGCTTTATTGGATTCTGCCATTTTATGAATCTCCTCCTTCTTGCGTATAGCATTGCCTTTCTCTCTGGCAGCATCCATTATTTCGTAACTCAATTTGAAATGCATATTTCGACCAGAACGTTTTCTGGATGATTCTAATAACCAACAAATAGCAAGTATTTTTCCTTCTTTCTTTTTTATTTCAATGGGAACTTGATAAGTGGATCCACTTACACGTCTTGATTTTACTATCAATTTGGGAGTTAATTTTTGTATTGCTTGACGTAGAACAATTAGTGGATTTTTCTCTGGTTTTTGTTGAATCTTTTTTAGAGATTGATAAAAAATTCGATAAGCTAATGATTTTTTTCTGTGTTTAAGAATATGGTTAATGACCATGTTAACTAATCAATTATGATAAATCGGATCAAATTTCTCAATTTTCTTTTCTACGGTACTTTGGCATGACATGAGTGTGAAAAAGGTTCATAAATTTATTTCATAAAGACTAATAATTACTTATTTCGGCTTTTTAACTCCATATTGTAGGGTGGATCTCTAAAGGTATCAAAGATCTCCCTCCAAACCGTACATACGACTTTCGTCGAATATAGCTTTCCACATGATTCCATCTGCATATATAAGATATTCATTCTTATGCATTCGAATTATGTTTACTCATTCTCATATTGAGTATCCGTTTCCTTTCTTTTGCTATGATTAGAAATCTTGTATTTTCTATATCTATACGATTAAGTCCTTAGGTTTAAAAAAAGAATTAAAAAAAAAGAAAAGAAGGTGTTTTAAATTGATGCTATTTGAATTGAACCTGTTCCAAAAAGGTCAAGACATTTCCAATTTATATGTTAACACACACTACAGTAAGGGAAAACTTATGAAATGAATTCAATACAATATTAAACCTTAGACATATAATATCCTTACAAATTAGTTTGTTTTAGCCTGCTCTAGTCCCCTTACAAAACGTTCGTTATTGGGTTAGCCATAAACTTTACATGTTTTTAGCAATTGACATGGCATCATCATAAAATGATACAAATCTTAGATAAGAATATACAACGCACTAGAATGCCCTTGTTTATGATTTTTTACTGAGACAGCATCTAAGATTCCTCAAATTATGTGATATTTAACACCGGGCAAATCTTTAACTCTTCCATCTCTTACTAATACTACAAAATATTCTTGTAAATTATGGTCAATACTAGGTATATAAGCAGTGATTTCATATTTAGAGGTTAATCATACTCTGGCGACTTTACGTAAGGCAGAGTTTGGTTTTTTAGGGGTGATAGTGGAAAAGTTGACAGTAAAGTTATCTTTACTGCCACTATACAAAACCGTACATGAGAATTTCTCCTCATACGGCTTCTCGTTCAATTCTTTTGAGGACATTTTTGTTTTTCGAGTATTCCCTTTCTTCGTTATGGAAACTTGATTGGGCGGTTTTCCTATTTTAACACGAATGATTAGTATTATATATATATATATATATATATATATATATATATATATATATATATATATATATATATATATATATATATATATATATATATATATATTATATATATATATATATATATATATATATATATAATTTTATTTTTGTAACAAAAAAGCTCTCTGAATCCTTCGGGTTTAATTCTTCATTCTTTACTAAAAAGAATGAGAGTGACAATCTTTTTTTAATCCATTTTTGTTATTAACATGCTAATTTTTTATTTATATCTCGAAATATCATTTTTTTTTTTTGAATCACAAATTCAATTCAAAATTGACGGGTTAATGTCAGCTTATCCATGTAGTTATGCATTATTTAACTAGGAATCGATTTGATGAAAGATCTTTACTTTTGTGCTTTAGTTTGGGTGGCGTGGTTTGGTTGCTTAGGTTTATTTCAATGGCCTATGATAAAATGGTATCAATAGATATATAGGTTCTGAGCGGCTGTGCGCGCCAATCGGCAATGTAAACCAAGAAAGTCTAGGGAAAAACAGTTCTTTTTTTTTTTTTAGTCTATGATGGGAATCTAAACAGAATAAGTCTATGCAAAATAGAAGAAGCAAAAAACTCTTTGCCTACTAGGTTACATAGTTTAGTTACAAATTTTCTTTCAATAAAATGTCAATCTGTAAATAGTTACAGAATGATTCCATTCCTTTTTAACGAGGTTTTGAAAGAGTATGAAAACAAGATATAACTTCCAGAGAATAATAATATAGTTTCATTTTTTATTCTTTGGGAATGAAAAGTTCTTACAATTTCCCTTCTAGATGAGGATAGGAAAGGGATATAACTCAGTGGTAGAGTGTCACCTTGACGTGGTGAAAGTCATCAGTTCAAAACTGATTATCCCTAAATCTAATGCGAGTTCTTCCATTTTTATTTTTGTTCACTCTTTTTTATATCATGAAAAAAGAGGCTAGGGGGTTTATATTTATAGTGTATTAAATGTAAATTTAATTTATTTAATACCCACCAGAAAAGACAAAGTAAAATGTATCATTAATACGTAGCAAAGTGTTAATGAACATTCTATCCTATATATGGAGTACAAAAACTCATAATTCCATAGTATTCAATATATATATATATATATATTGAACCCTAATAATGGGTATATGGGTTGAAACAAATAATACAAATGACAAAAAGTTTTATCAATTAATGTCTTTGTTTGCTATTACTCTATCATCTTGCAACGTTAGTAGTTAGGATGATTTTAGAAAAATTGAGCAAACAAAGACATTGATTGATAAAAAACTGAAAGATACTCATTATTTAGTAAACAAAATGAAAGGATATTGATAAACATCTTTCTTATAAGAAAGATATTATATAGATGATAGATAATTCGTAAATCGACTTTGTCCACAAAGAAGGGAGCTATAAGTAATAAGTAACGAAACTCTGAATTTCATTGAGAGTTTGATCCTGGCTCAGGATGAATGCTGGCGACATGCTTAACACATACAAGTCAAATGGGAAGTGGTGTTTCCAGTGGCGAACGAGTGAGTAATGCATAAGAACCTACCCTTGGGAGGGGAACAATAGCTGGAAACGGTTGCTAATACCCCATAGAATTAGTACCTCTATGAGGTAGGCTGAGGAGCAAAAGGGAGGAATCCGCCCAAGGAGGGGCTCACATCTAATTAGCTAGTTGGTGAGGCAATGGCTTACCAAGGCTCTGATCAGTAGTTGGTCTGAGAGGATGATCAGCCACACTAGGACTGAGACACGACCCAGACTCCTACGGGAGGCAACAGTGAGGAATTTTCCGCAATGGGTGAAAGCCTGACAGAGCAATGTCGCGTGAAGAAACAAGGCTCACAGGTTGTAAACTTCTTTTCTCGGAGAAGAATAAATGACGGTATCTGAGGAATAAGCATCGGCTAACTCTGTGCCAGCAGTCGCGATAAAACAGAGGATGCAAGCGTTATCCAGAATTATTGGGCGTAAAGTGTCTGTAGGTGGCTTTTCAAGTCCGTCGTCAAATCCCAGGGCTCAACCCTGGACAGGCGGTGGAAACTACCAAGCTAGAGTACGGTAGAGGCAGAGGGAATTTTCGGTGGAGCGATGAAATGCATTGAGATCGGGAAGAACACCAACAGGCGAAAGCACTCTGCTGGGCCGTCACTGACACTCAAAGACAAAAGCTAGAGGAGCGAATGGGATTAGATACCCCAGTAGTCCTAGCCGTAAATGATGGATACTAAGTGCTGTGCATATCGACCCAGATAGTGTTGCAGCTAATGCATTAAGTATCCCGCCTGGGAAGTATGTTCATAAGAATGAAACTCAAAGGAATTGACGGGGGCCCGCACAAGCGGTGGAACATGTGGTTTAATTCGATGCAAAGTGAAGAACCTTACCAGGGATTGACATGCCGCAAATCCTTTTGAAAAAAAGGAGTGCCTTCGGGGACACAGACACAGGTGGTGCATGGCTGTCGTCAGTTCGTGCCGCAAGGTGTTGGGTTAAGTCCCGCAATGAGCGCAACCCTCGTGTTTAGTTGCCATAAGATTTTGGAACCTTGAACAGACTATCGATGTTAAGCCAAAGGAAGGTGAGGATGATGTCAAGTCATCATGCCCCTTACACCCTGGGCGACACACGTGCTACAATGGCCGGGACAAAGAGTTGCACCCCCGCGAGGGCAAGCTAACCTCAAAAACCTGGCCTCAATTCGGATTGCAGGCTGCAACTCGCCTGTATGAAGTAGGAATTGCTGGTAATCGCCGGTCAGCCATATGGCGGTGAATTCATTCTCGGGCCTTGTACACACCGCCCGTCACACTAGGGAAGTGTGCCATGCTCGAAGTCATTATCTTAACCGCAAGGAGGGAGATGCCCAAGGCACGACTAGTGACTGGAGTGAAGTCGTAACAAGGTAGCCGTACTGGAAGGTGCGGCTGGATTACCTCCTTTTCAGGGAGAGCTAATGCTTGTTGAGCTCATACACTATTACACTTGCGAAAGAGAGTGAGTGACACGAGGATCCATCTGCAGGAGATGGAGTCTTTTGTTGTTTATCGGCAGTGAAGTTCGCTACTTGATAGTCATGTAAGTAAGAATGAAGTTCATAAGTAAGCTCATTTTCCCAGGTCGAAACAAGTTGATAGGCTCCTATTTTCTGTGTTTGTTTTAGTTTAATATTGAATTTGAAATAGAGAAATTATTGAAATAATTTCTCTATTTCTTTTTTTTTAAGAGGTAAAAATCATACTTAATCATACTTATAAAAACATTGTTAAGTTAAGTTTCACTATTTATTATTATTTTTTTTAGTTTTTATTAATGAATGAAAACTTCACATAACAAGCAAGTTTTCATTCATTAATAAAGAAGGAAGAAAAAAAACACACACACACAAATAAGGTCTCAAAAAAGTTAAGCAAGCAAGAGGATTTCTTTTGCTTTTGGCAGGCATCCCCTACTACTGGGGAGGCCTACTGGGCTATTAGCTCAGTGGTAGAGCGCACCCCTGATAACTGCGTCATTGTGCCTGGGCTGTGAAGGCTATCAGCCACATGGATAGTTCAATGTGCTCATCAACGCCTGACCTAGAGATGTGGATCATCCAAGGCACATTAGCATGGCGTACTCCTTTTGTTCGAGCCAGGGTTTGAAACTGACTTTCTTATCAGAAGGATAGATGGGGTGATTAAGGTGAGATTGAATGTAGATCAAATTTTCTATTCATTCGTGGGATCTGGGCGGTCTTGGGTAGCCAATTTGGCTACTTTTTTCTCGAGAATCCATACATATCTTATCAGTGTATGGAAGGCTATCTCTCGAGCACAGGCTGAAGTTCTTATTTATAAGCCTAAATGTGTAAAAAAAGCACCTAATAATGCATCTTCACAGACCAAGAACTATGAGATCACCTTTTATTCTAAGGTGACGGAGGGATCATATCATTCGAGTCTTTTCATGCTTTTTTCGTAGGATGCGGGAAAGAAATCTATAGTATAGGATTCTTGTCCGGCCGGGATACTTTTTATAGTTATAAGAAGAAGAGAAAAAAGAGTGGAAGTAAATACTTCCTTGGTCTTCGACTCACTCAATCACTATGAACAATTCCCGGATCAGTACATTAGGAAATCGTTATTCATCTCCTAATGAACGATGAGAAAAGAAGGATCGAAAAAGGATCTTGGAGTGTCTGGGATTGGGTTAGGAGGATCTTATTAACGCCTCCTTTTCTCTTCTCATCCAATTTTTGACTTCTTTTCTTGCCATTGGCAAAGAAGAAGAAGGAAGGGGAACAAGTACACTTGGAGAGCGCAGTACAACGGAAAATTGTATGCTATGTTCGGGAAGGATGAGTCGCTCCTGGATGAAGAGAGAGCTGATTCTCACGTAATCATAGGTGCGATGATTTACTTCACGGGCGAGGTCTTTGGTTCAAGCCTAGGATAGCCCACCCATTATGCGCTATGTAGTAGGATTGTTGTCTACTTCATTTGACATCTATGGGGATATAGCTCAGTTGGTAGAGCTCCGCTCTTGCAATCGGGTCGTTGCGATTATGGGTTGGATGTCTGATTGTTTAGGCGGTAATGATAGTATTTTTTACCTGAACCAGTGGTTCACTTTTTTTTAGTAATGGGGGAAAGGACCGTAACATGCCACTGAAAAACCCTATTGAGACGAAGATAGACTGTCAAGAATGTAGAGAAGGTAGGGTGGGTAGTTGGTTAGATCTAGTATCGATCGTACATGGCCCATAGTTGGAGTTGGCGGCTCTCCTTGGGATCCTTCTTCTAGGATCCTTGGGGAAGAGGATCAAGTTGGCCCTTGCGAACAACTTGATGTGCTATCTCCCTTCAACCCTTTTGAGCCCCAAAAATGGGGCAGAAGGAAAAGTCATGCCATGGACCGACCCCATCATCTCCACCCCGTAGGAACTACAAGATCGCTCCAAGGATGCTTTCAGCATCCAGGGGTCACAGACCGACCACATACCCTGATTTGAGAAGTGGAACGCATTAGCTATCCCTTCCGATTGGGCAGGAAGGGTCGGAGAAGGGCACTCTTTTTTAAGACCAAAGAGTTGGGTGGAAAAAAGAAGAGCTTTTTGTTCTTGGTTCTTCCAGAGTTTTAATTCTTTAGAACTTCAAGAATTCCTAGGGTCGACAACTTTTGCTTTTGGGAGGAGTTGCTCTTTGGAGAGCACAGTACAATGAAAATTGTGAGCTATGTTCGGGGGGAAGGCAATTGTTGGTTGTTGACCTTCTATAGTAGACTTAATCAAGAGGGTCCAATAGACAGTGGTTGACCCTGTGGCGGATGTCAGCGGTTCGAGTTCGCTTATCTCCATCCCGTGACGATTCTGTGGAGCAGATCAGTCAGAATCGACAGTTTTATCTATTATTTATCATTCATGGATGTTGATAAGATGCTTTCATGTCTTTACTATAGTAGCTCCTTAAGATGGCCTTGAATAGCAAGGTTCAAAAAACTAAAGGGCCTATGGTGGATACCTAGGCACCCAAAGACGAAGAAGGGCGTGGTAAGAGACGAAATGCTTCGGGGAGTGGAAATTGAGCATAGATCCAGAGATCCCTGAATAGGTTAACCTTTTTAACTATCTATGGAATCCATAGGCAGACAAGGGGAAACTTGGTGAACTGAAACATCTTAGTAGCCAGAGGAAGAGAAAGCAAAAGCGATTCTCGTAGTAGCGGCGAGCAAAATGGGATCAGCCTAAACCGTTTAAACGGGGTTGTGGGAGAGCAATCTAAGCATCATGCTACTAGGCGAAGCAGTGGGTGGAATACCACACCCTAGATGGTGAGAGTCCAGTAGCAAAAAGCATCGTGACAGCTTATGCTCTAACCCAAGTAGCATGGGGCACGTGGAATCCCTTGTGAATCAGCAAGGACCACCTTGTAAGGCTAAATACTCTTGGGTGACCAATAGTGAAATAGTACTGTGAGGGAAAGGTGAAAAGAACCCCCATCAGGGACTGAAATAGAATATGAAACCGTGACGCTCTTAAGCAGTGGGAGGAGATCCGACCGCCTGCCTGTTTCTCATCTCAAGCAGTGGGAGGAGATCTGACCGCGTGCCTGTTGAAGAATGAGCCGACGACTTATAAGTAGTGGCTTGGTTAAGGGAACCCACTGGAACCGTAGCGAGAGCGAGTCTTCATAGGGAAATTGAATTGTCACTGCTTATGGACCCGAACCTGGGTGATCTATCCATGACCAGGATGAAGCTTAGGTGAAGCTAAGTAGAGGTCCGAACCGACTGATGTTGAAAAATCAGCGAATGAGTTGTGGTTAGGAGTGAAATGCCACTCGAACCCAGAGCTAGCTAGTTCTCCCCGAAATGTGTTGAGGCACAGCGGTTGACTGGATCTTCTAGGGGTAAAGCACTGTTTCGGTGCGGGCTGCGTGAGTAGTACCAAATGGAGACAAACTCTAAATGCTAGAGATAAACAAGGGTTAGCCAGTGAGATGATGGGGGATAAGCATCATCGTCGAGAGGGAAACAACCCAGATCACCAGCTAAGGCCCCTAAATGATCGCTGAGTGATGAAGGAGGTAGGAGTGCAAAGACAACCAAGAGGTTCACCTAGAAGCAGCGATCCTTGAAAGAGTGCGTAATAGCTTACTACTCGAGCGCTCTTGCACCAAAGATGATCGGGACTAAGCGATCTGCCAAAGCTGTGGGATGTAATAAAAATGCATCGGTAGGGGAGTGTTCCGCCTCAGAGGGAAGTGTCTGCACAAGCAGATGTGGATGAAGCGGAAGCGAGAATGTCGGCTTGAGTAACGCAACTATTGGTGAGAATCCAATGCCCCAAAAACCTAAGGATTCCTCCGCAAGGTTCATCCATAGAGGGTGAGTTAGGGCCTAAGATCAAGCCAAAAGGCATAGTTTATGGACAACAGGTTAATATTCCTGTACTAACCTTTGTTGGTCCCAAGGGACGGAGTAGGATAAGTTAGCCATCTTTCTGGTTTGCGGTTCAAGGTCAGAAGGTGACCCATAAAAAGCAAGGTCAGAATGGGGTAGAGAAAATACCTCGAGCCGATGTCCAATGAATTCCAGCGTGTTTCCATGCTGGGTAACCCACGTCATACTCCCAGGAAAAGCTCGAACGACCTTCAACAAATGGGTACCTGTACCTGAAACCGACACAGGTAGGTAGGTAGAGAATACCTAGGGGTGCGAGATAACTCTCTCTAAGGAACTCGGTAAAATAGCTCTATAACTTCGGGAGAAGGGGTGCCTCCTTGTACAAAGGAGGTCGAAGTGACCAGGCCCGAGCAACTATTTACAAAAAACACAGGTCTCCGCAAAGTTGTAAGATGATGTATGGGGGCTGATGCCTGCCCAGTGCCGGAAGGTTAAGGAAGTTGGTGACCTGATGACAGGGAAGCCAGCGACCGAAGCCCCGGTGAATGGTGGTCATAACTATAATGGTCCTAAGGTAGCGAAATTCCTTGTCGGGTAAGTTTCGACCTGCACGAAAGGCGTAACGATCTAGGCACTGTCTCGGAGAGAGACTTGGTGAAATAGACATGTCTGTGAAGATGCGGACTACCTGCACCTGGACAAAAAGACCCTATGAAGCTTTACTGTTCCCTGGGATTGACTTTGGGCTCTTTTTGCGCAACTTAGGTGGAAGGCGAAGAAGGCCCTCTTCCGGGGGGGCATGAGCCATCAGTGAGATACCACTCTAGAAGAGCCAGAAGTCTAACCTTGCGACTGAACCTACTGTCTAAGGGATAGTCTCACGTAGACAGTTTCTATGGGGTGTAGGCCTCCCAAAAGGTAACGGAGGCATGCAAAGGTTTTCTCGGGCTGGCCGAAAATCGGTCCTCGAGTGCAAAGGCAGAAGGGAGCTTGACTGCAAGACCAACCCATCGAGCAGGGATGAAAGTCGGCCTTAGTGATCTGACGGTGCCGAGTGGAAGGGCCGTCACTCAATAGATAAAAGTTACTCTAGGGATAACAGGCTAATCTTCCCCAAGAGTTCACATCGACGAGAAGGTTTGGCACCTTGATGTCAGCTCTTCGCCACTTGGGGCGGTAGTATGTTCCAAGGGTTGGGTTGTTCGCCCATTAAAGCGGTACATGAGCTGGGTTCAAAACATCGTGAGATAGTTCGGTCCATATCCGGTGTAGGCGTTAGAGAATTGAGAGGACTTTTACTTAGTACGAGACGATCGAGAAGGACGCACCTGTAGTGTACTAGTTATCGTGCCCTCGGTAGACGCTGGGTAGCCAAGTGCGGAGCAGATAATTGTTGAACACCTATAAGTAAGAAGCCCACCTCAAGATGAGTGCTCTCATAAGGTCATGGCGAGATGAGGCGTTTATTAGACGATAGGTGCCAAGTGAAAGTGCAGTGATGCATGCAGCCGAGGCATCCTAAGAGACCGGAAGATTTGAACCTTGTTACTACATGACATGACCCGATTGATCTGATCGGGTACACAGAGTATGTTTTGATATAACATTTTACTATAGATGTGATAAAGAATAAAAAAAGATCAATAAAGGGAATCGAGTCTTTCTGACTCCTAATCAATATGTTCTTTCCAAAAAATAAGCCGAAAAAATCCAAGAAGTTTTTATTGCATAGCTCCATTTGTATCATTCCGAGTTCTCTTCTCTACTTGGCAGGGCCCCAAAAAGGTGCCCCTGCCCAGCAGAGAACTCGACAAGTACTAACCAATATCTTGTCGCCTTCTTCGTTTATGGTTTGAAATTATGGTGTCTCAGGCGTAGGGGAACCACACCAATCCATCCCAAACTTGGTGGTTAAACTTTACTGCGGTGACGATACTGCAGGGGAAGCCCTGTGGAAAATAGCTCGATGCTAGAATAATTAAAAAGCTTACTTCTTTTTAAAAATAAACCCAACCCCGACATTCTTTTTTTCCCATTCCACACTACGAAATGCAATATTTGTTATCTGGTGGAGACGGGGCCTGTAGCTCAGAGGATTAGAGCACGTGGCTACGAACCACGGTGTTGGGGGTTCAAATCCCTCCTCACCCACAACAGTCCACATAGAGAGACTATGAGTATCTATAATAGATATATAGAATAAAATTCTCAAATTACTATGACTGCTCTCGAACTAGTAAGAGAACTGCGAATACCAATAGCTAAATTTGTGGTTTACTATAAAGGTCCCTAGACCGTGTATACATACTATTTTTCATATGTTCAAGATTATATTATATATATAGTTATTTGTGTATGACCTTCTTCTATAACTCTTTCTCATTGGTGCCAGGCATATTGGTAAGAACCAAGGGCTCTTACTCATTCATTAAGACACCTGCTTATTCAAATTAGGGTCATCTATTTACGAATTGCAGTTTCGAGTGCTACTATATCCACTTTGTTTCACGGTTTAAAAAGAAAGGGGTAGTTAAAGGGGTAGTTGCTATAGGGTAACCAGTAGGCCGGGGATAGAGAGGTCTTTGTTGGACTTTCGACAAAGTGCAATTGCAATATACTTAGCTCACTGGTACCTCTGCAGCACCGTATCGATCTATCAATATGTATCTCAGATGGAGGAGGGGAGGCAACAAATAAGATTGTGGTGGTGATTGACCGCCGTCTCCGAAGAAACAAAGGAGGGATTGCTATCATAACCTATTAGGCTTATAATATAAGCCTAGAATAGGCACAAGAAGGTGGAGGTGTTTTGAATAAACCTTTGCATTGAATTTTTCAATTGTTGATGCACTTGTTATAGGTTGTTTCATTTCAAAGATATATAGAAACTTCATACCTTCATTATTCCTCAGTAGCTCAGTGGTAGAGCGGTCGGCTGTTAACCGATTGGTCATAGGTTCAAATCCTATTTGAGGAGAGCTCTTTTCTTCAAGCACTTTTTTTTTATGACTAAATAGCAAATTATTGTTTCAAATTATGAATAAGATATTGTTGATAACAGAGATCGGACCATAAAAAGAGTAAAAAATTGTCCAATTTCTAGAGCTGAATTGGAGTAACCCTCTATTCGCCCCGACACATTTTTTTTCACTTTTTTTTAATTTCATTGATAATTTTATCCCAGCAATGTTACCAACATCTCCGTGTAGATTGGGAATAATCTAAACCTCGGGGCTAGCTTGCTCATTTATTTAAAATTATGAGCGAGCTAAGGTGATTTGTTACTAGCAGTTTTCTTAAAATACATTCATCAATCTCTCGAATTGATTTCCATCATGTAGGCCTTTCATCTTTCTACCTTATGCAGACTGTACAGCCTTTGAATCATGGGCTAGTTGATAAGATATGTGAAATCTTATTCGATCCGCTCGAGAATTTTATTTTGGCAAATGAAGTATTGGAAAGTCGTAAAGTATGAAAATGGATCTCAGCGATCGTACCTTCATCGGATCAATGACTCACCTATTTGTCTTTGCAAGCATTTCAATAAGTTTTTTCATAATCTTTCATTTTTTCATTTTTTTTTTCTCTCTATCTATTTGTTCCATGTAAACCAGTTGATGAAATAACTTAATCATATTCATTCACAAAGAATATAAATTAATAATATTTTATTATTGAAAAAATAAATCTAGGGAACGATATTGAAAAAGGATGCAGTTATAGACATCAATGCTGATAAATAGCAAGATATATATGTATATATTCTAGTTTTCTATGGATAGAATGAAAATGAATAGTAATATAATAATATAGATGTTAATACAGAAAATAAGGAAAAAAATATATACGAAGATATACGTCCCCCTCCTAAGCATCTCATTCCCTCTCGTACAAAAAGACCTAAAAAACCTACTCCATTTGGGATTCCATCAATTGCCCATTGATCAAATGAATGACTTGTTTCAGCTAATCCTTGTATACCTTTAATCAAGATTATGTCATAATATATGTCTATATAAGCTTGATAAAAAGACCAATTATATATAGTATTAATCGATTGGTCCATAATAATCTTCATATGAGGATTTGTTTTATGATATACATCCTATGATAAGAAGTAAATAGGTCTATATAGAATACAGGCAATCAATATACCAAGAAATGCTATACCAATTGAGGGGATTGCGTCTATGAAAAATTCGGACCAATTCTTTGGATGTTTCATATCAAAAGGGGTCATCGATGAAGCAAACCATTGAGATAATATGTCATACCTCATTCCGCTTCGAAAAAAAGGAACTCCTATTAATCCAACAAACAGAGTAAATATTCCCAATACAACTAAAGGAAATAGCATTGCCTTGCCCGATTCTTTCGGATATGCAAAAGATCCTTTATAAAAGAAAGGATAAGTGACAACCAAACCTTTGTTCTTTTTGTACAATCCTTCCATCTTATTCGAAATTTGAAATGCTTCTTTGGAAAAGGAATTATTCCTTCCTATAATTTGATTCGACATAGAATCTGCTCTCGTTCTATTTAATATCCTGGATTCCTCCTCTCCCCACATAGAAGTCGAATATAATGTAATATGGTTGTTATATGAATTAACTAAATTTATGCGGAAGTCCCCTTCAAAAGTGAGTAAATACATATGAAACGTGTAAAAGGCAGTTAATCCTACTTGAACCAAGTTATCCCCCCAAAAATGGGAGAATATAACTTACTATCACTAAGAATTTGGTCTTTAGACCAAAAACAAGCAAAAGGTGGAATACCAGAAAGAGAAAGTGTCCCTAAAAGAAAAGTGATTCCTATAATTGGCATATATTTCCTCAAACCACCCATAAGAGCCATATTCTGACTTTTACGGGGGCAATATCCAACAATGGGTTCCATGGAATGGATCACTGATTTGGATCCTAGGAACAATAATGCCTTGGAATAAGCATGTGTAATCAAATGGAACAAAGCGATTCGATAGGAATCTATCCCTAGAGCTAACATCATGTAACCTAATTGAGACATAGTAGAATAAGCCAAGCCTCTTTTAAGATCTTTTTGGGCGAGAGCCATAGTAGCTCCCAATAAAGTTGTTATTCCCCTTATCCAAGAGATAAGATAAATTATTAAAGGTAGAGCTTTAAAAAGAGGAAACAATCGAGCTACAAGAAAAATTCCTGCTGCTACCATAGTAGTGGCATGTATAAGAGCTGAAATAGGAGTAGGCCCTTCCATATCATCAGATAACCATACATGAAGTGGGAATTGTGTAGATTTGGCTACTGGACCTAAAAATAAGAGAAAAGCACACGAAGTAATAAAAAATGAACCAACCCAATCAATGGCAAACAATTCATTTAATTTTTCAGACAAATATTGAAATTCAAAACTACCTGTTACCTAATAAAAACCTAGGATTCCTAATAAGAGTCCAAAATCCCCTGCACGGTTAGTTATAAATGCTTTTTGACAAGCATTAGCCGCATTGAGTCGCGTAAACCAAAAACCTATCAATAAATAGGAACACATTCCTACTAATTCTCAAAATATATATATTTGTAATAAATTAGGGCTAATAACTAGCCCCAACATAGAAGCATTAAAAAAATTAAGGTAAGCAAAAAACCTCACATATGTTTTATCATGAGACATATAATTATCGTTGTAGATCATAACCATGGTTCCAACTGTTGTGACTAAAACTAACATAATGGAAGTAAGTGGATCAATCAAATAGCCCAACTCTAATGAAAACTTATTATTGATAACCCAGGACCAGAAATATCGATAGATGGGACCATCGATAATCTGTTGCAAGAACAAATTGAAAGAAAGAAACATAGCTACACTTAACAGACAAATGCTAATAAGAGCCCATGAACGGCGAACACTCTTAGTTGCTCTTGGAAAAAATAAGGAGCCTAATCCGATTGGTACAGAAGCTGAAAGCGGAAGGAAAGGCACGATCCAAGCATATTTGTATATAAATTCCATAGGAAGATTAAATGATTATTCTAAATATTTTTATATTCCACATTCTTGGTTTCCAATCCACTAGATCCTGAAGAGAACAAAATAAAAATGATAGATCATGAATAAAAAAGAACGATAGAATATGGGATGGAAGGGATGGAATCCTATCGATTTCATATTGATTGTGACCTTTTTTCATCTTTTTTTTGCAAATACCAGATTGGAACCGATCAATACTGATACTAATCAAATATTTGTAAGATGAGCAAGAAGGAACTCTTTTTCAGTCTAGGTACTGCGCTATTAGTCATGTACACACACATTTTTATTTTATTCAATTTTCTATTGTAGATGAATAGTAGTATTAAGAATGGAACTTAATAGAAAATGAAACCAATTGGAATTCTTAAGATAAGAAATAATTGAATCTGTTAAAATGACATAGTGGGTTTTCATTTACTCAAAATTCGTGAGTATATACGTATGTAAGAATTGATAATTATTATCAATTTGTATCGTGGATCCCCTATTGCTAATCAATATTATATGAATAAGGTTGCAAAATGCAAGAAAAATGTGATATAATATTCTCAAAAATGAATTTAAAGATATAATAAGTTTGCAAAATAAAAAAAAAAAATAGTATATAATATAAAATATTATATCTTTTCTAAATAAAATCAAGGTATAAAAATGGATACTATTCTTATGGCTGTACCAAAAAAACGCACCTCTAAATTTAAAAAACAAAATCGTAACAATGTTTGGAGGAAAAAAGTGTATTGGGCCGTAGCAAAAGCTCTTTCTTATGTTAAGAGTGAGTATATTTATTCTAAGCTTGAGCTTTACGGTGATGGTGATTGGAAGATATTTCCTGCAGCTAATTCACCAGGAAGAAAACCCGAGGGTTTTCTTTCTTCCACAGCATCCTCCATAGCAGAGGAAGAGGATAAGTGGGAACGAGAACAAAGAGGATGAGAAGAAGTCCTCTGGCTCGACCCAATTTTCACCACTATTTTCGACCCCCCGATTTTATTGTGCCCAAAAAAGAAGATTCTAAAAATGATAGACAAGAAGATCCCAAAAATGATGAATAAATTAGAGGAAGTGGTGTACACCCTCCAAGAGGAGCAATGGGAATCTCTAGGGTCTCTTGGAGGTACTTGGAAAGATGGTCGGGCAGAAGGGACACAGTTCTATAATCCACTACAGCCTTTCTCTCTGACCTTCAAGATGGGAAATTTATGAATCATTCCGTCATCTTTTTTTCTTTCCCAATAGAAAAGGAAAGTGCATCATTCTTTTTAATAATCCCAGCTCCCACATTAAATATTGCTGGTATGGTCACTTTATTCTATGAAAATTGCATTTTATTTTTCTATGCCGAAGATAAAGTCGATCGAAACGTAGGAATATATGGACCATGAACAAAAAGAAATGGATCTCATTCTTTTTTCTTACTCTAAATGAAATAAATATGAATTTCGGAATTTTTTTTTTTTTATGATAAAAAATTTGTCCGTTCGCCCCTCTTTGATTCCTAGAGAACAAAGAGGATCTGTTGAATCTCAAGTATGTTATTTAACCGGTCGAATTAAAAGACTTACTGAACATTTGGACCTACATGGAAGAGACTACTCTTCCCAAAGAGGTTTGTGGAAAATTGTGGGTAAACGTAAACGACTTCTAATTTATCTGTTCAAGAAAGACAGACTTCGTTAAAAAAGTTTAATCGGTCAATTAGATATGCGTGGACTGCGTTAATTTCGAACAAAATTTTAAGATCCAATTATGGTTTATTAAATTCCGGATCCTAATGAGTCATTCTTTCTTTTGTTCTCATTGATTTTTGAAAAAAACGGGGAAGAGTTATGATTATGGTTGCTAGGGAGAAAGACCTCATGATGGTAAGTATGGGTCCTCATCATCCATCAATGCATGGTGTTCTTCGACTAATTGTTACTCTAGATGGTGAAGATGTTATTGACTGTGAACCTGTATTAGGTTATTTACATAGAGGGATGGAAAAAATTGCTGAGAATCGAACAATTGTTCAATATCTCCTCTATGTAACACGATGGGATTATTTGGCTACTATGTTCACAGAGGCGATAGCGGTTAATGCGCCAGAAAAATTGGAAAATATTCGAATACCTAAAAGGGCTAGCTATATTAGAATGATTATGCTAGAGTTAAGTCGTATAGCTTCTCATTTGTTATGGCTTGGACCTTTCATGGCTGATATTTGTGCGCAGACTCCTTTCTTTTATATTTTAAGAGAGAAGGAAATGATATATGATTTATTTGAAGCTGCCATGGGCATGCGAATGATGCATAATTATTTCCGCATTAGAGGAGTAGCTATAGATTTACCCTACGGTTGGATAGATAAATGCTTAGATTTTTGCTATTATTTCTTCCCAAAAGTGACAGAATATGAAAGGCTTATTACATGCAATCCTATCTTTTTGAAATGAGTTGAGGGAGTAGGCATTATTAGTAGAGAAGAAGCAATAGATTGGAGTTTATCAAGACCCATGCTACGAGCTTCCGGAATCCAATGGGATCTTCATAAAGTGGATCATTATGAATGCTACAATGAATTGGATTGGGAAATCCAATGGAAAAAAGAAGGAGATTCGTTAGCTCATTATTTGCTTCGAATCGGGGAAATGAAAGAATCTATAAAAATAATTAGACAGGCCCTAGAAGTAATTCCGGGAGGTCCCTATGAGAATTTAGAGGTTCGACGTTTAAATAAGGGAAAAGATTCACAATGGAACGATTTCGAATCTTGATTTAACAGTAAAAAACCTTCCCCTACTTTTGAGTTATCAAAACAAGAACATTACGTGAGAGTAGAAGCTCCCAAGGGGGAACTAGGAATTTTTTTTATAGGAGATGATAATATTTTTCCCTGGAGATGGAAAATTCGACCACCTGGTTTTATTAATTTGCAGATCCCTCCTCAACTGGTTAAAAGGATGAAATTAGCTAATAAAATGATGATTTTGGGTAGTATAGATATCATTATGGGAGAGGTTGATCGTTAAAATGGTTATTAATATAGCAGATCTCGAAGAACAAGCTATCAATTTATTTTCTCGATTGGGATTTTCAAGAGAAATTTCTAGTCTTATATGGATTCTAATCGACATAATTATCCTTCTATTGGGAATTACAATAGGATTATTAGTTATTGTATGGCTCGAAAGAAAAATATCTGCGGGAATACAACAACGCATTAGACCTGAATACGTCGGTCCTTTGGGAATTATTCAAGCCTTGACAGATGGAATAAAACTACTGCTAAAAGAGGATATTATTCCATCTAGGGGGGATATTTGGTTATTTAGGATTGGACCAACGGTAGTGGTCATACCTATTTTTTTAGGCTATATAGTAATTCCCTTTCATCGCCACATTATTTTAATGGATCTTAGTATAGGCATTTTTTTTTGGATTGCAATTTCAAGTATTGCTCCCCTTGGATTGCTTATAGCAGGATATGGATCAAATAATAAATATTTTTTTTAGGTGGTCTCCGAGCTGCTGCTCAAGCTATTAGTTACGAAATTCCTTTAGCTTTATGTGTGTTATCTATATCTCTACATGTGATTCGTTGGAATATGAGATTCATTTTTCCCTCTTTTTATTTCTACTAATAACTAAAAAGAGGGAAAAACAGAAGTGAATGGGATTCCTTCATTCTGATCAAAAAACTAGATAGTCATATGGGTTGAGATCAAATAGTTTACAAATCTTGCAGTAAGATGATTAAGTCCCATCCCCCATGTACAAGAGTGAGAGCATGCACAATCAGTGAAAACTGTGTACCCCAGTTCATATATTAGCCATTGGGGCCCAACAGCGAGGAGGCAAAGGAAAAAAGTATGAAGTTACTGTCCTATATACCAAAAATCAAGCAAAGGTAGATGGTGAGAAACACCAAGATATAAAAAAGATTTGTGAAAAAAAAAAAAAAAGAAACTGATATCTAGACCAGAGATATTTCCATAGAAATGGGATAACAATAAGGACTTGACATTGGTAGGGATGATCAAGTAGTACTTATCCAAAACCCCGATCTAGAATATCTTTCTATCTACTTAAAAAAAATGGCTATCCAGAACGAAGTAATCCTTTCCACAGTTTTCTTTCTCCCACAAAAAAATACTGAAGGTTGAGATAGGTTTCAAAGCTCCTATTATTTGTAGCAAACGGAATCTCATTGGTTCGATTTATGAATATTCTGGTGCTTTTTTATTCTGTTCTTTATTTCTTAATGACCATTGAGAAGCTGTATGAAGTGAAAGTTTCATGTACGGTTTTGGAATAGAGATGAAAACAGTGATGTTTCTGTCGACTATAATTATCCAATAGTTCAAGTACAATTGATATAGTTGAAGCACAATGCAGATATGGTTTTTTAGGATGGAATTTGTGGCACCAACCTATAGGGTTTCTAGCTTTTTTCATCTCATCTCTGGCAGAATGTGAGAGATTGCCCTTTGATTTACCAGAAGCAGAAGAAGAATTGGTAGCGGGTTATCAAACTGAATATTTGGGTATCAAATTTGGTTTATTTTACGTTGCTTCTAACCTAAATCTATTAGCTTCTTCATTCTTTGTAACAGTTATTTACTTGGGCGGATGGAACTTATCAATTCCATTCATACCCATTCTGGAAAATTTTGAATGGGATTCTATTTCTAGAATTAACGGGGTCGTTAATATAACAATCGAGATCCTAATTATATTAGCTAAAGCCTATTTGTTCTTATTTATTTCTATTACGACAAGATGGACCTTGCCTAGGATAAGAATGGACCAATTATTGGATCTTGGGTGGAAATTTCTTTTACCTATTGCTTTGGGTAATCTGTTACTAACAGCTTCTTTCCAACTTATTTTATTGTGACTAACTCTCTTTTCTTCTTTGTGAAGAGGGTTGCAATATATCCAAATTTCATAGATCAAATCTATGAAGAGAAAGAAATTTCTATGGAATGATTATTCAAGGAGATTTTACACATGTTCTCCATGGTAACTAGGTTTATGAATTATAGTGAACAAGCAATACAGGCTGCGAGATACATCGGTCAAGGTTTTATGGTTACCTTATATCACATGAATCGTTTACCTATTACTATTCAATATCCCTATGAAAAATTGATTCCATCAGAACGATTTCGCGGGAGGATCCACTTTGAATTTGATAAATGTATTGCTTGTGAAGTATGCGTCCGTGTATGCCTGATCAATCTACCTGTTGTGGATTGGAAAGTCAGAATAGATATTGGGAAAAAATGATTGGAAAATTATAGTATTGATTTTGAAATTTGTATCTTTTGTGGAAATTGTGTGGAATATTGCCCTACAAATTGTCTGGCGATGACTGAAGAATATGAACTTTCGACCTATGATCGTCATGAATTAAATTATGATCATATTGCTTTAGGACGTTTACCAATATCGGTTGTTGAAGATTTAACAATTCAAACAATTCCGAGCTGAACATATTAACTTAGTATGTCTGAAGAAACTACAGACAAATTTTATGTTTTAATCACTTCTATGATTATTCAGATTGAGCTCCGATCAAAGAGTATCTGATAAATAAAATATTTTTTTTTGAAAAATCGGGAATTAATAATATTCCATTAATAATGTCACATGTGTGATTGATCAGAATCTATTATTGATCTATAGATTAATTAATCAGTGCCCATATCAAATGAAATTATAAATCCAGTATAGCATATAGGTAAATGGGGTAACTTTTTATTTAGTGAATGGGAGGAAATAATATTCAAACTTATTGTACACATAATGAATCGACTTGAATCGATATATGATCTTGTTTTGGCTCCTCTAACGCTAAGTCTTATATTTGGAGGTATAGGAGTAGTATTACTTACTAATATAATTTATTCCGCTCTTTCATTGGGGCTAGTTCTTATTTGTATATCCTTTTTCTATATTATATTGAACATGGATTTCATAGCTATTGCACAAATCCTGATCTACATAGGAGCTGTTAATATTTTGATTCTATTTACCGTGATGTTGATGAATAATCCGAAATATCCTAATTATGTCCCTCCCTGGACCGTCGGAGATAGCATTAGTTCAATAGTTTGTATGATTCTTTTTTGTTCATTAATTACTATTATCTTGAACATATCATGGTTCGGAATATCTCTGACTCAAAAATTAGATCAAATGTTAGAACGAGATTTAACAAACAATATTCAACGTATTGGGGCTCATTTATCCACTGATTTTTTCCTTCCATCCGAACTTATTTCTATAATTCTTCTAGTCGCTCTTATAGGAGCCATTACTATAGCTCGTCGAGAAGAAACAATTTGAAAATGAAAGCTCTCCTGTGCATTAGTAGCAGAAATACGCTGTTTTATCTTCATAGATCGTGAAATAATCATTTTCTTCTTTCGATAATGGAAAATTAGAAACTTATTATAACTTTTTTTTGTATCTGAAGATGTTAAGGTATGAGGAGTTTCTTTATTATGCTCAAACATGCACTTATTTTAGGTGCTTATTTATTCTCTATCGGTATTTATGGACTAGTAACAAGTCGAAACATGGTTAAAGCACTTATGTGTCTTGAGCTAATACTCAATGCGGTTAATTTAAACCTAGTAACATTCTCAAATTTTTTTGATAGTAGGCAAGTAAAGGGGGATATCTTCTCGATCTTTGTTATAACTATTGCTGCTGCTGAAGCAGCTATTGGATTAGCTATTGTTCTGACAATATATCATAACAGAAAATCAACTCGTATCGATCAATTTAATTTGTCAAAATGGTAGTAGAGATCTCCTTCCATATGAGGAATTTATATACCTATTTCGATTCAAATAGATACTAGACCTGTCTCTCTAAAAATAGATCTAGATCTCTGTTTTATCTTTATTTATTATAAGTATTATGATCAATCAAGAGCATAATTCATATTGAACTCATTATCCAAATTATCTGTCTAACACGATTAGACCAGATTCAGTCAAATCTGTCTGTTTTATAAAACAAACAGCTAGAATCTGAATATATTCATTATATCACCGATAATACAATTATTGATTTTCTTGATATTCATTCATAATATATCGTCATTTACCATATATTAAAAAATATTATTCAATTAAAAACTTTTTATATAATAATGGAGTTCTTAGATTCAATGGCACATTCAGTCAAAATTTATGATACATGCATTGGTTGTACCCAGTGTGTACGAGTGTGTCCCACAGATGTATTAGAAATGATACCTTGGGAAGGATGCAAAGCTAAGCAAATTGCTTCTGCTCCAAGAACAGAAGACTGTGTAGGTTGTAAGAGGTGTGAATCGGCTTGTCCAACGGATTTCTTAAGTGTACGTGTTTATTTATGGCATGAAACAACATGCGGTATGGGTCTAGCTTACTGATCCATGAAAAAAGAAAGATAGTTAGATTCATCCCATACATATTTTTCATTCTCCTTTTCCTCTTTCATTGATCAAAACCCATACTCGACCCAAAATTGAAAGCATGGGTTTTGATATCGAAAGTCTCTTTTCTCTTCATTATGAGTAATTTACCTTGGTTAACAATAATTGTTATTTTGCCCATATCTACAGGGTTATTAATCCCATTATTTCCTCATAAAGGAAATAAAATGATTCGATGGTATACTCTAGGTATTTGCTTATTAGATCTTCTTTTAATGACCTATATATTCCGTTATCATTATCATTTTGATAATTCATTAATCCAATTGGAGGAGGATTATAACTGGATAAATCTTATCCATTTTCATTGGAAACTGGGAATTGATGGATTTTCCATTGGACTTATTTTATTAACGAGATTTGTAACTACTTTAGCTACTTTAGCTGCTTGGTTACTCAGAATCCGTGATTATTGCATTTCTTGATGTTGGCAATGTACAATGGCCAATTGGGGTTATTTGCTTCTCGAGATATTCTACTTTTCTTTCTCATGTGGGAGTTGGAACTAATTCTTGTTTACCTACTTTTGGCCATGTGGGGGGGAAAAAGATGTCTATATTCGGCCACAAAATTTCTTTTGTATACTGTCGGTGGTTCCATTTTTATCTTAATGAGAGATTTAAGTATGGGTCTCTGCGGATCTCATGGACCAACCTTCGATTTTGAATTATTAGCTAAAAAAGATTATCCCATCACACTTGAAATACTATTATATTTAGGGTTTTTGATCGCTTATGCAATAAAATTGTCAATCTTCCCTTTACATACCTGGTTACCAGATACTCATGGGGAAGCACATTATAGTACATGTATTCTTTTGGCCGGAGTTCTATTGAAAATGGGGGGATATGGGTTGATTCGGATCAATATGGAATTGCTACCTCATACTCATTCTTTGTTTTCACCATGGTTGATAATAATAGGAGCAGTGCAAATTATCTATACAGCTCTAACTTCTATGGGTCAACGCAATTTGAAAAGAAGGATAGCCTATTCATCAGTATCTCATATGGGTTTTGTAATTATAGGAATTGGTTCTATGACATATACAGGTCTCAATGGAGCCATTTTGCAAATGATTTCTCATGGATTAATTGGTGATGCACTTTTTTTCTTGGTAGGAACAAGTTATGATAGGATACGTACTCTTTTCCTTGATGAAATGGGAGGAATCGCTATACCAATTCCTAAATCTTTACTATGTTCAGTAGCTTTTCAATGGCTTCTCTTGCATTGCCAGGAATGAGTGGTTTTGTAGCAGAATTTATGATATTTTTGGCCGTAATTACTAATCATAAATATTCTTCGACCTTTCGAATCATTATTACTGCAATAGCGGCAATTGGAATGATATTAACTCCCATTTATTTGTTATCTATGTTACGTCGATTGTTCTATGGATATAAGGTTTTGAATGTCCCGAATCCTTATTTTAAGGATTCGGGGCCACGCAAACTTTTTATTTTGATCTGTCTCTTTCTACCAATCATAGGTATTGGTCTTTACCCCGATCTAGTTCTATTTTTATATAATGCTAAGGTAGAAGCTATTTTCTCTCAATCTTTCTATTAAGAAATAATCATTTTTTAATTGCTCTCTAGTTTGAGTTATTTCAAGTAGTTTTTATTCCCTTTGAAATAACTTGGACAAACTCCCTATTGATTCAATAACATAGAATCACTGCTGATTATTCTAAATCAATTAATATAAATATATAAATATTGATAGATATATATCTATACCTATATTATTATTATAATGAGGTCTACTAATCCTTTTTCATACTTATAAAAGTATACATGCCAGGAACCAGATTTGAACTGGTGACACAAGGATTTTCAGTCCTCTGCTCTACCAACTGAGCTATCCCAGTTGTTCCCCTGTGCATCATACTAGCACAGTAACCAAACTCCTGTCAACTAAAAACAAAAAAGGTAAAAGACAACATTTGAAAGAGTAGAAGCAACAATGCAAATAAAAACATAACATATATAATGTTGTATACAGTCACACACAAATATATATATACACAAGCAGACACAAATTGTGTCATACAATTAAAACTTCTTATGTTCTTAGTAACACGCCTAATAAATAAAAAATAGAAAAAAAACAAACTTCTTTGATGGGGATAGAGGGACTCGAACCCTCACGATCTATAAAACCAACGGATTTTCCTCCTACTCCAATTTTCATTGTTGTTGACATTGACATTTAGAATTGGACTCTATCTTTATCCTCGTCCAATTATTACTTCCAAAAATGGGAATAAACGCAAATCATCTCTTTCTAGAGAAGCTCTTAATTCGAAAAATCCTTCAATTTCGATTTGAAGCCAAGCATAACAAACCTAGAACAATTAAAGCTCTAATCGTTATTTTTGTTTATTGGTGATATATAATGCTTTTTCAAGCCTTAAATAAAATACAAAAGACATTCTATAAATAATGTATTGTATCCAATTCAAATTATGTTGGATTCGTTAGAATATCTTTCGTTGAGTCTCTGCACCTATCCCTTTCTCGGAAAGGAAACTATTGTCTCTATAAATAGGATTTGGCTTAGGATTCCCCATTCAAAATATCCCAGGGTTCCCTAGATTTGGATGCTATCACTTGGTAAGTTTCCATACCAAGGCTCAAAAAATTTAAGTCCGTAGCGTCTACCGATTCCGCCATATCCCCTTCTTGTAGAACGAAATAATAAAACAATAATTGCATCTCAATTATTTCATTTGCTTTCACATTATATTCTTTTTGCATTTTTTATACAATGTTCTTATATGTATCCCCATTGTACACCACAAAAATATCCCTTTCTATATTTAGATCTTATTGAAATCATATTTTCGTTCTATAAGTATAGTCTATGAAAGGATGAGAAATCAAAAAAGAATTTTTTTTCTTCTTATTTCTTTTTTCAATAATACTATTCCACCTGGGACGGAAGGATTCGAACCTTCGGAATAACAGGACCAAAGCCTGCTGCCTTATCGCTTGGCCACGCCCCATTGTTGCTTGATTTTAATAAATTAATATCAATTGTCGCAATGTTTCATTTTAATTAATTCTTATCTAGTAATATGCAATTATGCATAGAAAAACCGGAGGGATCATTTCTTCAGATCTATATTTATAGGGGAACCTAAAAAGAAACAAGAATATACATTCATTGGTCATTCTCTATCAAAATGGTTAAAATATTCTATGAAGAAATTATCCCTTCCAACTCGAAGACTAAAAGTCTAATCTTGCCGAAGAAATTCGATTGATTGGCCAAATACTTTTGGATCTTTACATCTTTTTTATTCATCGGAGAATCAAAATGCCAGTTATCCTCAACCTCCATATTTGTCTAGATGATGTCGCTTTTCATTTGAATAATCCCTTTTTTGCCAAATTGCCTGAAGCTTATGCGATTTTTGATCCAATTGTTAATGTTATGCCAATTATACCTCTGTTCTTTTTTTTATTAGCCTTTGCTTGGCAAGCTGCCGTAAGTTTTCGATAACGAAAATCTTACAAAATTTTTTTTGTATTCACTTGATACAGAAACAATTATATTGTTTCAATAGTTACATTCTAACTATTTCTAATGGATCATTTTCATTAACCAAATTGGTGTAAAACTATTTTTCCTTGTTCTGATGTTTATTTTGTGATACATCAATTGTTCTCAACAAATCAAAATACCTCGAATTAGTCAATATCAACTGCATCACAGTTGGAATTTGGGTTATTAGGTATTGATTAGAATATGTTATTTTATTAATAGAGGGGCATATCTTTGATATTTATTTAAAGAACAAGTAAGGATGAGAATTTATCTATGTATTCCAAATTTTCTTCTATTTTAGGCAATTTATATACTTGTTTCTATTTTTTGTTTGAAAAGATGATAGATAAATTTATTAATTGTGATAATCCTAAACAAGTTTAGGATAGTTTAATTGGTACTCGAGTTCCTATTTATCCTGTTCAATTCCGAGCAAAGAAGAAAAGAGAAACAGAATAGATTCAATTCTGTTTCTCTTTTCTTCTTTGCTCGGCTAATAAGTATGTGATACAAAAATTGATGATCTATTATGTTTTCTAATAAGAATCCCGGAGATTACATAATGCTTACTCTTAAGCTATTCGTTTACATAGTAGTGATATTTTTTGTTTCTCTCTTTATCTTTGGATTCCTCTCAAACGACCCAGGACGAAATCCTGGGTGTAAAGAATAGTGATGAAAAAAGATTAGAAAGTAGATTAGTCATCTTAAGTGATTGAACGGAGAGAGAGGGATTCGAACCCGCGGTACAAATAGTCTGTACAACGGATTAGCAATCCATCGCTTTAGTCCGCTCAGCCATCTCTCCTAGATGGGAGATCTAAAATGAATATAGCATTTCACTAAATAAAGACCAAGATTTGTGAGAATCCGATTTTTTTTCTTTATTCCGTTCCAAACAATTTTTCGCTTTCTCTAGCTCGGCCAGTATCTGGCCAGGCCATTATCTTCCCTAGATAAGAATAATTAACCAAATTATGAAGCATACAGTGCTCTAGCTAATCTGAGAGCTAAAAATAATACTATAAAAGCAGCTAAAAGGGCTATCAAAATTTGACCTAGTGATATCATTTTTTTATTTCCTCTCCAATCACTATTTATTATATAAGATAATAGATAAGCACTTCTAGTTATTTATTTTAATGATTCTGGCTATTTCAAGCTATAATCTGGATGAAATGTTCTAGATTGAAAATGGATAGATCATATTGGAAGGGTAAAAAAGAGATTTCAAAGACTAAGAGTGGATAATTTTTATGAAAATGATCATAATTTTCATTTTCTATTCATAAAGAAAAACTATGACAAAATCATTTGAACCATTCTAAGGAATGTGTTAATAATTCTAACAGCTATTATAGAGTGGTTACTAAAAAAATATTACTTAAGTAATAGGGTATTATTTTGAATATCCATAAAGGATTGTTCTTGCAAGAGTAAAAACAATAAGGTAAGGGGCGGATTTAAAAGGAACCATCTCCTATTGAATTCTTCAGGAATAGGGAAATACGATGATAGGAACTTGCATTAAATTCTTATTAGAATCTAAAAATTCCTTTTTTCCCTAATGGACAAAAGATCGATCTGTATGATACAATGAAATTGTGGCGGGTATAGTTTAGTGGTAAAAGTGTGATTCACTCTATCATTATATTCAACAGAGTTGAAGGATCTTTCAACTCTCGTCTATATTTTGAAAAAAAAAAGCTATATTTCTATATAGGTTCCAAACCTCTCCTATGAATACCCTGGTTCAGGAAAGGAATTGTGCACATTCTCGTAATTTGGATTTGGAATGATAAAGAAGCCCTATTTTCCATTCCATCCAAGATGGCGAAACAGAATGTAGAATGTTTTCAAGGATTAGACCGATCTATCTAATCAGATCAATTAAAGATCCATGGATATCAAAAGATTATTTTTCATCGTAACTAAATGTTCAATTGCTAGAATAGCAAAAGTTGGAGCCAAATAGCTAGATAACAATGACTTTGGTTTACTTGAGTCACCGTGATTTTGTTTGAGCTCGGTGGAATTTGATTTCCTCTAAGATCGCAATCAGTAGAAATAGGGAACGAAGTAACTAGAAAGATTTTTTAGCCTAATATTAAGATTTTTCAATCTTATCTTTCTATAGGGATCATCTATAGAAAGATAAGATATTTTAACTTATTAGTGTCTTCAATTGTTTCGCAATTGACAGATGTGAAGCCAAACTCGACAACCTTTGCGAACGTCCCCTCTGCCTCTATCAAGATGGGAGCTTTGGAACAGGATGTGGACATCCACTAAATCATAATGAAAGGGATATTTTTGCTAAATGCTAAAATACATTAGGCGAAACATTTCCATCCAATTCAGGTTCAACTTTCCTTCAAATATTTTGTACAAAATGCTGAATACTTATCTAGGCTAGTTGACTGCACTCCATGAGATTCCATGGTGTAACCAAACCTCCCACATCTATCGTTAAAATTTTAGATTTCAATTTTTAAAATCATAACAAAATAAGCTATTTTACTTACATTATCATTGAATAAAGGCTAATGCTAATAGATTAATTAACGTTTCTGACATCTGAAATTAATTAATACAGATATTCAGATATCTTTTGGTTATTGCTCTAATTCCAATTACTGAAGACTGTCACGGAAGTCAGCTGGACAAGCACATATGAATCTTATGGACATTTTCCACATTTTTATTTCAAAATTATATGGACAAGCCCTTCCAAAAATCTTTTACTTCCTTTTAAAACAAAAAAAATCTTTTACTTTATTATAATTCAAAATAATCAGTATTTTCCATTAACATTAGTTTGACCAGAGATGTAGAAGGCCTCTTGAATTGCCTGTATAAATTTCATTTCTATCCTTGTCGTAGAACAATGCAGTAATGTCTTCAAGAGTGTCTTGAAAGGTGCTCTGGATTACTGATAGATTAGGTCGACTTATGCCCACATCTGGGTCACTGCCACCAATCGTAGCACAGCAATTTCCAGTCAAGATGTTGCTTATGTTTATTGAGCAACTTTTTTTATCATCTTCAATGGACTTGTGAACTTTGTTGTAAGAAAGGAGTAGCTGATCATAAGTCAATTTAACAACAGTTGTGTTGATCTTTAAAGCAGAAAACCATATCAAGTTGTTTTTGTAAGATGCAACCAGCTCTCCTTGCACATTCCATACAAAAACAGTCCCACTGCTAAATATCAAGAACAATCGTTTCATAATCAAAAAAATAAATGTTGAAGGCTTCTCAAACTCTCGTCCGCTCAATTCAGTCCTCTTTTCACTGTGAACATCAACCATTTGCAGGTATTCATTCTCTTGTTTTAGGAGTATCTTGTCATGGAACAGCTCAAAAAATTCTCTCTCTTTGTTGGGTAGTAATGCAAGATGAAAAGATTTCAAAACTTGCCATCCTCTAAAGATAAGATCCTGAGAGGAAGAATACTTCCACAAGCACTTCTTTTCGATTTTAAGAGCATTATACCAGAAGTGATCTTTATTTCTTCAATTTCTTTGTCAGATATGGAGTACAAGTGTGTATAGTTCTTCAAATCAAACACCTTGTAAATATGATCTTGAGCTGAAAAAACAAGAACTTTCCCATTGAGAGGATCGAGCCTTAAGAGCTTTTCACCCTTAAACAAAGCAAAGCCAGCATCTGGTTGAGCTCTTCTAATGTACTCAAGTAGGGTTGTTCTGTACTTGAGTGAGAATCTATCGGAAGGATGAGCTGATATTGTCATGAGAGAATCATTTTCTTCGTTATAGTACAGCCTTCGAATAAGGTCGTGTGGACTTAAATTCAAGTAGCAGAGCCTTTTATTTGTGTGTCTGTCAAATGCAGCACAAACACCTGATTGTGCCAAAGCAAATATAATACCGCGAGCTGAAACTATTTCGACAATCTTGGATGGTTGATTTGTATCAAACTCTTCCTGCAACTGAAAATTGCGGAACTTAATCTGAGGATGAACATTTGTCAAGGCCAACCTTTTACCAATCTCACGGCTCTGAAGTTTGTGGGCAATGTTGTAACAACGCTTCCCTTTCTCTGCCATTGTCTTGTAATAAATTGATAGTAATTCCAGAATTAATGCTGCTTCATGGAAAATGTGTTTTCAATACTTACTTTTATATCACTTGAAAGGATGTTTTGAAAGGATGTTCCAAGTCCAAATTGAGATGAAGCTCGTCGAATGAAGCGTTTCGGGTATTTCTCGAGTATATGAAACAATTATACGAGTGTAATTAGCATGAAAATTTACTTTCATATTTTCATAGGTTGTGCTTATCCTCCTATGAATGGTCATATGATGATAGATATTTTAAGATATTGTAGCTTTTATATTTAATGGGCATAAATTCATAGGTTGAATATATAAGATTACGGAAGCCGTTATTTTCTACACAAAATATTAAATGGATATAAATTCAGAGGTTGAACATATAAGATTATGGAAGTGGTTATTCTTCACACAAAATAGCAATGCAAGTACAAAATAGTATGTATCGGCATATATGGTTGGTCATACGAAGTTCGTTCGCATCGGGGGCTGTGTGGGGCGTAGCATGAGAGAGGTCGTCATGATGGGGCCCTTTGACCACCGACAAAAGCTAAGTCTACAGACATTCACCAACGTCGACGTGAAGCCCACAAAGCAGCATGAAAGTGTACCGCCCTTCGAAAGATGAGAAGCGGCAAGAATCTTTTATCATCGACAGGCTGTGTGAAAAACACCACGGGTTTTAAAGGAGGTGGGTGCGAATTTGCTAAAAACACACGGGGTGTGAAGCACTTTGAAAAGAAAACAAATAGGATTTTTCTCATTTGTCGTCTATTCCTAAAAGTGGAACCGTGTGAAAGAGAAAGCTTTGATTCCAGGGTGGATAGTAAAGATTGTGACTGTAAAAAATAGTGAGTGAAAAATTATAACTATGTTTTTTTAATTTTAGTTGCAAAGGGTGATTTTTTGGGTTGTGAAAGGGACATTTTGTTTTGTTTTAGATGAGTCATTTTTGAAATTACTATAGAAAGTCATGTCTTTTAGCACGTTTCTATCCATAACTGACAAAACTTGTTGAAAATTGCAGTAGTTCAACATTGATAGATGCAGTTCAAAAAACACGATGGGTTTAGTACGAAGGGGTTTGTATTTGGGCTATTAGTAAAATCTTGAACATGTTTTGTTTTAAATAGGTAATTTCTCGAAACTACTGTAGGAAGCTGTGTTTGTTACTTATTTGTCCATAACTTGTTGAACTGGTCGAAAGGATGAGGGTTTTGTATGAAAAGGGTTTATTTTTGGGCTATTAGGAAACTTCGAAATTAATGGAACTGAAACAAAAAAAAATTATCCAAAGCAGACGTTCACAACAATATTTAGGAAATAGATATATTATATTTTCTATATGTCAAAATCCTCAATTTTTTGAACACTCGGAAACGCATGTCTAAAAAACGTGATGGTTTTGTACAGAGTGATTTATTTTGGGGCTACTAGTAAAATGTGCAATGAATGAAACCTCAAAAGTAATAAATATAGATTGAAAATGGTAACATTTAATTAATTTCACAATTTTACAAGTTTATATTGAAGTATCTAGACCAATATTTTCACACTTACATTATTGCTTATAAGAAAATGGAACAAATCCACAAAACATAGTTAGATTGGAACTAGGATTTGATAATTCTTGACATAAAAGTTTGTGGTTGTATAGCTCTTCATGTTGACATCATTTTTTTTTGAGCCACTCATGGGTTCATATGTTGTTCTATAACTGTATATTTTCATATTAGAATTTGTTAGCCTTGTCCACTATAAAATTTGCTCCACACACATGCCCCTCGATGTCAAGATGTGGAAATGTCATTATCTTACTCCTTGGATGTTTGAAACTCTGGAATCTACTTGATGTAGAGAAAAGTTATCCTTGACAAGTAATTGGAATTGCAACCTATTAAAAAAAGAGCATTCTATAATCATCTAAATTTTTAATTGTTGGCTATTGGAGATATTCCACATATTTGCAATTTGTTATCCTTGCATGGCTTAATTTACTCTTGTGCTTTCTCATATTTGTAACTTAGTTATATATTTAACCAATCTTATTCAAGTAGAATTTTATTATTTCTATTGCATATGCATCCTTATGTTTCTCATGAGCTTGATCTACCTATTCTTGGAATGTCTTCATTTACTTATGACATCATAAATTTATGATTGGTACCTTCCTTATATTTTAACCTATACTTTAGGGGCCTAGACTATAGATAAAAGCATCTTGATAGAAATTGAGGCACACAATATAAATAAATAAGGTGGGAAGAAACTTGAAGGTAGCACATACTTCAATCTCGTCTAGTTAAAGGTACAATATAGTCTAATGTGGCACACTCCAAACTAACTCAATACTTTAGTAGAAGATGTATCCATCATGAGATAATTCATATCAAGACTCTTGAAATAATATTATCATAATTCTAGCTAGGCAAATAACAAGAGATAAGGGATATATATTTTTGCCCTAGAATAGTGATGAAGTACTTGGACCCACCAAATAGACATTCAAACCTATAACTAATATAAAAAAATAGATAAAACTCACTTTCCAATTACTTAATTTGATTAAAAAAGGGAAGCATATGAGCTTATCCACATCTATTATAACTCCATAAGTGTAGATATATAAATGATCTATCATTTTCTAACATCATAACTTAGAACTAAATCTTTATTAATCTTTTTAATTTACTCTAACTATTTCTTATACCAATAGACATGCAATTATTATAAAGAAATAAATGAGAAGACAAAGAATCATTTCAAACACCAAGAATAAATTCTTAAAATATTTCAACACCCAAAATAAAATTAAAGCATGAAGAATTTTTTTCCAAATTTGTGGAGAAATGTGTCACAATATGAATATCAAGGTGGTAACCATAATTAAATTTTAATATAGAACTCTACCCAACAAGAGCATAAAAAATTATTCTAGAAATTGGTCATAGAAACATGAGGAAAATTGGGGTTTTAGTGGGTTTTATTTTATTAAAGTGTGAGGCCTCATTATAGATGGACATGAATACTACATATTTTGATGCTATTTTGAGATAATATACTTGATTTTGATGTTAGGAACATCTACATAGGTGAAATTAGTGCACATATGAGAAATAAATCTCGAATAAGAGTTAAATAAATTACATTATGTGAAGAGTGTTCCTTCATGAATTATGGTTCAATGATTCATTTATTTTATGATATGTTAATTGTATGAACAAATTTATGTGTCTTCGGTTATGTTTACTATATTCTACTAATTACTACAACTAAGTGTGATCCGAGCATAGGCTTGAAGAAATTGTGGGGGTGGAAACAATTCTCATATGGAAAGGAGATATATTTCTTTAAGGTTAGGTCAACAGACAGAAGGTGCAAAGAAGGTATGGATTCACTTGATTTGTTAACCTTATCTAAACTCTATGGTTAAGCTATTGACCTTATGATGTGTATGGCATAATGGGTTACTAATCTACCTTAAAAGTAATAATGAAAGTATTCAAATTAGTTGTGTTAATGATATAGTAATAGAATTGGAGAAATGATGCACCCATAAGAAAACACGAAGTACTCATGTCCTCATTTATTTTATAATTACAAAACTATACATCTTCTTTGAGTCGACATCATTCCTCTATCATAAATTAGTTGAACATATAATAAATGAAAGGGGGAAACTACATATGTTCTTGATTATATGGAGATAAGTATGCATACACGTGTATGGATAAAAGGTACATGAATTTATATTGATACATAATAAATTAAGATTCTTGATAGTAAATTGGAATAGATTTTGATATAAGGAATTTAAATATGTATTAATTAAGTCACATACATGTTAAGACATAATCAAATAATTATTATGAATATAGATAAAATTGTTTTAGAAGATAATATGTTAAGACTTACTTGTGGACTAGTCAATGATTATAACGGATATATAAATTAAGTGTTTATGCTCAATTATTTTATGTACTTCTAGTCATATCATAAATTAAGAGATTCAAATGTATGCACAATTTGTGATGCTTCATTGTATTCAATTGAGATGCTAAATTATTATTTTTATATTACAATGAGAAAATATATAGCACGTGCTTCGTGGTTTTATGCTATTGTTAATGACCAATTAGAGTGTTATTATAAGTAAAATCTTAGATGATATGATAATATTTTTAAGCACATCATAAGACTGAAAGTGGGGGTGAATCAATCTTGTCCAAATCCTTAAACTTCTTTAATCACAAACACTTATCAATTATCATTAACCAACTAGGCATCAATGAAAGATGAAACAATAAACACCAAACACATGAACACTAGATTTTTATGTGGAAAACCCAATGTGGGAAAAACCACGCTAAGAATCACGCTCACAATATACATAACTAAATACAATATTTTAGCCTAAAGGCCAAGAAATCTCATTTCTCCTAATTTGGACTTGCAAGCTAAGGCACACAACCTTAGGGCAAGATACAAAGGACTTGTAGGTTGAAGCTTACTACTCCAGGGAAAGCTACAAAGGACTTGTGTAGTATTGAGACACACGATACCAGGGCAAGATACGAATTTGCACAGGCTGCCAAAAGGATTCATTGTCTTCTGGTAGACATGGAGAAAAAATGAATTGAATGATGTAGGATCTCCTAATCATATACACATCATAGACTAATATTCTCTCTTCTTCTTCCATACATATACTTCTACATCATTCTCAATCAATCCACACCACAATTCACACATCCACACATCAATTTAATATCAACTTATTCACCAAAGCATTCAACTAGGTCAACGACATATAGAATGAACATAAATTACACAAAGTCAACCACCATGAGATAAAGGGGACCCAAATACATCACAACATGTCTTTCTAAGTTGATTGGAGAATGAACCACACTCATCAATACATCCTCCAAAGTTGACATCAAATTTCACGTGTAGATAAACAATAAAACGTGTTAACCAGTCAACCTAGAAATATTATCCAATTTAAATGCTGATCTTCACATGCCATAATAAGACCCATAAAAACATCATAACTCAACCTCCAATTCATATCTAGACCAAAAGAATATGATCCAAATAAGATAGACCAACACAACATATATCGCCCAACAACAAATCAACATAACTTCTCTTCTAGAGAAAACCAACACTTGAATTTTGAACTGGAACACTACACAAACAATATGGACATGTCCTCCAAGCCACAATAGTTGAACCAACACTATGGAGCATTCTCTAGACTAGTCCAGTCAGACAATCTCACTATCAACAAACTACTGCTTCTTATCTGTACAAACTTAATTCGCTACAGAGTTACAAAGAATGTTAGGAATCTATTTCGAATAGAAATTCATGGAAAATGTGTTTTCAATACTTACTTTTTATATCACTTGAAAGGATGTTTTGAAAGGATGTTCCAAGTCCAAATTGAGATGCAACTCGTCGAAAGAAGCGTTCCGGAGATTCCTCGAGTATATGAAACAATTATACGAGTGTAATTAGCATGAAAATTTACTTTCATATTTTCATAGGTTGTGCTTATCCTCCTCCTATGAATTGTCATATGATGATAGATATTTTAAGATATTGTAGCTATATATTTAATGGGCATAAATTCATAGGTTGAATATATAAGATTACGAAGTTGTTATTTTCTACACAAAATAATAAATGGATATAAATTCAGAGATTGAACGTATAAGATTATGGAAGTGGTTATTCTCCACACAATAGTAATGCAAGTACAAAAATAGTATGTATCGGCATACATAAGTAGCCATATGAAGTTCGTTTGCATCGGGGACTGTGTGGGGCGTAGCATGAGAGAGGTTGCCATGGTGGGGCCCTTTGACCATCGAGAAAAGCTAAGTCGACAGGTATTCACCAATGTTGACATGAAGCCAACAAAGCAGCATGAAAGTGTACCGCCCTTCGAAAGATGAGAAGCGGCAGGAATCTTTTATCATCGACAAGCTATGTGAAAAACACCACAGGTTTTAAAGGAGGTAGGTGCGAATTTGCTAAAAACACACGGGGTGTGAAGCGTTGTGAAAAGAAAACAAATAGGATATTTCTCATTTGTCATCTATTGCTAAAATTGGGACCGTGTGAAAGAAAAAGCTTTGATTCGAGGGTGGATAGTAAAGATTGTGACTGTAAAAAATAGTGAGTAAAAAATTATAACTATGTTTTTTTAATTTTAGTTGCAAAGGGTAATTTTTTGGGTTGTGAAAGGGACATTTTGTTTTGTTTTAGATGGGTCATTTTTGAAATTACCATAGAAAGTCATGTCTTTTATCACTTTTCTATCCATAACTGACAAAACTTGTTGAAAATTACAGTAGTTCAACATTGATAGATGCAGTTAGAAAAACATGATGGGTTTAGTACAAAGGGGTTTGTATTTGGGCTATTAGTAAAATCTTGAACATGTTTTGTTTTAAATAGGTAATTTTTTGAAACTGTTGTAAGAAGCCGTGTTTGTTACTTATTTGTCCATAACTTGTTGATTTGGTCGAAAAGGATGAGGGTTTTGTATGGAAAGGGTTTATTTTTGGGCTATTAGGAAACTTCGAAATTAATGGAACTAAAACAAAAAAATTATCCAAAGCAGACGTTTACAACAATATTTAGGAAATAGATATATTATATTTTCTACATGTCAAAATCCCCAATTTTTTGAACATTTAAAAATGCATGTCTAAAAAACGTGATGGTTTTGTACAGAGTGATTTATTTTTGGGCTATTAGTAAAATGTGCAATGAATGAAACCTCAAAAGTAATAAATATAGATTGAAAATGGTAACATTTAATTAATTTCACAATCTTACAAGTTTATATTGAAGTATCTAGACCAATATTTTCACACTTACATTTTTGCTTAAAAGAAAATGGAACAAATCCACAAAACATAGTTAGATTGGAACTAGGATTTGATAATTCCTGGCATAAAAGTTTGTAGTTGTATAGCTCTACATGTTGACATCAATTTTTTTTGAGCCAGTCATGGGCTCATATGTTGTTCTATAACTGTATATTTTCATATTAGAATTTGTTAGCCTTGTTCACTATAAAATTTGCTCCACACACATGCCCCTCGATGTCAAGATGTGGCAATGACATTATATTACTCCTTGGATGTTTGAAACTCTAGAATCTACCTGATGTAGAGAAAAGTTATCCTTGACAAGTAATTGGAATTGCAACCTATTAAAAAAAGAGCATTCTATAATCATCTAAATTTTTAATTGTTGGCTATTGGAAATATTCCACATATTTGCAATTTATTGTCCTTGCATGGCTTAATTTACTCGTGTTTTCTCATATTTGTAACTTAGTTATATATTTAACCAATCTTATTCAAGTAGAATTTTGTTATTTCTATTGCATATGCATCCTTATGTTTCTCATGAGCTTGGTCTACCTATTCTTGGAAGGACGCGTCTATTCTGGCTCCAAAAGTGACCTGTCGTACCAACAACATGCATCGACATACATGTCCGAGACATGCATACCATGCCAATTTGCCGCAGCGGCTGAACCCACAGTATGTGATGTGGAGTTGTCGTGGACTCGCCGATTTCAATCGTCGAGCCCCACCCAAAATTACGTGGACATGTCGGAGGATGGCCACGACTCGCTTAGTGGTTAGTGGCGGTATTTTGTGCATAACACGCACATTAAAAGCCAGAAAAAAAAAAAAAACCGCCAACAACTGAAGAAACCACGTTCGGACAACATACTAGCGGGAAAAAGAGGGTGCGGGCTTAAAAAAAATCAATAAAATAAAATAAAACCGTCGGTGATTTAAGAAACCGCGTTCAGATGACATACTGATGGGAAAAGGAGGGCGCTGCTTTCAAAAGGCGTACCTTCGTCAGAAAACGTAGCGTTGTTTTATGCCTAACGTGGAAAAAAGAAGACTAATGCACGATGAAAACATTATTGTTGAAGGGCAGGCTGCGTCTATTATGGCTCATTGTTGAAGGGCTCTTGTTGAAGCAGGCTGCATTGTTGAAGGGCAGGCTGCGTCTATTATGGCTCATTGTTGAAGGGCATCCGATTGTTGAAGGCTTGATTGTTGAAGGCTCATTGTTGAGGGCGGATTTCTGGGACTGCAATTTTCTGTGTCATGGTGGGGGTGAGGTATGTTGAAATCCACCTCTATAACTTGTCTTTTTCATGTTTGTGTTTGGATTTTGTTTAAAATGATCAAGATTTGCATTGTCAGGGTTAGAGACCACACGAGACGCGTGTATGCTGGCTCCAAAAAGCCTTACATTGTGACTCCCAACTGACAAGCCATGGTAGTGTTGTAGTGGGTCGACCCTTTTGAACGGCCTTTTAAACCGTAGGTTTTTGCTTTTTACATTATGCATCATAATAGACACATCCGTTGATTGGTCTGTTTTGCGGCCGCGGCTAAGCCAGGTCGTCCACGAATCTATGAAGGTGTATAACACACCATTTTTGTCAAATTTGCCATTTCGCGAGGCCACAGAAAAAGGCACACACGCAGTCCGCGAATCAATGAAGGCTCATAACACGCCATGAGAGTCTAATTCACCATTTCACGAGACCATAGAAAAAGGCAGACACACTGTGAATAAATAGTTAAATTTACATGAAAACAAAATACTTAGTTGATCCCACAAATGATCATTAAATGAACTCCCATATAAATTTAATGTTTACATCTTCAAAATCAAGATTGCATTGATGAACCCTTATCCATTTGGAATGATGAACCAGAGCCATAAAATGATAGATGGATCAATTAGTAGGAAAGAACCATATCCTGTTGTACTCTCTTCCTTTGAGTCTATGACCTAGGAGAGTCGCATTTAAGCATATAAGACTTGAGAAATCTCTCAAAGGGTAGCTTATTGGTAAAAAAATCCTAGATAGCAATCTGTACAACATACCTCTTCAATAATCAATTGCTCATATTGAAAACTAGCTAAGGTCAAAGGAGCTTGATTGAGTGCATGTCTGCAATCGTTGAGAGAAGGGGATAAGAGCATGAATATTTTTTTCCATTTCCTTCAACATAAACATAAAAAGGAACGTACAGAATCATTAATTCTATTGATGACACACCTCAACGAGGCGAGATATGATTATGAAACTATTTTATGTTTATTAGAAACAACTAATTACTGATGAATCAATTACTAATCCCCTTATTCCTATCTTGGAAGAAAGACTAGTTGAATGTATCCCCCACAAAATTCAATAAGATTACAACACTTTTTTAGATCAATATCTTACCTTAGATGAGATGGAGGAGACTATGTATCTTGGATTTAGAAAAGGGCCTGGGAGTGGATGGAATTCTTGTTGAGTTATATTGTGTTCTCTGGCCACATATCAAGGAGGACTTCTATAATGTTTATCTAGAAGGAACTAAAAGTAGGTCTCTAGTAGCTAATACTAAACAAGGGCTCATTAAGGTTATACCCAAAAGGAAGAAAGAAGACATCATGAATGGATGACACCCCATAACCTTATTGAATATTCCATACAAGATTATAGCTCAATATGTAGCCAAAAGAATAAAAAACATATCCCAAGAGATAATAAGACCTTAGCAAACAAGCTTCCTTAGGGCTAAATTTATTTTAGACAACTTGGTGATAGCTGGGGAATCCATCTAATGGCCTGATCAAACAACTCAGGATGCTCTAATTCTCAAATTATATTTTCATAAGGTGTATGATTGTATAAGATACTTGTTCATCCTTAAAATGATTCAATAAATAATTTTTGGTCATAAGTTTTGTTCTCATGTTTGAATGATATTTATGGATGCTAATGCAAGATTGGCCATTAATGGAACTCTCGCCCCCCGATTGCCACTCCAAATATTCATTCAACAAGGCTACCCTCTTGCACCATTCCTTTTGTCCTTACAGTTGATGTCCTTGGATATCTTTTACATCATGCTCAATGAAACCACCTCATCCATAGTATTTCTCTTCCTAACAATATTGTCACTCTTAACTCTCATTTTTCTAATGATAACACTATAGTCATTCAAAAGAATTATTTTGCACTACATTGAGCTCTAAACTTGCTATGCACAAAACTAAATTTTGGATGATACATCCTAGCTCTCATCCTCAGATTCCAAAAGAGAGGAAAGAAATTAAGCATGGTACCATTACTAGATATCTTGGCATTCCCTTTGGAATAAGAGTTTTATTGAAATAAATGTTGAGGTGGTTCCTTAACAAGTTCAAAGAAAAACATTTATCATGGACAAATCAATTTTTATTTATGTTTAGGCATATTTAGGTAGCTAATAAAATTATTTTGGCTAACAAAGTCGATATCTCTTCATGTTGGTTGCCCTATAATATTGTTACAATCAATTAACATAGCTCATAGGAAGTTTTATCTGGTCTAAATGGGAAAAGAAAAAAGGCATGTTAGCTATGTCTTGGTCTCATTGTGTTCTCTCAAAAGAGAAGGGTGGATTGGAAATCACAGACCCCTTCACACAAGGGGCTTCCCTATCAACAAAATGGATTAGCGGACTCTGGAAGGAAATTCACCTTGAAACTCTTGGTTAGGTATTGTATGCAAACAATAATTGTCCGTATATAATGGATTGCTATCCAATGGTTTGACAAGATTATTTTATCCCCTTACATTGAAAGGTCCCATAGATAAACTCCTTTCAATTGTATATGGAATGTTTAGTATGTATAGTATATCTATCACAAACTATCTTGGTTTGGTCAAACATTTAGCTATGGACTCAGCTTTGCAATGTCTTTAATTTGGTGGAATCGTATGATCCAAGAAAATAACAACCTACTTGCTATGATTCCTAGATTAAAAGCTAAACGCTTCTGCAAGTCAAAAAAGTAATTCAAACCTTCAAAGAATTTTGGGATCCTTCAAGATCCACGTGGAAATCATGGAATCATCATGAAAATCAACCTTCAATTTAAACTATATGATAAGATTATTGTAATGTAAATTTAGAAAATTGTGCTCCCCAACCTCCATATTCTTATCTCTTATAATTGTCATATGTGCTTCCTTAAGGATTGGAGGTGGCCTAATGGTTGCATCCTTAGATCATTTCCTCTCAAAGGAATTTACAAGCAATTTCTACCTAATTTGGAAGTCAAAAGACGATGCCAATCCCAATTCACTACTTGGAAGCTTCATCATGTAAAACTCCGAGTAGATTCTTGCCTTAAATTCCTTAGCAATCTCCCTTTACGTCCCTTTTCTGGTAAGAATGAAACCTTCAAACATTGCTTCTATGTCTTCTATCATGTCAAATTATTATGGGATAAACTTTTTACTTCCCTACCTACCCTTTTCCACTTCTCATGGTTATGGAAACTTCTTGTTCTAGGATATTCTTTAGCTCACAACATGATCTCTAGCTCTTTCCATCTCACCATTATCAAATGCATCTAGAAGTTTAGATGTCTTGCTGCCCTATATCACTCCTTTTCTCCTTGTGACCTTGAAGTACATACTATTTGCTCTGGTCTTCTCACCCAAATGAATTTCTTAGCTACCTCACTAAAAGATCAAGCCAATTGTTACAAGCTAGGGTTGTTGTTGCACCAAAAGATTGACCTGTTAATGCCCAATACAACCACTAGACTTATAGAATCCACATGAAGTTGTTAAACCATGTCATGAATCCCCATGAGGGATGCTGGCCCACTGCCAACAATCCCCCTCCGAGCATCACTCATTGTAGCTTGCCCACTACCAACAATCCCCCTCCCAGCGTCACTCATTGCATTGAACTGATCTTGATTTTCTGAAAATATAAATTGAAAACACGACATGAAAGAGACAACCAATTTTGCCTATGCTAAACAGATAGTGTATGTTCAGTGAGGATGTGTTCAACTCTCCAATGTTTTCACAGGGGCATCGGGGCCGTCTGTTAGCGCATTAGTGATTTTCTATAGCGCGTAGGTTCTACAGATTAGCGCATAGCAGAAACAAAGAGAAAAAAACAGTTTGTAACCAAGACAAAAAGTTAGACTTGTAGAAGTTCACATTAAAATCTGAATCTTTCGCTAACTAGTGTTTTGTTGCAGGTTACTAATCTTTGTTTTGCAGGATTGGAGGATTTTGATTTTAAGGCATTTGATTATTTTCGGGTTTCTAACTTTTTCTAAGTTAGTTATTAGAAGTATTTTATTTTCCTTGTTGGTAAAAAGAATGAACTCATTTTCCTTTGGTGTTACTTAAAAAGAACAACAAAAGAAAAAATCATTTTCTTGCTTTCTTAGGGAGAAAACACTTCATTTTTGGACTTAAAAAGAACAAAGACAAAATTTATTTTTGTAAAAGTTTTAAAATGAACCTCTCACCATCCTTTGGTGTTTAAAATGATCCACTTTGTTTTGCACAAGTAAAATAACCTCACTTTCAAATTCTAGACAAAGCAAAAAGAGGGAAATCTTTCCTCTTTCGAATTTACATTTTGTTGACCAAAATCACAAATTTTCTTTGTTGACCAGTTTTGATTCGAGAATTCATTTTTACGCACTTTTCTATGGGGATTTAAAACAAACACCATGCTTTTTGGAGCAATATCTCTAAATAGAAGTTAGAAAATCATTGCCTTGAGGGTTAAAAAGAACTTGATTGCTTTGTCTCGAAAGTGGAAGGTATATGCTCTCCCCTTAACTGGGTGACCAAAAAGCCAAACCACTCTTATGCTTTATGTATTTCAAGTACTTAAATCCTTTAGCAGGTCTACCCTCCCGAGTTGTTCTTAGAGCACCATTTAAATGGTCAGTGAGAGGGGAACGACCTAGGTGGGAAATGACTTTATCGCCAAGAGTTCCAACCCACTATAATCAATAGTTGAGGTTGACGAAAGTCCCTTCAATGGTTTTGCTCAATGATTAGTCTTCCCCCAGTATCTTTACGATACGTAAAGCATTTGTTCTAAAGATTGGGAAGCCTCCCGAGGGAGTTTATCACTGAAGACCGAACAAGAAGCTTGATTACAAACTTTAGCAATAGAAACCTTGAGTCGAATCAGTATTCAAACATCTTCAATATCATAGTGCAAGGGTGGGGAAGAATCCGCCCCCAAGATCACTCACCATATATCTCCCAAGATAACTACCCAATTGTGAAGCAATTCACTTTGGGTTATTTTTTGGCAAAAGGTAAAAAAATGGGCGCCCCCTAGGGGGTGACACAGTTGTTTGAGTTGACAGAGTATCAAGACTAGTGGGCTATGATATTGTTGATGACCCTTGAATAAAGAGCCTGTCTGATTTATCTTCTTTGTATCCAAACCTGTGAAAACATTGGGGATTTGAACACATCCTCACTGAACATACACTATCTATTTAGCATAAGCAAAATTGGTTGTCTCTTTCATACTGTGTTTTCAATTGAGAATTGATTTATTTAAATAATAAAGATTATTTAAATTGGGGAATTAATCACAATTAATTAAATAATAAAAAATTTAAATAATATTTAGAAAATGGTTTAAATGATTAAATAATGATAGAAATAGAAAATAGAATAATTAGTAAGATGGTGAGGAAATATGAATTTAGAAGAATAAGATTAATTAACTTAATTAAATAATTAAAGAATTATTTAATCCGATGCTCTGCAAAAAGGACAAGGTTAGCAAATGACAAACAACACAAGACACAAGAAATCGTTAGTGTTAGTCAATCAAAAACTAATCTAAACAGGCATATCAAAAGAGATGCCAAAAACATGAGAGAATATTTAACTACAAAAGTAAATATGATGAGGCATCTCCAAATGCCTTCTAACATGCTCTTGGCTCCTTCTCCTTTGTTCCTCTCCTCTCCAAGTTCCAAAATAGTATAGCTCTCAGCAGCTTTTTGCACTATGGATGCTTATGGAGGATTGAGATTTTAGTATTTTGCTCCAAATGTAAAATGAAAAGCTAAAATACTAGATGCTATTAAAAATGATTGATTTTAACCAAAATAACAAGATATTAGTTTGCTATGCTAAATGCTCTCTAAAATGCCTATAGGTTAAATGCATACAAGTTTTCAGGATTTGGATTATGAAGAAATGGGCTCTATTTATAGGAAAAATGGAGCAATGGATGGTTGAGATTGAATAATCTCAACAAGGGTCAGGATTGAATGGTATTCAATCCATGTGAGGACTTTCAACCCAATCTCATGTTGACAAGTGTCACCATGAGGAGGCTTGAGAGGAGACATAAGGAGCATTAAATGCTTGAGGGGACATGATGGTTACCCTAGTCAAAGAAATAAATGCTTTGAAGAGACACATGGGTTACATGAGGGTTAAGTTAGGGGTCAAAGTCCTTAACCATGGGTGTAAGTGGAATTAACCATTAATGGTCATGTAAGAGCCATAAGTGGTTTGGAAGACTTTAGAGGTTAATTTGTTGAACACACAAAGCATTAATTGCTTTTCAAAGACTTTGGAGTCTTTGAGAAGTGACTCCAATTTGCTTAGGAATGTGACAATATTTAGGGGATGGATTAGGTTAATTAGGAAGGGTTTAGAAGAATCTAGAAGGGGTTTAGGCATGCAAGTGGATTTTGTAGGAAAATGCAAGTGGGTTTTGTAGGAGAATGCAAGTGGGAGGAATTTTGGGATTTTCAATTAAAATAAAATCATTTATTTCAATTAAATGGTGTAATTTGCATTTGGATAGATATTCAAATAAATATTAATTTATTTAAATGAGAAAAAGGAAGATAAAGCATTAAATGCTTGAAGACTTTAAGGGAAACCATTAAAGGTTTGAGAAGACTCTAGAAGGAAGCCATTAAATTTGAAGACTTTAAGGGAAACCATTAAAATCTTAAGAAGACTTTAAGGGAAGCCATTAAGTTTGAAGACTTTAAAGGAAATCATTAAAGGTTTGAGAAGACTCTAGAAGGAAGCCATTAAGTTTGAAGACTTTAAGGGAAACTATTAAAGGTTTCAAGTGGGTGAGGATAAATAGGATTTTAAATAAATAATTTATTTAAAATAGTTGTGCAACTTGCATTTGTAGGAAAATGCAAGTGGGTGGAGGATAAAGATGATTTAAATAAATTATTTATTTAAAATAGTTGTGCAACTTACATTTGTAGGAAAATACAAGTGGGTGGAGGATAAAGGTGATTTAAATAAGTGTTAATTTATTTAAATGTGAGAGGTGGGATTTTGGGGGATTTAAATAAATATTAATTTATTTAAATGTGAGAGAAGATTTAATTAAACAAATATGATTTATTTATTTAATTAATGGTCTGAATTTGGTTAAGTGAATTAAATCAAATAAATTGAATAATTTATTTAATTAATAGGAGAAGAGGGTTAAGATGAATTAATTAAATATTAATTTAATTAATTATTAATTGATGGTTAAATAATCAAATAAATATTAAATATTCATTTAATTAAGTGGATAGATTTATGTGATTACATTTGCCCCTTTTTGAGACGGTGCGGTTTATCACGTCATTTCAAAGAAAGATGGATAGGTATGAGAAATATGCCCCAGAAATGTTAATTTAGTGGGTGGTATGCCACCTCGAGAGATGGGCTGAAAATTTTTGAAAAATCGAGCGATCTCTTGAAAAAGAATAAGAAGTGGAGGGGAGGTAGAATAGAAGAAATTAGCAACAACGGTGAAAGAATGGAAGAAAAATAGAGTGAATACGGAGAAATGGCAAGCTAGTGAGTACCCATAGGTTATGCAGGAGATACGATGCAAATGTGGTGTTGTGCTTTTGAATGATGCTATATAATTGATCAAAATGGTTGGACAATCTGGTGCAATTGGTTAAATTGCCCCAGTCGAGTCAAAGCGTGACAGTTGATGTCAGTTGGTCGCTTGGACAGGATAAAGTCTGAGTAAGTGAATCAAAGTGACCAGATGTGACTTGGACAATTGATGTAATTGCTCGATGAAGTCAAGGTATATGAAGCAAAATTCTCGTTGAGACGTAAACAATTGATGTAATTGTCTGTTGGATTGTGTTTGATTGGTTGATCAATTAATAGTGTGTGCATGTGATGGATGGTTGTGGGGAATCATGGTAGCCTCGTTGAGACTAGGTCATTATGATAAATGTCTGATGTAGTTTAGGATTACCATGATCGATTACCTATTGAGACTCGAAGATACTTGATCAGAGTATCTGTTGATAGTCTAGGTGTGTGGGAGTCTATGTATTTGTGCAGACAGAGTAATTGGCTTAATTTTGTGGATGAGTGAGGATGGGAAGCGATGAAGGGATTAGGATGATGTTGATGATCAAGATAGGGAGGGTGAGGGGGGATTCGATGTTAGATAGAAGATATGGAGGACTAGGACCGAGTCCTATGGAAGAAGATGAGTAAAATAGAGTATGCATTATTATGACTATGTATGCATGATATGCAACTATTATGAATGTATGGAGGGGTGGAATGCAACGAAATGCAATATATACAGATGAGATGAGATGACGATCCATAGTTCTCTATTTTCATCATTGAGCTTTAAAATGTTGTAAGAAAAATACAAGCAACTTAACATAATGATTCAAGATGACCTGAGTATTCCTTACATGGATTTTGATATAGCAAGTTAATACAAGCAACTTGATATAATGGATCAAGTTGACCTGAGTATTGCTTGCGAAATAGACAAGGATTATCTCCTTTCATGCATGACTTGGATCGTCCTCCTTGATCTTAGGCTGATCATATCCTAAGACAAGTGCATACCGTAATAAGAGATAAAACCTTTATCCGGTTTAGACGAGGTAGAAGGAACCAAAGAAAGAGCATTGTACCTGCAAACAAACAGTATATACATAAAGAATAAAAAATATGGATCCTTGGTAATGGTTCATGCTCATATGGTCAAGGTATACGCCGTAGTCAGCAAGTCGTAGTGATCTATGACTGTATTTTTGCCTATGATCACGTAGCTTAGTGAACTTTCCACGTAGACACCATTAGTACATGCACCAGAACTTCATCGGAATAATGTACCGAAGATACACAAACAATGTTGTAGGAACCTGATATAAATAACTAGCCCATAAATCAACCAAGTATTTGATAGCTTAAACAAAATTTTCTTGTCAATGAAAATGTCATCTTGTCTTTGTTTTGGTAAAGAAGGATGCATCCTTGTTGAAGACAGGTTGAGTGTTGACGTTGATTGTTTGGTTGATTGATAAGTGGTCATTTGTTTGGAGTATGTTGCAATGTTGTTTGGTATCCACTTTGAAGAATATATGTACAGGGTGTTGCCATGTTTTTGATTGATTTTTGTTGTTTTTTTATGTTTTTGGATTTTGTGAGATAGTTTTCAAATGTTTGTGGTATTTTGATGATTGTTTTCAATGTTTTTGGTATTTTGATTGTTGTTTTAAATGTTTTTGGATTTTGTGAGATAATTTTCAATGAAGAACCCAACGAATCACAAGATAATGTAGAATCCACTTCCATCAAATAGGTTAAAGGCATTGCCCCCAGTTTTTAGACATGACTATAAAAAAGCGGGATGCAGGATGCATGCAGTACTTTCTTGGATTTGTAGATTTATAACAAGCCATGGTTGATGGATGGATGGATGTATGTATGAAGTCGATGTGATCGCAACAAGTTTGAAAGACAATGGAGCCATAGCCTTTACGAGTGGCGCCTGTTTGCCAGGTTTTCACCATCGTATTTACCCAAGGTGCCACCGGAGTGGTTTGTTCACCGTTTGGATGCATGAATTTTCTTTACTCTTTTGATGTTTTTGTATTTTCTTCAAGTCATTTATCTGGATGTTTTTGGTATTTTTGCCAGTATATACGGGAGCCTGATGCTCTGTGCAGCTTATGTGTAAAACCATTTGAGGTGCATGTTGTTGATCGGATCTGTTAATGGTTCTCCTTCTGAAGTAGCCAACCGATATGCCCCGGACCCAAATACAGCAGTGACAACATATGGACCCAGCCAATTTGATTCAAACTTTCCTTGATGTTCTCTGTTTGGTTGGTTACGAGGATTTTCTCAGAGAACAAGATCACCTACCTCGAATGTACGAGGTCTAACTCGATGATTATAGCTTCTGCTCATGCGTTGTTGATAGGCTTTGAGGTGGTTGTATGCAGCTTGTCGCTTCTCATCAAGTAGCTTGAAGTCCTGAAGATGGGATACTCTGTATGCTTCATCATCGATGAGATTGTGCAAGGAAACCCATAGTGATGGGATCTCGACTTCAATAGGTAAGATAGCTTCTGCACCATAGACCAATGAGTAGGGAGTTGCGCCTGTAGGGGTTCGAATGCTAGTTCGATATGCCCATAGTGATGGATTCAATTGAACGTGCCAATCACGACCGGCATCATTGACTGTCTTCTTTAGGATCCTCAATATGGTTTTATTCGATGTTTCAGCCTGACCATTGCCTTGTGGGTAATAGGGAGTGGAAAAGCGGTGTTGGATGTGAAATTTCTCACAGAGTTCCCAGACATCCTAATTTTTGAAAAGAAGCCCGTTATCTGTGATGATGGACATGGGTACACCATACCGGCAGATGATGTAATTGAGGCTGAATGAGGCAATCTGTTTTCCGGTGACTTGGGTAAGTGAAACAACTTTGATCCACTTTGTGAAATATTCGATGGCGGTAATAATGAATTTATGGCCATTAGATGAAGATGGATGGATTTTACCCACAAGTTCAAGGCCCCATTGACAAAATGGCCATGGTGTTGTGATTGGTTGAAATTCCTGTGCCGGTGCATGTATTAGGTCTCCATGAATTTGGCATTTCTTACACTTCCTGACAAAGTAGTAGGAGTCTTTTTCCATAGATGGCCAATAGTATCCATTGTGCAGGAGTTTCTTGGCTAGTGACGAACTGCTTGCATGAGCTCCACAAATTCCTTCATATACTTCTTATAAGGCCTTTGTTATCTCATCTTGTTCCAGACATCGAAGGAGAGTACCATCAAGACTGCGTCGGTATAGGGTCTCGGCAATAATGGTATATCGAGCAGTTTGGCGAATGAAGGTTTTACGTTGGTTATTCGATTGGTTGGGAGGAAGGGTGTGATCGCGGAGATAGGTGTAGAACTCACCATACCATGGGGATTCAAAACCGACAAGGCGACATATCATCTCGGATTCGGGGATATCATAAGCAAGGATCCAAAGTTGTTCTACCAAGAACTCATAGCATGTTGAATTATGTGGAAGATCTAGGAGAGATGCAATAGTAGCCATAGCATCAGCAGCTCGATTATGATCTCTTGGTATCTGCTCAAAGGTAATTGTAGTAAATGATGCCTTTAGATTGTCCACCATTTGCTTATATGGCATGAGTTTATCATCCTTGGTCTGATATTCATCAGTTGCTTGTCGAATGATCAGTTGTGAGTCGCCATATACTTGTAGTTCTTGTAATTTTCATTGTACGGCGAGCCTGAGTCTTGTGATCAATGCCTCATACTCTGCTATGTTGTTAGTGCATGGAAATGTGAGCCTATAAGACTTCGGGATGCTGTCACCTTGAGGTGTGATAAACAGAATGCCTGCCCCCGAGCCATGCCTAGTGTATGAACCATCAAAGTATAGTTTCCATGGTTGTGCTGTTGTGATCATGAATATCTCTTCATCTGAAAAATTGGAAATGAGAGGATGATCGCCTATGAGTGGTGCATCGGCCAACTAATATGCAATGACCTACCCTTTGATATCCTTACGGTCCACATACTCGATGTCAAATTCACTTAGAATCATCACCCATTTGGCCAAGCGGTCTGTCAATGCTGCTTTGCTAAGTAAATACTTGAGTGGATCAATCTTTGCAATGAGTTGTACCTTGTGTGTTAACAGATAGTGCCTCAATTTAGTGGCTGCTAGGATTACTGCTAGGCAAGCTCGCTCAATAGGTGTGTAATTGAGTTCATAGCCCACCAATGTGTGAGAGATGTAGTAAACATCACATTCTTTTCCTTCTGCATTATGTTGTGCCAGTAGTACACCCAATGTTGTACTTGTTGCTGAGATATATAGTAATAACGGTCTACTTGGATCTGGTGGGATCAGCAATGGTGTATTCATAAGATAGTCTTTAAGCATTTGGAATGATTGTTGGTATCTGGCATCCCACTGAAAGTGGATGTTCTTGTGTAACAGGTGTGTAAAAGGATGACACTTATTTGCCAATTGTGCAATGAATCTTCAGATGGATTGTAGTCGTCCTTGTAATGTCCTTAGCTGACTGATATTCTTTGGTGGTGGCATGTCCATGATTGCTTTGACCTTTGTTGGATCGACCTCAATGCCTTTGCTTGAGACAATGTATCCTAGAAGTTTCCCTGAGGTTACTCCAAAGACACATTTCTTTGGGTTGAGTCGAACATGATATTGTTCCAGTCTATCAAAGATTCTCTCTAATATGTCCAAATGACCTTCTCTTGTGAGTGATTTTGTCAGTAAGTCATCAACATAATCTTCCATTATGGTATGCATCATATCATGAAAGATAGTAGTCATTGCTCGTTGATAGGTCGCTCCTACATTCTTTAGACCAAAAGGCATTACATTCCAGCAGTATGTTCCCCATGGACATGTGAAGGTCATCTTATGTTGATCCTCTGGTGCGATCTTTATCTGATTGTATCCTGAAAAGCCATCTATGAGTGAAAGCATGGCATGTCCTGCTGTCAGGTCTACTATGATGTCGATATTTGGTAGGGGGAAGTCATCCTTAGGACATGCCTTGTTTAGATCTTTGAAGTCAGTACAAATGCGGATGCCCCCTTTTGGTTTGCCAACAAGCACAATGTTGGAGATCCAATCTACATAATCAATTGGTCTAATGAAACCAACATCTAGGAGTTTCTTGAGTTCTATTTTGACTAGCACTGCAATCTGAGGATGCATCTTACGAAGCTTCTGCTTGACAGGTTTGGCTCCTTCTGCTACGGTGAGGTGATGCATGACTAAATTAGGATGAAGCCTAGGCATGTCTGCATATGACCATGCAAAGTTGATCTGACGCTTTTGAAAGAACTCTAATTTAGGTTGTTCCTATGGAGTGAGAAGAGATGTCAGATGTATGAGATAAGGATTTTCAGGAGTCCCCACATTGTACTCTTTGGTTTCCTCGATGAGAATCATTGATCGTTCCTGTTGTGTACTAGCAGGGAGAATGTCAAACCCTTCATCCTCAGGTGCCTCAGAGAGGTTTTCACCGTTGGATACGCTCTTTCTTTTCACTTTTGTGGGATCAAACAGTGCCACGGTGTGGTTTTCACTGGAAGATCCATGTTTTATTGTTATATTTTTGCAGCTGAAAGGTTTGGCATCCGCCCTGAAGTATGTTGCGCTATTTAGTTCTATGGCGAATCCAGCTTTGTGATCCCCGCTTGGTATGTTATCCCGTAATTCCAAAAAGTCAATGATTGCCTCATCGTTTTGGAAAAGGTCAAGACATGGGGGATTAGGTTGGTTCCATTCAATGAGTTCATGATGGATAATGGGCATTACTTCATCGATTAGGTTAAGTTCATTAGATGTATCAGTGAGGGTTAAGACGTTATGGTGAAGGTCATCGATGGTACTCTCCCTATTAGAATCAGGCATAGGATGAGACGTAGGGTCTATGGAAGATGTTTCCAGCTCAGGAACCCAAGAAGTCTTTATCTGTGCTTCTCCGTAAACAAGGATGTCTTTGCGGGGTGGAGGTAGTGATGTGTCTTCCTCATCTGAAGTGTTAAGCTGAATGGAATCAAATTCCCATTCATGTGAGTCAGTCTCTGAATCACTTTCTAGCATCCGATTACTATACCATACTGGGATGTCCTTTGAGTTAAATACTACAGGTGTGATCGGTTGATGTACCTTTGTAGATGATATGATCGGTGCTGCAGGAAGGACGATGGGGATCAAGGAATCCGATACGGGGAGTATAGGTAATGTTGACTCAGTTGCTTCTGCTGGAACTGCTAGTGTTGTAGATGTTGTTGTAGGTTCTGACACAGTTGTTGTTGTTAATGGTGTTATTGATGTGATGGTTGCTGCGGATGGGATTACTGGTTCGATTGGTGGGATGATTGGCATTGGTGATGGTTGTGTTGGGATTCTGAGCCTTGGTGGGGCAGTTGTGATGGTGTTTGATGCTACTTTGATAATGAAAGGTGTCCTTTTGGCAGTAGGCTGACATAATGGTTTGCTGGGTTTTCCTTTGAATTTGAGTTTAGGAAAGATCATTTTTTCAAAGCCTAGGCCTGTATTACCTTTGGGCTTTAATTCCGGTAGCAGAGGTTCATGTCATCCTTGTTTGCAATATCCCAAAGCACTCTGACCATCATACCCCATTCTTTGCATAATGAGAAGACCTTTGCCATATTGATCTGTAGGAAGCTTAACTTGTGGTATGTCAATGGTGATGGGATCTTTATAGATCCATTCCACTAAGTCCTCATCTTGGGTTTCTTCTTCTTGACTCTTTCCAAAGATGAAAGGCGTCAAAGCACATGCTGGCATGATTAGTTGTTGCTGGAGTAACTGTTGTGGTTTACCATGTGCTCTAGGAGAAGTGGGCATTTTTCCCACACAAAAGAGCTGACTCAAGTTGTATTCCCCAGGACCTTCCTCTACTATTTTCATTTTAAGTTTTTCTTGCTTTGGTATAGTGGTGTTCGAACTGGCAAGAGAGGCAGGATTTATATATGATGTGGAGGAAATGGCTTCTCTATTATTAGGAACAGTAATCTCTGGTTGATGGCTGATATTATGGTAATATCCAAAGGGATTTGCATCGCCCAGGATTGTGATCTCTACACTGTTATGTGGGAACTTGATACATTGATGGTAGGTAGATGGAACGGCTTGCATGGCATGTATCCAAGGTCTTCCTAACAATAGATTATATGGCAGAGGAAGGTCCAAAACCTAACAAATGATGTGCTTTACCACAGGGCCCACTCAGATGGGTAGTACCACCGCTCCTTTGGATGAATGCTCTGCATCATCATAGGCTTTGATTGTGATCTTCTTGCGAGGATCCACTGATTCTATTGTATATCCCAATGTTGTGACCAACTGTAGGGTACAAATATTTAGGCCTGCTCCATTATCAATCAAGACTCGCTTGATCCTATGCTGGTTGATAAAGCCTTCAATGTGTAGCAAAGCATTATGAGGTTGCTGGAAGGAAGAGTTGTCACTTTCGGAAAAAGTGAGACAAGGTGATGACTTTAGACTTCCAACCATGGCTTGAAATTGGTCTGTATTCAGGTTTGCAGGGACTGACGCCTCTTGGAGAGCTTGATCCAAGATTGTTTTATGAGATGGCGATAGGCACAATAGCTCTAAAATGGATATAAGTGCAGGCGTTTTGTCTAATTGTTCCACAAGATTGTACTGCTTTGGTATGGAGGTGGTGCCTTGTGGAGCTGCCTTTATGGTAACCTTGCCGTGACGTGTAACAATATTGCAATTGGAGTTGGTATTTTTGATGGTTATAGTTGCAACTTGTTCACTGGCATCATACAGGTGATTTACAGTATAATTATACGCAGCCTGTGTATAATCAGTGGTATCAGTGCCTCTTCTGGAAGTGGAAGGACCCCTTTGATCTTGTGATGGAAGTGGATTTTTGAACATCAGATGATCATTATTTGTTGTTTTTGGGTCATGTCCTTCAATTTCAATTTCTCCTCGATCAATAAGATCCTGAATAAGATCTTTCAATCGGTGACAATTACTTGTCTTGTGTCCTCTCCCTTGGTGGAAATCACAGTGTTCAGTATCTCTCCACCATGCAGGTTTGACCTGAGGTTCATAGTTTGATGTTCTAGGTAGAGTGACCAAATTTTGAGAAATGAGTTGTCACAATACTATTTCAATGGGTTCCCCTAAGGGAGTGTATGTTCGTTTTTGCTGACGAGGTCTAGGTTCATCATGAGATGTGATGCGACCTTGATTTGAAGGAACATTTGTGTTATTCTGAGGTGGAGGATTCTGTCCTGCAAACCGAACCACAGGTTGTGCACTTTTGATAGTCCTGGCATCCACAACCCCATCGTTGATGATATTCTTGTTTTTGTTACAGAAGCTTGGTTTATCACTATTGAAACGTGGACGAGGACCATCCTTTGGTTCATTATATATTTTGATGAGTCCTTTCTTGATGAGGGCCCGCTCACATTTCAAACCCTTGGTGATCATATCATTAAAAGAGTCTATGTCTTTGACATCCAGGTGAAATTCCATTTCTTCGTTTAAGTTGGAAATGAATATTTCCACTAGTTCTCGTTCAGGTAACTGAAGAGAATGTCTACTAGACATTTGACGCCATCGTTGCAGGAATACTGAGAATAGTTTACCTGGTTTTTGTTTAGTGGTGCACAGATCAGCCATGGTGATGTCGCGTTCAATGTTATGAGAGTAAGAGCTAGGAACTTCTGGATGAGTTCCTCAAATGTTCTAATGCCACCTGGTAGTCGGGAAAACCATGATGTGGCTGTTCCTCCCAAGCTTTGGGGAAAAAGGTGCATTAGGTATGTGTCTTCATATGCCACTTTGAGACAAGTGGAATGAAATTCTCTGACATGATCACGAGGATCTCCCTTTCTTCTATATTTTTCGAATTTGGGTGTTTCGAATCCTCGTGGAAAGGGTGGCATATAAAGATTCCTATCAAAAGGATAGGGACAAATGTCATTGAGTGAGAATTGGTTAGTCTTGACACCACTATGAAGTTGTTGGGCGAGATTCTCGACTTGTTGCCGCAACATCTCCATTTCATTTGGAGGAGGAGGTGGTGGGTTACCTCGAAGAATGTTATATCTGATGGGATCTCTACCTCTTTCCTCTTCATGGCGACTTTGTCATTCTGATGCTTGTCTTAATTGGGCAAGATCAAAGTCAGAGGGGAGTTTTGCTCTTTCTTGAGCGAGCTTTAAAAAGTGAGCATCCGCATTGCTCCTGAGTATTTTGTCAAAAAGTCTATTAAAGAGAGGGTTATGCTGGGCCCTTTCTATTGTTGCAGGAGTAGGAGTACTTGGGTTTTCGTCATTTGAATTTCCTCCAAGTGCTTCTTGGAATTCATTGAGATTTTCCTCCTCTTCTTCTTCAATTTCTATTTCTCGTTGTCTTGACTGTGATCGGGTTTGAGCCATTTTGTTTATAAGCTTTTGTTGAAGTTGGGTAAAAATGATGATGAGTTGTTGATGAAATGAAAGATTGATGGTTGGTGAAGTGTTTTGCATATGGATCTCTAACACTTTTAAGGTAGATGTAACCAAAATTCCTTCTTTGAATTGCTTGTTTGTTTTTTATAAGGTTTGATGTGATAAGTTGTAGAGAAATCTGAGATGTGTTATAGATTTAACTACCTGGTAATGAGAGGATTCACTCATGAACTAGTTTTAACCTGCGTAGATGTGTCTCTTAGGATGAGCTTATCCTAGATGTAGAAACAATCTAAGAAAGTGATGTGATGTGTTTGATTCAAGCAATATCTAAAAAGAGAACTTGGGACAAGAACCTCTTAATGTTTTGAGAGTTGGAACGGATTGATGATGAAGTGATGATGTATGAGTGAGATAATGGATGAAATGTTTTAACTTCAATAAAAGCTTTGTGTCACAAATGGAACAAACTCTACCTCTTCCCTTTCGGGCGTTGGTGGTATTTCTTGAGCTATGTTGTATGTGATGCAAACATTTGGGAAGAAATTGGGATTAATCTTGCCTCCTGGTTTTTATGATAACTCAAAGCTCTATATTACATAAAAGCTCTGGGGTTCAATGACTCTGATTCAAATTCGTTTGTTTTGCCTTGAAGGTAGAGACGCATGTGACGTAGAAAAACTCTATGGGAGAGAAAGATTTGTCTATGTAGATAGAAGAATTTCCTCCTTTTGATCAAAGTCTTTGAGCTCAATGGTCTTCTTTTCAAGTTGATATTCTGACGACGATTCTTCTTTCTCAAGATGTGAAGAATGGTCATAAAGTTTGATTCTTTTCTTTTTTTGTTTTTGATCTTTTGGTTGTTTTTGAAAGATGCTTGGTTGGATGAACACTTGTGTTGATTTTTGGATTTTTATGATGTTTCTTTGACAAGAAAACAAAGCAAGCACACAAACACAAGCATGTTGCCTCAAAGGCACAAATGAGTATGGGTCTAGATCAACCCAATCCTTGGACTTTTTATGACCCTTTCCTTTAAGTGTATTTTAGGTGTTTTCTTTCCAAAAGCCTGAAGTCGACTCAATTTGTACTTGGTCTTGACTAACACGAAAACACTTCAAACATTTTGTATCCCTAAGGTCCAATGGCCAGTTGTGATAAATTCAGCCCACATCTTGATATTTCTTCGACTTTGGTACTACATACCTTATGAATCCTGTCGTGGCAGGTAAGGATGTGATATACTAAATCTTGCGCGAGCATAACAAATAGATGATCCCTATGATGGGGGAGTCACCACTTTTATCAAGCCACAAGTGACTTTTCAAAAAGCTATGTTTCTACTCAAGGAAATATGTATGGTGAGTATCTTGGGAGCAAAACCATCTATGCTCTTGCACTAAATTATATTGCAAATATCCTCAATCAATAGAACGGGCGGGCTACTACTTAAAGGTGTTTAGTCATGTTCGATATTTTTGGACATAAGTTCATTCTGCAGTGACTCACTTAAAAGCCTTGTAACTAGTGGTGGGGCCCATTTGTCCTTTTGGCCAGTTACACTGTAGGAACAGTTATACCCAAGGCTACAACTTTCACTCTCACCTGATTTTTATAGCGGCTCGAAGGATTTACCGCGCGAGGTCGTTCCCAAGAGTGATGTGTCTCTTGGCAGGCCTCTCTTAAAAAGATAAAAAAAAATTTGAGTGTTATTAACACTTTTCTCTTGCACCTAGGACCACGAAAGCCAAGGGAGAGGATAGTGTGTGTTAGAAGTAGGACCACTCGACCAACTTTTTGCACAAGTGTGCCAAGCACGAAAACACTTGTTCTTTTTAACTTGTCATTGCAATGTGATCTAACTATTTGGAGATGTTGCTCCAACATTCATAGTGTTCTTTTTAACTTCAAATGCAAAGGTTTGAGTAAACTAGAATTTTGAAAATCCTGGTCAACTGAACTTGAAGCACGTATGCATGAAGAAAAATCGCCTTGCAAAAAGTTTTAAACAAGTTGATTGTATATTTTATGTGCACCAAAAATTGAAGTGTGGATTGTAAATTCTTTAGTTTGATGCAAAAAACTGGAATTGTTGATTTTAAGCACCAAATAAAGTGTGTTTCCTAACTTGCAAGAAAACAAATGTTGTTTTGTTCAGTTTTAATGCACCAAAGAAACAAGTGATTCTAACTCCAAAGCAAGGGAAAGTTTGTTTGTTCAAGTTTTAAAACACCAAAATAAAGTTTTTGATTTTTAAAAAAGTGAGTTTTTAAACCTGCACAAATAACAACCGGTTAGTAAAATCCATATCTAAGGGGGGCTTCCACAAGCCTAAAAATTTTCATGTTTTCAGTTACAAGGTCTTTTTTACAACATTCTGTTACAATAGCGTTAGTCTGTATTGGAACAGAAGTGCTATTTAACACAAATGCGCTAAAAGAAAAAGAAAGACAGAGAAGGCAAAAGTGCTTAAACAGGGTCAATAGCGCCAAAACAGGGTCAAAAGCGCTCAAACCATGTCAATAGCGCTAATCTTGATACAATAGCGCTATTGTAAGAACAATAGCGCTAGAACAACAAGTATCAATAGCGCTATAACGTGATCAATAGCGTTAAAGCGCAACCTGTGTGACAATTTCAAAATTCAAACATGTTATTGGTTTTAAAAAAATGATCTCTTGGGTGTTTGGATTCACGTCGGGTTCACCAAATGATGCTCTACAAAAAGGACAAGGTTAGCAAATGACAAACAACACAAGACACAAGAAATCGTTAGTGTTAGTCAATCAAAAACTAATCTAAACAGGCATATCAAAAGAGATGCCAAAAACATGAGAGAATATTTAACTACAAAAGTAAATATGATGAGGCATCTTCAAATGCCTCCTAACATGCTCTTGGCTCCTTCTCCTTTGTTCCTCTCCTCTCCAAGTTCCAAAATAGTGTAGCTCTCAGCAACTTTTTGCACTATGGATGCTTATGGAGGATTGAGATTTTAGTATTTTGCTCCAAATGTAAAATGAAAAGCTAAAATACTAGATGCTATTAAAAATGATTGATTTTAACCAAAATAACAAGATATTAGTTTGCTATGCTAAATGTTCTCTAAAATGCCTATAGGTTAAATGCATACAAGTTTTCAGGATCTGGATTATGAAGAAATGGGCTCTATTTATAGGAAAAATGGAGCAATGGGTGGTTGAGATTGAGTAATCTCAACAAGGGTCAGGATTGAATGGTATTCAATCCATGTGAGGACTTTCAACCCAATCCCATGTTGACAAGTGACACCATGAAGAGGCTTGAGAGGAGAGATAAGGAGCATTAAATGCTTGAGGGGACATGATGGTTACCCTAGTCAAAGAAATAAATGCTTTGAAGAGACACATGAGTTACATGAGGGTTAAGTTAGGGGTCAAAGTCCTTAACCATGGGTGCAAGTGGAATTAACCATTAATGGTCATGTAAGAGCCATAAGTGGTTTGGAAGACTTTAGAGGTTAATTTGTTGAACACACAAATCATTAATTGCTTTTCAAAGACTTTGGAGTCTTTGAGAAGTGGCTCCAATTTGCTTAGAAATGTGAAAATATTTAGAGGATGGATTAGGTTAATTAGGAAGGGTTTAGAAAAATCTAGAAGGGGTTTAGGCATGCAAGTGGATTTTGTAGGAAAATGCAAGTGGGTTTTGTAGGAAAATGCAAGTGGGAGGAATTTTGGGATTTTCAATTAAAATAAAATTATTTATTTCAATTAAATGGTGTAATTTGCATTTGGATAGATATTCAAATAAATATTAATTTATTTAAATGAGAAAAAGGAAAATAAAGCATTAAATGCTTGAAGACTTTAAGGGAAACCATTAAAGGTTTGAAAAGACTCTAAAAGGAAGCCATTAAATTTGAAGACTTTAAGGGAAACTATTAAAGTCTTAAGAAGACTTTAAAGGAAGCCATTAAGTTTGAAGACTTTAAGGGAAACCATTAAGTTTGAAGACTTTAAGGGAAACCATTAAAGGTTTGAGAAGACTCTAGAAGGAAGCCATTAAGTTTGAAGACTTTAAGATAAACCATTAAAGGTTTCAAGTGGGTGAGGATAAATAGGATTTTAAATAAATAATTTATTTAAAATAGTTGTGCAATTTACATTTGTAGGAAAATGCAAGTGGGTGGAGGATAAAGATGATTTAAATAAATTATTTATTTAAAATAGTTGTGCAACTTGCATTTATAGGAAAATACAAATGGGTGGAGGATAAAGGTGATTTAAATAAGTGTTAATTTATTTAAATGTGAGAGAAGATTTAATTAAACAAATATGATTTATTTATTTAATTAATGGTCTGAATTTGGTTAAGTGAATTAAATCAAATAAATTGAATAATTTATTTAATTAATAGGAGAAGAGGGTTAAGATGAATTAATTAAATATTAATTTAATTAATTATTAATTGATGGTTAAATAATCAAATAAATATTAAATATTCATTTAATTTAGTGGACAGATTTATGCGATTACATAATCAATTAGAGGAATAACTAGTACATGATCAATGGGACAGTTTTAGGTGTCTACGGGTCATAGAATACCATATGACTCCTTAGGACACCATATGACCCCTATCGGCACCATATCGTGTCCTAAGAGGTCATATGGTGTCATGAGGGGTCATATGGTGTTCTATGACCCCCTAGGACACCATATGACCCCTTTTAACATCTTAGTATATGACATGACCACTTGTGACACCATATGACCCCTCAAGACACAATGTGGTGTCGTTAGGGGTCATATGGTGTCCTAAGGGATCATATGGTGTCCTAAGGGGTCATATGGTATTCTATGACCCATTAGGACACCATATGACCCCTTAGGACACCATATGACCTCTAACGACATCATATGACCCCTTTGGATACCATATGACCCCTAATGACACCATATGGTGCCATAAGAGGTCATATGGTGTCATAAGAGGTCACAGAACATCATATGACCCCTTAGGATACTATATGGTGTCGTTATGGGTCATATGGTGTCATTAGGGGTCATATGGTGTCTTTAGGGGTCATAAAACACCAAATGACCCCCTAGGACACCATACAATCTCTTATAACACCATATGGTGTCGTTAGGGCTCATATAGTGTCCTAAGAGATCATATGGTATCCTAAGGGGTCATAGAACACCATATAACCCCTTAGGACACCATATGATCCCTTAAGACACCATATGACTTGTAACAACACCATATGTTGTCCTAAGAGGTCATACAATGTCCTAAGATAGATAGTAATGCTTTCCTAAGGGGTCATATGGCCCACCATGCTCCTGCACATACCTAAATAGGTTATATAGAGATATAAGATACCTAGAGGGGGAGAGAGGCGTGAGAGGCCTAGATAGGGTGAGAGAGAGAGGGTTGAAATAGATGGAGGGGGATAGAGAGAGATTGGTAATGAGATATGGATGGAGATGTAGAGAGGTGGAGAGGGAATGAGGGAGAAACCTAGGGAGGGGTAGAGAGGGTGTGATGGAAAATTGATGATGTAGACAGTAAAGAGAGAATAAGAATTAGTGGGGAAGGGAGAGAGAGATGGGGATAAGGAGGGAGAGGGAGATAGAGAGGGAGAGGGAAAGAAAAGAATGGAGATGCCTATAAATGGGAGGGAGGGATAAGAGGAGAGATAAAACAATAAAGAGAGAAGAGTATGAGGGGATTGAGGGAGAGGTAGACATGGAGGGACTACAAGACCTAGGGAAGGAGAATATAGAGAGATGGGGGGGAAGAGAGAAGAGGAGAGAGTTCAAAAATAAATAGGGGTAAAGGGGGAGGGAGATAGAGGGGAAGAGAGAGGGAGAGAACTGGAGAGGGGACAAATAGATAGGTGAGAGAACTATATTGGGAAAGAGAGATGAGAGACCTAGATGAAAAGAGAGAGGAATGAGATAGATATAGGGGGGGGGAGAGAGGTGAGTAATGAGACATGATGCAAAGGTAGATAGGTGGAGAAGAAGGAAGTGATAAACCTAGAGAGGTGAGAGAGAGTTGATGACCTAGAATGTAAAGAGAGGGAGAATAAAAGAGGAAGAGAATAAAAAAGTGGGGGAGTGAGATATATATGGGGGTATGTATGGATGAGGAAGTAGAGAGGGAGAGGGGAAGAAAGGAAGGGAGATACCTAGAGAGGGGAGGGAGGGAGAAGAGAAGAGATGGAAGAACAAAGAGAGGAGTAAGAGGGGATGGATGGAGAGGTAGATATGGAGGGAGTGAGAGACCTATGGAAGGAGGAGATAAAGAGGTTAGGGGAGGAAGAGAAAAGGAGGGAGTTCATAAAGGGATAGGGTTAAGGAGGAGGGAGAGAGAGGTAGAGAGGGACATAGAGAACTATAGAGGGGGCATATAGATAGGTGAGAGACCTAGATGACCAAAGAGGAGTGAGATACATATAGGGGATAAAGAGAGGTGGGTAACAAGACCTATATGTAGAGGTAGATAGGTGGAGAGGAAGAGAGGGAGAAACCTAGAGAGGGGAGAGAGGGTGGGATGGAAAGGTAATGACCTAGACAATGAAGATAGAGAATAAGAGAGGAAGAGAGAAGATGCGAGAGTGGGAGAGACCTGGAGAGGGGAGGGAGGGAGAATAGAAGAGATAGAAAAACAAAGATATGAGTAAGAGGAGATGGATAAAGAGGTAGACATGGAGGGAGTGAGAGACCTAGAGAATGAGGAGGTAGATAGGTTTGGAGAGAGAGAAAGAAGAGAGGGAGAGAGTTCATAAATAGATAGAGGTAAGGAGAAGGGAGAGAAAGGTGGAGAGGGAGGGAGAGAACTAGAGGGTGGACAATTAGATAAGTGAGAAACCTAGAGGGGGAGAGAAAGGTGGGTAATAATATAGGGAGGGAGAGGCAGTGAGGTGAATAGGGAGGGAGGGAAAACCCTGGATATGGGGAGAGAGAGGATAAAAGGGATAGGTAGTGACCAAGAGAAAGGAGTGGGAGGGGAGAGAAACAATAAGAGAGTGAGAGAGAAGAGAGAGGGAGAGAGTCAAGGATAGAGAAGTGAGAGAGACAAGAGAGGGAGAGAGATAGGTCCAGAGTTTGGGGAAGATAAAGAGAGTGGGATATATAGCTAAAGAATGCTAATAGGAGCATGTTGATTACTGAAATTTGAATAAGTCTAAAATTTTATATGATCCTTTAAAAACCAGAATCTACATTATAAGTCCTATAGAGCTATACTTAAATGTTATATTTCATGTATATATTCTCCTTCAGGGGTGGATATAACTTGTGCCCAGATTGGAAAATCTACACACTCACAAAACCTTCACATTGGACAATGTACAACATTTGGCATGTGTGCCAAATGCAAAAAATTGGCTTTTCACATTTGGCGAGTGCCAAATGTGAAAATTCAAAATTTTGCATTTGGCTTGGCGCTCGCCAAATGGTTTGCTTGGGAGAATACCAACCCTTTGGGTTGGATTTGCCTTGGGCATCCAACCCGTAGGTTTGGACAACCTTTTCATGCCAATAACGCATTTTTATGAAAAGATAAAAAGTGGCACCTTTTTGGTACCACAACTTGGTGCACTTACCCCTAATTCTAATTTTTCAAATTCTTAGTATTGAAGGTTTCTCTAACTTTGAAAGTCATTACTAAAAAAATGTTTTCAATTGCTTATAAATAAATTAATTTGTTCGTTCAAAGATAATATAATTACTTTTATGCAAAAATCAAGCTACAGATTCTAAAGAGTACATAGTTTTAAGGTAGTATTTCTAATTATTTTGCCTTTTAAAAGCGAATGAAATGAGTAAAGCCACATTCAATTTGGTTTTTATCCCATAACTTTTCTCTTCAGTAAGATTTACTTTTTATTTCCAATCAATAATTTCTTTTAATATATCAATAATAATTTCTTAAATGAAACTAATTAATTTCTTCAACCTAATAATTAATTAACTAAGTTTCTCTTTTGAACCCACACATAAATATTAATTACCCCCTTTTCTTATGTTTATAACTGATTAAATTATATCTTTTAGTGAAAGTAATTGATTTAAAAGTCAATTCAATTAATAGTAATTATTTTGCATGTTCCAGTTTAAACAATATGTTTTTTGTAAATAAAGTCAATCACAATAGTAAAATTTACTATGCCCAAGATCAAATTAAGAAAACCTAACAATTATTTCATTATTTTCATTTAATATTAAATCTGGACACTTATAATTTAGTAATATTTAATTTAATAATAATGGATTGACATCTCTTTTTTTTTTTTTGTATTTGCAAAATCTAATTTATCATTAAATTATGTTAAATTGGGTATTTCTAGATAGATATGCAATGGATCTATTTTATATATTTAATCAATAAATCTATATAATATTTTAATTCATATTTTATTATTACTATTATATATTAAGATAACTTTGGTTTTCAATTAATTTAATTGAATTTTTAGTGTTTCATGTCTAGAGTAATCTAAAACACCATTAGCTAAATATTTTGAAATAAAATTTGATTGAAAACTCAAAATTTAAAATATTATTTGAATCTATTAGAGATCTTAATAATAAAAAAACTATATTTATTTCCTTTCTAAAGACTAAAATAGATTTTTATTTTATTTCCTAAGATATTACAATGAAATAAAGATTTTAGAATTTTTTGAAATAAAAGTAAATAAATTTTATAGATCAAACTTCCTTAATCATTTGGAGGAAAATCCACTTATTTCATAATGTTCTCCTTTGTTGAAGATCTTCAAATTCCTTTGATTTCTTCTTGTCTTTTCCTCTTTCTCCCTTACAGGATTGTTGACAAATTTTGCAGGATTTTAGAATATCATGCAAAAATTATGAAACAAAAGAACTACAAAAACAACATTTTTAAAAACATTCCTCCAAGAGCTTCTAAAATCCTACTTCATACTATGAAATGCATTCACACAAGTTTCTCTACACAACTAGAATAATTCAACACAAATCTCTTAAGAAATTTAAAGACTAAACTTGTCGCATTACCATGATCTCCATTTTTGAAAATCTAGCATCCAATATAAAAATTTGTGAGCTATTTCATTTTTTGAATAGTAATTATTATTTTAGTGATTCTTTGCCCAAAATAATTTCATGCAAAAGTATTATTGTCATATTCTATGACATATTCCTTATGACTTGTCATAGTGGAGTTAACACTTGTCTATTACTTCCTCACATTTGACTCTGAAATATCTTCCATTTTTATCAAAAATGAATTTTGTAACTCCCTTGTCATAAAAATTACCATGAATAGAGATATTTTTGTCATAAATTAATTTGTAACTCCCATGCCATAGCATTTGCTAAATATAATATTTATTTCTTCCAAAATAGATAAATATTGTAGCTTCCACTTGTCATAAAATATGCTAATAATAATTTTCCTCTTCAATTGTGTTAGGTGTCATCCCCTTCCCCTTTTTCCTACACCATGTGCTTAATAAAAAATATATGCATTAAAATAAATATAAAATAAGTATTTAATCACTTGCATCCATTTATTATAATGTAAGGAATATTTAATTTTTTTGGTTTTTTAATAAAGTGAGTTTTATACATATTAGTTTATTATGACATTGAATTATTTTAATTCAATGAATTTATTAATTTTGAGTTTATTTGATTTATTAGTTGATTTTTAATTTATTACCCGTAAATAATGAATCAATTTCAACCTTACACAAAATTAATCAAATAAATGTTTTTCAAATATTCTAAGAGGGTTGTGACAACACATTAGAAGGAATGGTCATCGATGAAATCTTTTATTTTTTTTAGTTCATGTCGATAGGCAAGATACTAATGTATCTGTTGGATACAAATCTTCTTTTTAATCAACCAAACATTGTAGATAATTTTTTCATTACTCATTTTGATGACCAATTTTTAGTACCTATTTTTATGACTAAATTTTAGAACCCATTTTGGTGACTCATTTTTATGATCAATTTTAAATACTTATTTTGTGTACTCATTTTTATGACCCATTTTGATGGCTTATTTTACAATCTATTTTTATGAACAAATTTGAGTACCCATTATAATGACCCATTTTGAGAACCCATTTTTATGACATATTTTAATGATACATTCTTAGTATCCATTTTTATGATTCATTTAGAGTACCCATTTTTAATACCCAATTTAATGATTTTTTATGACCCATTTTGATGACTTATTTTTATTGGCCCATTTGAGTGCCCACTTCGAGGACCCATTTTGAGTTGATGACTCATGTTTAATACCCCGTTTTAATAACTCTTTTTATGACCCATTTTGATGACTCATTTTTATTGGCCCATTTTGAGTGCTCATTGTGAGAACCTATGTTTAGTACCCATTCTTATGACGAATTTTGAGTACTCATTTTTATGACCCATTTTTAGTATCCATTTTGATGACCTTTTTTTAGCACCCATTTTTATGACTCATTTTTAGTACTTATTTTGGTGACCCATTTTGAAGACCTATGTTTAGGACCCATTTTTAATGACCTATTTTAAATACCATTTTGATGACCCATTTTGACAACCTATGTTTATTTTGAATACTTATTTTTACCTATTTTTATAACCCATTTTGATGACACATTTTGATTACCTATTTTGAGTATCATTTTGAGACTCATTTTAATGATCCATTTCAAATACTTATTTTGATGACCATTTTTTATGACCCATTTCGAGTGCTTATTTTTATAACTTTGAATATTCATTTCTATGACCCCTTTTGATGGCCTATTTTGATTGACCCATTTTTAGAACCCATTTTGAGTATCTATTTATATAACCCATTTTTATGACCCGTTTTTAATACTCAATTTTAATACCCATTTTGATAACTCATTTTTATGACCCAATTTAAAGACTAATTTTTAATATCTGTTTTTATGACCCATTTTGAGTACTCATTTTAAATACACATTTTTATGAACCATTTTAAGTTCTCATTTTGAATATCCCTTTTGATAACCTATTTTGAGTTTCCATTTTGAGTACTCATTTTTAGTATCAATTTTTATGACTTATTTTAATAACCCATTTTTATGACTTGTTTTGATTACCCAAATTAAGTACCCATCTTTATGACCCACATGTAGTAATCATTTTTTATGGCCCACATGTAGTACCCATTTTTATGACCAATCTTCATTACCTTTAAAAAAATACTAAATTAAATTACAATAATTTTTTTAAATTAATTTACAATATAAATTTAACTAGAATTATTTACTAAAATAAATTTATACTAAATATGTTAAAAATTACTCTCACGTGAATTGCCTTTCAAAATTACTTTAAGTTACTTAAAATAAGTCAAATTTGAATTATTAATTTAACAAATATTTATTTACTTTTAAAAAAAATACTAATTATTTTTGTCAAGTAAATTTAAAAATTACTATAAACTTTTAAAACTTAAAAAAAAATTAATTTATTATGTACAAGTTTTAAGACTTTTAGAAGAAAAAAATAAAATTAAAAAAATATATAGTAAATTTATTTTGAATGTTTTAAAAGGACCATTTTAAGATAAATTTATATATATTTTTTATTTTTCTAAAACATAAAAATTAACTATTTTTTGACTATTTCAAATTTTAAACTATGTATTGAGAGATTTTAGAGTATAATTCTAAAATGTTAAATAAGTATATTTGTGGCGATTTGACAATTATCTAAATTCAAAATCAACACCATTTACTATGATAATTCATGTTAAATATATATTTGACAAATTTTTAAGATTATTCAGCTGAAAAAATAGTGTTTGACCCTGACAAAAATAAATTACCTTCATATACCATAATTTATGCATAATTTAAACATTGGTGCATGCATCTTAAGAGCTGAGCGACGAATCAAAAAGAAACTATACAAACAAAATCCAATTGCATTCACTAGTTAGACCACAGCAATGTAAATATATGCAACTTCAAATAAGTACTTGAAACGAATTGAAACCGAATGTTAATTTGTGATAACTCAGGGATTAATTACAGAATCAAAACTGACATGTGAAGATCGATCTCAATTATCTGAAAACCTTGATATTGTAAACAAACTAGAGATTTGGAGTATTAAAGTAAATGAAAACCTTGATATTGTAAACCTCCAGGCAATGATACCCAGTCTTAAAATATGTAATGTTCCTATAATATGCACAATATGCACATTGTTGTATATTTTGAATTTCAGGTTAAAACTATGTTCTAATCCAAGCAAGACAGATTTCTTTCATAAGCGATTGGACACAATTTTGGTTGGTTTGGTTATTTAGCCTGTTGTACAATATAGTTCACTAAGTACGGCAGTAGACTCTCTATCTTGACTTATTGTAATAGACATCATCTTCAGTCCTACAATTGTGTTCAAATCCTCTTCATCATTAATAAGAACAATACTGACATGTTTTGCAGTGGATCATTTGGTGAACAATACTGGCATTGACAGATATGATGGAAGAGGCGTGTGGTACTTTAGGATTTTTACAGTGATTAAAACCCTGGATACCTAAACATCAAACCCAATTTTGCTCTACCTATAATACTATTGACATGAGGAGATACATAAAATTGAAGTTGAAAGCAACTGATCTCATCTTCAAACTTATTTAATATTATGATCTTTTGATTCTAATCCCTGCTTGTTTTAGAGGAAAGCCAAACAGATTGTATTTTTTAAAGATGTCTCTGTTTATGCATCAATAGTGATCCCTATATTTGAGAGATCCTATGATTGCAACTTAACCGAATTATGATTGAATTCATTTCTAGAGCATTACCTGGAATTTATTGGTTGACCAACATAACTAATTGTATTCTGAAATATATTAAATTCTTAAGTCCTGATGGGTTGAGGAGTTGGAACCATATATCCATCGATACACCAAGTTAGAACCTGCAATTTTATATTAGCCAACCAGGAATGCTTTTTGTTTTAAAAAATGCACCTTATATGACATAATATTAATAAGGCGAGGCGTGAGAGTTACAATCAGAGCATAAAAATGACTTGAAATTATGAGTGTTTTGAGATTCTTCTTTTGGAGTCTTTTGTCGCCAATACTTATTAGTGTTCCCTATTATGCTCATGGAGTTTCTTAATTTTTCAATTATGGACCTGCATTTCTAAATCTCATACAGTATCAGGCACTCCTTAGGTTTGTGATCCTTTTTTGTTGCGTGGGTGCACAAAGAACAGGCAATATCTCACTTAAGTGTTGAAGAAATCTGAAGAAGAAGAAGAAATCCAACAAAATTTGTGGGAAAAGTGCATATTCTAATCTTAGATACAAGTTCCCTGAAGCGTTTGGAGGCAAGAGGAACTTGTTCCAAGAGGATTGGGTTTGTGAGGCTCTCCTAGTGCAAGATTTTGTCTAGTATAGGTGAGTTACGGTTTCTTATAAACAATCACCTTCAAGTACAGCAGTATTCAGATCTGATTGTATAGTTAGATTCCTTGCAGAAACCATCAGGGCTTTATTATTCTTGTAGCAGAGAAATTCATCTATTTTGGCCTTCAAAACTGCCATGGGAAAGTATTCAAAGTCTAACATTCTTAGGGCTAGCAAGAAGCAGATCACATGGTGATCAAGCATTAGAGATTGGAATGCAAACATTGGTCAGTGGGTAACTGAGGGAGAGGACTATGGCTAGTTCTAGGATAATAACTACCAGAGTTATTAAAAGTACAATGAACTATTTAGTTGTCCGCTATCTATTTATTCTGGTTCAAATTTAACAAGGACTATGGCTAGTTCTAGGATAATAACTCTAGCTATCAAAAGTACAATGAACCCTAGGTCGGTTCAGCATGTAATGTAGGGATTAATAAAAATGAAGCAGCAGGTCACATGAAGATCAGGGGTTGAAGATCAGAATGCAAGCACTACTCAGGTAGGCAACCAGTAGCACTAGAATAACCATCAGCATTTATAGAAACTACAATGAATCCTAGATGGATTGAACACATTGGTGCAGCTCACTTGACAAGCTTCCCAATATCAAGGTACGAAGGGAATAAATACTTGCTAGCCTTCTTGGATGTTTTGTGGGCAATTGTAACGTGGCAATTGATGACAATATTCAGCCAAGAAATTTGAAAAATTCCACAAATTCCCAAAATTATTATAGGTTTGAGTGGCAAACATGCAGATGAATGTCATTGAATCAAAACAGTCCAAGTGAAACTCCAGTAGGCAGAGAAGAGCAATCAGCAGGTAGCAGGACGGACAGTCAGCAAATTTAGGAGTTGTAAGTGGTCTGATTCCTGCCATTTTCAGATTTTAAGTTTTTACAGTTTTAAAGTTTTTGGAGTGGATAAAATTTGTAGCTGAAAGTTTGTTTCTGGAGGCCATAATTTGTCATATGATCTCCATTTGAGCCCTTTTCCAATGTCATGGCCTTTGTAAAATTAACTACCACTTACGAATTTCCCACATAAGAATTCAAACTTAAAACACAAAACTTCATAACATGAATTTCAGAGCTCTTTGCAAAGGCATTATTTTGATAAGCATTTGCTAAGCTTCTTCAGTGATCTTGGTTCCAGTAATAATGAAGATAATTCCAAGGGTGCCTCTATTGATGGTACATAATCATCAGTCACGAGAATTTCTCCACTCAAATTATTTTGGAAATCATGTGACTCTGTCAAATTGTGTGAGAAACTAAAAAATTCCCTTCTAAAAAGGAGAAGGATGCTTACCAAAATTAGAGGGATGAAGCAATTGGGATTTTGCTACCCATACAATTGATACAATCATGATGGCTATCAATACCTATAATGATGGCTATTCATTCTCTCTTTTGATCAGTTGTGGCCTCTTCCGATACTAACAGGCCTCAACTTACTTTACAGGACAGTTGACAACCGCAAGAGCTGCATCAGCAGTAGGCACTATAATGGTTTGAACTCCATCCTTTCTTTGGCAATTTACTTTAATAGCAGTGCTTTTTGTGCCTGTGAAGTATGAGTTCTCATGAAATTTTCTTTTCACAGAAGACGGCTTTGTATATTTATCTGCCAGTTAATGCGAATTATAAAAATCTAAGGTAAAAAAAGCATCTTAGCTAGTTTTCTATGGTTTTTCCAAAATGTGTAGAATTTGTCTAGACATGGAATTCTATGCCTAAATTAGCACTGAAATGCTTGAAGACGTTCTCTCAGAGACTCTCTGGATTCTTTAGCAGTGCCAAGTAGTTCGGAAATAGGGTTTCATTAGCAACATGGTTTTTAATGGAGTCTTAGGTTTACTGTCGTGTATGCTTCTGGGGCAAGGGGGATTCAGTTCCTTCCCCTGGTTTTTATCGATGGGTTTTTCTGGGGAAGTCTTTGCTCTAGGAGTAAACAAGGTAGTAGATCACAGATTCTTCAAGGTAAAAGAGAAGTTAGAATCCTGCTGGGTTAGCAGTGGATTCTTCTAAAGCAAAAAAAATTCGGAAGCTCCCTCTTGCTTTTCCAAAGGATCATCATCAAGCTCAGAATCATACTCCAGTTGTATATTTGGATGAGCTGAAGCTTGAATTGGATACTTCATTTCCTGTGGTTGGAGATTTGATTTTTAAGCTCTTAAGCCTATTGCTTATGTCCATAAGGTTATATGAATTTCCCAGGAACAACCATAGAATAACCAGAGATGTCTGATTATGCACAAATAGTGACCCCTACATTTGAAAGATCCTATGATTGCAGCTTAACCGAAATAGATTGAATTTTATGGAAGAGAAAATCCCTTGTTGGCATTGAACACAAACTCAGGTGCTCTAACATGGAGACTTGTTGAGCTGCATATATAAATCTGGGTGAGCAAACCTGGAAATCCCAATCCCCTGAGGGCATTGAACACAACCTCAGTTGCCGAAACTTGGAAATCTTATTTTCCTGAGGGCATCGAATTCAAGCTCAGGTGCCCAATTTTGGAAATCTTATTCTCCTGAGGTGCCCAACTAAAACTATATTTTAAGCTAAGCAAGATAGGGGCAACATTCAGCACTGTGAATTTTTTAATCAAGATGGTAGTGACGTCTGTGATTGCAACTTAACTAATATATGATTGAATTTTATGGAAGACAATCGATAGTACATCAAATCCATCAATAAATTTCCTGAATCAAATACAATGAATTTGGAGGGGCTGGCATGTTTTGCAAGGGAATACAACATGGAATGGAGTAATAATCTTAAATAAGGCAAGGGAGAGTCCTATAAAGATTATAATTGAAGGATGTTGATTTTAGTCCGAATGTTGGAGAATCCAATAGGAGAGGATTTCAAACTGCATTTTTTGCAAATGGGATTGGAAACTGTTCAAGGGAAGATTGATATTAATATAAGCTTCGAGCATCAAGATGTGTGCCAAAGAATGGTAGGCTTAGAAAATCAGCAATATTAAAAAAAGACAAAGCAATGAAGAGGACATATATGAGTATAATTTGGAGCAGATACTTACAAGTTTAAAACTATGAACTAAAAAGGAGCTCAAGAAGGTCGAAGTTAATAAAACAATGTATGTGAGAAATCGTATGATCTGAAATATGAAATCGCATGATATTAGTGAATGTGCATTCAAACTTAAAAACCAAATGGACACGCAATGTATGTAAACACATACCTTTATGTGGAAGATATCTAAATCAAGGTATCGGAAGTCTAGAGATAACTCAGTTCCAGTTCTCTTCTCTGCAGCCCTGGATTCGGGTATGATTCGGTTTTGAATCGGGTTTGGGTTTGGTTTGCTGTGGGTTTAGATGGGATTCTACATTTGTAGGCTAGTTTTATGGGCTAAAATATGTATATATGATTGCCAAATATATATTTATGAACTTGATTGCTGCTGTTAGGCTAAAACATGTATATCAATTCCTGTTTTTAGGCTAAAATATGTAGATGGGCTAAAAATATCTGAACCTAATTCCTCTCTGAAGGATAAACTATATATATATATATATATATATTTATGATTTATGAACCCTTTATTAATGGATGTACCCCAAATGTAGCATAAATATTTAATGGCATTCACAAGCAGTCATGAAAAAAGAATGCATATGTTGGTAGAACAAAAATTGGGATAAGATGTGATCTAGGCCATCAGAGATATGTTGAATGATACTGAGAGGGTCGAGGAGGCCAGAGCACTTTAAGTGATATGGGCAGAAGGATGGATAGACCAAGAGCAAAAAGATAAGATACCAAAAGTAAACTTCAAATTGGTTCTTTCTAAGACATGAACAGATTTAAACTTGGGCATAAACATGCCAGTAGGAAGATTATTGAAGAAATTAGGAAAATCAAGATTGATTCCATTAATTTTTTACGCTGAAATTAGTAAATCAGGAGAGAATTACTCCTACGGGTGTTTTATTGGATAAGGAGATTGCGATTATTGGGAAGAGTCTCAATATGGTAGTCGTCATTTATGTTGTTAATTATAGGTTGTGAGATGTTTCAAGTTCTAAATGTATAACTAATTAGCTCCAAGGTGAAATCAAGAAAACCTGGGCTCTCTACTTACATCTCTATTCTTAGGATCAAGTTTGAGATACAGGGAGGGGAGAAGGGAATTACATTGGTTGAATATTTTTAAATTTCAACCTCGCATATTAGTTGATGTATCAAAAATAACAAGCAGCAGTAGCACTGTGTTGGGATTCAAGATATCAATGCCTATCATGATGGCTATTCATTCTCTCTCTTAATCAGTTGTGGCCTCGTCCTTTGTGCCTCAACTTACAGACCTCAACTTACTTTACAGGAGAGTTGGCAACCGCAAGAGCTGCATCAGCAGGAGGCACTATAATGGTTTGAATTCCATCCTTTCTTTGGCAATTTACTTTTAATAGCAGTGCTTTTTGTGCCTGTGAACTTGTGAAGTATTATTTCTCATGAAATTTTCTTTTCACAACAGACAACTTTGTATGCCAGATAATGCGAGTTATAAAAATCTAAGGTAAAATGAATATCCCAGGCAATTTTCTATGTAGAGTTTGCAATTGTCCAGACATGGAATTCTATGCCTAAATTAGCACTGAAATTCTTGAAGCCATTCTCTCAGTGAGTCAGTGATTCTTTAGCAATAAAACTTCTTACCCACTCCAAGTAGTTGGGAAAATAGGGTTTCATTAGCAACATGGTTTTTAATGGAGTCTTAGGTTTTCTGCCGTGTATGCTTCCGGGGCAAGGGGGATTCAGTTCCTTCCCCTATTTTCTATCAACAGGTTTTTCTGGGGAGTTCTTTGATCTAGAAGTAAACAAGGTGAGTAGATCACAAATTCTTCAAAGTAATAGATAATTTTATGGAAGACAATCAAAAGTTTCATCCAAATACCCTGTTGGCATTGAACACAAGTTCAGGTGCCCTAACATGGAGACTTGTTGAGCTGCAAATTTAAATTTGGGTTAGGGAATTGTACATAACCTCAGTTGTCCAAACTTAGAAATCCCAGTCCCCTGAGGGCATTGAACACAACCTCAGTTGCCCAAACTTGGAAATCCTATTCCCCTAAGGACATCGAATTCAAGCTCAGGTGCCCAATTTTGGAAATCCCATTCTCCTGAGGGCATTGAACTCGATCTCAGGTGCACAACTAAAACTATATTTTAAGCTAAGCAAGACAGGGCCAGCATTCAGCACTGTGAATTTTTTAATTAAGATGGTAGTGATAGTCTACAATTGCAACTTAAATATGAGTGAATTTTATGGAAGACAATTAGTAGTACATCACATCAGTAAATTTCCTGAATCAAACACTGAATTTGGAGGGGCTGGCATGTTTTTGCAATGGAATACAACGTGGAATGTTATAATAATCTATCTATTTTCTACAATGTACCCTGGAAAACTATATAGAAAACAAGAGAATTGATAAAAAAGGGAAAAGAAATCCAAATACCTTTCAGATGTTGTTCATCTTTTTGATCAATTCCAGCAAGAAAAACGAGGGAGTGGGCAAAGAATAACCTGGCTGAATCTACCACAACACAATAATTGTTGTTCATCTTTTTGATCAATTCCAGCCGAGAAAAACGAGGGAGCGGGAAAAGAATAACCTGGCTGAATCTACCACAACACAATAATCACAAGAACACATCCCCAATGAACTAGAAATGGAATTTATCCCTTGCATTAAAATCATCCCCAATGAACTAGAAATGGAATTTGAGTTCAGCTCAACCATAGAAAGGCCACCTAGTATAATTTCCATTAAGCAATTGTAAAACTAGAATATAGTTGTTGTTAACAATTGGAAATAGATATATTCTTGTAACCACCATTATTCTATTGAGATTATTAGTAAACGTTGCTAACTATGTACTTACTATATGTTTGTAGAGTGGTTTTCTCTTATAGAAGATGTTTTATGTCACTCTTTCCCGATACCCCTTCCCATCCTACGTAGTTTTAGTTTACAAATTTATTCTAACCTTCTTTACTATGTAAAGATATTCAAACACCTCTCCACTTTATCGAAAAATCCTCATAGATATTTCGTAGACCTCACCACCTCATTACTTATTCATTTTCTTACACATGACCCTTATCTAGTCATATTATACAATTGCCCCAATATTCTCCCACATATTAACAATAGATCTTTTCTTATCTCACTTATCTATCTTAGAGTAGACACTTGTATATCACCACTTTATAATGTGACAATAAACATTATATCATAATACCATGTAGTATCTTAATTATATTTCCTAATCCCATTGTACTATGCCTAGTCATTTACCACCACTAATTAATTAAATAATCTATATTATTTAGTCAAATAGGCTAATAATTATCAATTTAATTATAAATACATAATAAATAAAAGAGACTAATTGCCTTGCTGATCTTAGAGACCATTGACGATCCCTCATAATACTTCTTCATGATTCTTGGTTAGTGAAGATCTTCCACTCATCTTAATCAATCTCAATTATAGTATTGAAGGTCAAATGCCCATTATTCACACCCTCATACAAAAAATATAAATCAACCCTTAGCCTTCATCAAATTATGTATGAATCATCATTGTGCAAGTACACATGCTTTTGATTTGAGGAGTCAGCCTACATCTTTATATCAAACATTCAAGAGCATATATCTAAGGTTTTCATTTAGTAATAGTTTTTTTTCTTTTTCTTTTATTTTTGCATTCCTTGTTGCTCTATTTGAGGTTTCTTTAGGTTTGGAATAAAGATCTTATATTTGCATTAGTTTCCAATTATTCATCCAAAATCTAAGGTATACATTCTAGCTCATGCCCATCACGTGACCTTTTTTCTTCTCTAGTTTTATTTTTGTATATTTTTAATAGCTCGTTTTGGTAGCCTTTGCATATAGGATTATTTAAAAAATGTGTTATTCACTTGCACTTTAAGGAACTTCGACATACATCACACCTCATGGTAGGATCTAGGAGGCATCAAAACATATAAATTCATATAAAGTATGTTTGATTTGGATAAATTAGAGGAAGAGACGATTTTGTTCCTAACAAGATAATACAACCCTTGTGTAAGAATGGTACAAGATGTATACAAAATTTACATTATTTCTAAAATAATTACTTTCAGATTTGAAAAAAAGTAAAAAGTAAAAATCAAAGTTTGTAGGCTAAGGTAAATATGGCACTCCATGTAATATTATTGGTAGGAGTGATTCATATGCCTATTACTTGATAAGGGTTTTAATACCCTAACCAGTAGATTAATAATAATTGACCCCACCAAAATCAAAATTTGGCAAAGAAACCACTACTGTCGTAAAGCAGCTAGAAAAATTACCTTGCCTCCACTCCACAACTCACTCCCTCATTGCCCATCCACCACCTCATCACTTGAATAGTGTGACCCCTTTATTGCAACCACTCGAAACTTCTAGGGACCACCTAAATGTCACCTCCCTAGTGAATTTCCACCCTAGTAAGGCCTAGGAAACTTTTTAACCTTTTAAGAGGTCATTTTTTTATAGTTTTATAGGCATTGTAAAGCCATCTCTAACCTCTTTACTTTGGATATGTAATAACCCACCATAATTAACTCAACAAAATTGACCATTCTTTTTTTTTTGTGTTTAATTTAATCATTATGTTTGATTCAATTGCATACTCTGGGCATCCATCCATTTGGATTAGGTATTCATCCATCTGGGATGAGCATCTAACCATACGGGTTAGGCATTTGTCCATACGGGACATAAGATTTTATCTATCCAATACGGGATAGGCATCTACCCATACAGGGTAGGCATCTATCCAATCGGGATAGGAGGTGCTCTGGCCAGAGACTTAGACTCATTGTGACCATTCGGGTCCTGAGCCACTCACTAAGTACTACACTCTTCTAACAGAAGTGCACCGAGGTTGTCGTCCTTAGGAGTAATTAATAACATAATACAAGCTTGAATTCCACCTTGGAATTTGGCTTAAAGCCTCGGGAAGTCAAGCGAATCCATACGGGATTCCTTCCGAGTATGCATTAAATTACTTTTTTCCAATTTAATTATCTTATCTTTCAAAATAGGATTCTTACTCAACCTTTCTATACCAAGCCTAGACCCCACCCACGAATGCCTGAGTACGAGGGACAACTCTGTCCCAAGACTACCTACATACCCGCTTCGGCACGGGATCAAGGCGTAAAGTATGTAGTTCTGTTTTCTACTCTATGGTTTGATGTAAACTGATTAGTGGGTACGCAACCCTTTCTAGGGTCAATGTCCCAGACAGTTTCTCTGCGGTTGCTACCCACGATGGTAGCACTTAAACAAAGGCTCAAGATGGCCTATTGTTTGTGGCCTAACAACTACATCCTAACACCTATCATGAGCGTCACCCTTGACCAAATTGTCAATCACCAATATCTCTTCAAGATTAAAAATCAATTTCATAAAAGCATTTTACTTAACCATCCCTAAAGGGGGTTTACTATGGTTTATCTCAACAGATGTGAAATCATTTAAAAATTATCTTATTAGATTATAGATCCAAGGGGGATTACCCGCCCCTTGGATTTTAACTTCCAAGTGTCCCTTATTACTCCCCGACGATTTATAGGGACGATGCCATAGACGTCGTTGATGTAGCTTTATTAGGTGTTAAGTGCAGTAGTTCAACACAACGGCATTACCCGTAAGCGTGACCCAGAGGCACCTATATACCAAATGCTACTAGGTTTAGGTTTCCATCTTCCTTTATTTAGTTTTCTAACTAAGGAGCTATGAAAACATCATGCTTGAAAACAATTACTAATTGAGCGTGCATAATTTTATTTGATTGAAATAACTACTTGATGATTTATGTGGAATAAAAACCATAACTTGAAATATAACTTGCATACGAAAACTTGCATAATTACATGTGTACTTGCATGGAGATGATAACGTCTAATAAATGTAGTTAATCTATAAGTAATTTGCATGATATAAGAATAGTGTAACTTGTGTGCATGATTAAGCAATCCAAAAATAGTGATTAATTTAGGCATTCGATCCAAATCATATTAATGTGAATTAATTGCTAAAGGCCAACTAAGCGCCCAATGGATCTTACATGGAATGAATGACTCTAATTAAAAGAATTTGATCCAATATAATTTGTGAATATAAAATTTATCAAGGATACTTTAATCATGAATTCACTACACAATAATCCCCAATATTTATAAACCTTTCTAAGTTAAATTCAACAACTTAAAATTTATACTAAGGAAAGAATTTAATATTTCCTAAATTGCAATTATTAACAATTAAAATTAAAATTTAAGCAATTAACTTGAAATTAAATCCCAAAGTAATTACTAAAAATTCTAATTTGCAAATTAAAAAGAATATATATATATATATATATATATATAAAACTATTTACAAAAAAATGAGATAAGCGAATTTCTTTTTATTGTTTTATTAGCAAATCGGGGGGAGTGGGGACCACGGGTCCCATCACCCCCCTGCGGTCCTGCATGTGCAGGCTCGTAGGGTTGAGGGGACAACATGGTCCCCTCCACTCCCCTACCGCCACTGATAGTGACCGCAGGGTAGTGGGGGGTACCACTACCCCCGGCGGTTACAATACCCGCCGCCCTTGCACGTCGTCATGCCTTCGAATATTTTTTGAAGACCGTGCCACAATTAGATGTACATTAATATATTTAACATTTGAATTTAGTTTAATATAATTATAAAGTGACATTAATATATATTAACATTTGAAATAAACTTTATATATATATATATATATATATATATATATATATATATATATATGGTTTCATATTCCCTTACTTAATGATATATAAAAACAAAAGAGAATTTATTTATAAGAACATGGATAAAATAGATGATCAAATAATTGTTTTAGATTGATTTTATAGTAAACAGGAGGGTAACATTTACAAAGAGAGAGAGAGAGAGAGAGAGAGAGAGAGAGAGAGAGAGAGAGAGAGAGAGAGAGAGAGAGAGAGAGAGAGCTTATTCCAACATTCACAGGGAGGAGGTTTATTTCCAAATTTCACAGGGGAATTGTTTATTTCCAGTATTCGTTTCCAGTATTCGTTTCCAGTATTTTTATTCAACCAATATTCATAGAGAGGTCTTTGTTCAACTCACAGGGAGATTTATCTAATTAATAATCACAGAAAGATTTAGAATAATCACACAGAGATTTAAAATAATCACAGAGAGATTTAAAATAATCACATAGAGATTTAAGAATGAGATTCAGAATTCCATTCGAAAAACCAGAGAGATGGATTAAAGGGAAGAAATAAAGATTCAAATCACACAAGAAGAATTTTAATCTCAGAAAGAGAGAGATTTCAAACAAATAAAAGAATGTGATTTTCTTTTTGCTAAAATCTTTGGAAAAAGAAAAAAAAACAAAAAGTAACATCTTGTGCATATTTTCTTAAGGGAAATAAAATAAATAAATAACTATGAAAGCATTATCATTATTATTTATCCCCAAATGAAAGATTTAAAATCTAATAAAAGAATTTCTTTATATAAAGGAAGATCTATAACTATTGATAATACGAATTCCTCATAAGTAAATGTGAAATAACAAGGAGAGAAACTGGTTTATCGAGCTTGATGTTGAATCCACTGGTTATCCTTTTGATCCTTCCTTGCAACTTGAGGGAGATCCTTCAACAACAACTTAAAAATTACTGCAACAAAAAAAGAGACTACCAAAGAAGATCTACTTCTAAAACTTGGGAAATTTTCTTCAAAACATAATCAACTCCCTTCTTTGAAACTTGCATATAATTTTATAAGAAATTTCCCCTCCATTCCACTATCTAAAAAATTTTATAAAAAAGGAGATTCTTTCCCAATTTTGGAATTCATGCAAATTGATTAAACTTAGTGGGGGAGTTACATGCAAGGTGGTGGAGAATCCTCTAGAAGCTTCTTATTCTTCCTACAACATGTGCCATAATTGGAAGTGGAAAATAGATAAATAAAAATAATGTATATTTTCCATGTGTGTGTGTATTATTATTTTATCCTTTTATAATATGCATTCAATCATTTAAATAGCTTATCCAAAAATATAATAGAGATGTATTTTAAATCCAAAAGTGATAAAGGAGGGTTGTGATAGGATAGGTAAGTTCTCTAAAACAAAATTATTCTTAGTTTGAAGTCCAGTTTTTTGTGTCTCCTTATGAGATGTATAACTTTTATGTATTCTATCACAATTTGACAAATAGATTCCTTAAATTAATCATATAGTTTTATGGAATCTTTGGTGATATCAATTTTTTTATTTGATAATGTTATTTTATAATTTTGTACAAATAGAACTTTTTACAGTTAAACTTGTGACCATGTGTAAATTACGAAGTGTAAGTTATGAGTTTCGAGAGATAAGCTAAATTTAAATCATGTAACTCCACATATTTATGCTTCATTTAACTTCAAATTTGGGAAAATAAGTTTAACTTACACTACATCGATTGTTGAAGTTTTTAGGAAGTTTCTTCATTGTGTGATAGTTGATAAGTATGTGTCAAAAAGATAAATTTGTCGTTGCAGCCCAATTGTAACTACATTTAAACTTAATATGCTATGAAATTGATGTATTTAATTGTTGAATAATCTCTGTATGAACCAATATTAATTATTTCAAACCATTATATAACTTTGTGAAACTAAGATTTTTGAGGGAGTAAAGATGCTAGAAAGTATTTGAGAAGAAATGTCTATCACATCACAATAATAAAATCCTATATTTTTCTATGAAGATCTAAGCTTGAACACTATACCACACTCAAAAATTATGTTCAAGGGGAAGTTGTGACACAATGAGGAGAGTGAACCTGATTAGAAACCACCGATGAGTACAACCAACAATTTATGATGTTGACTTGAAAATAAATTCAATGCTTCAAAATGATTATGAGCATTTGTGACCAAGACTTATTGATGTAAGAAATAATGTTCATGAGTTGATTAAATTAAGGTTACAAGGAAGCATCACATGCAACTTGGAATATTAAAAAGACATTGAAAAGATGAACTCAAATTTTGGGTCCACATTTCCCAAAATTCACATTCTATCCCCCATCTAATTTAAAACCCACTCCTTCACTACTCTACAACCCTTCAAGGTGTGTGCCAATGTTGATATTCCACAATTTTTTCAAAACCCCATCCGTTTTTCACAATCTCATTCCATTAGTCTAATCCTTTGCAAATACTTATCTTCCATCCCCTATCCATTTCATCTCCTCAATCATTTTTACCAACATCTATGAGCATACCTCTAGTTCAAAGAAATACTTAGGGATACCATCCATGGAACTATATTCTTGAGTCCTCCCTTCCTCCTTCATGCATCCACTATCTTCCTCGTCCACTTATACTCATCCTTATCCATCCAAACTATTCCAAAAAAAAAAAATTCAAAAAAAAAAAATCCAATGATGAAAACCATTCTTGTGGCGCCTTGGGTAAGTGCCATGATGAAAACTTGGTAAACAAGCATCATGTGTAATCCACCCATCCTCTTGCACTTTAGACTTGGGGGCAAGCTTCGTCCATGTCATCCTACCATCCACATTAATTCCATCCTCCTTTCCTATCTTTGATCTTGACTATCCTATCCATATCCTCCATTGCATATTCCCTCATCCTATCCAAATCCATCATCCATTCCTACGTTTGATCTTGATCAATATAGAGGTAAAATAACATTTGTGCATGCTTTGGAAAGTACAAGCCTTAAAACCTCTATCCATCCATATCAATTACACATTATCTTTCCACCTCATACATTATTATCCATCATCTTTCCTATCCTTCATTCCACTACCCTTAGTGGGGCATTTTTCCTCCTTTGCAATATAGTTCTTGGATCACCCCTTCCACCTATTCTTCATCCCTTTAGTCCTCATTATCTTATCCCCATCCATCCACCTAAGCAATCTCCCCATCCATCCATTCTCTTACCAATCCTTGGTTCTCCCTTGTCATTGGTTCCAGTCTATCTATCCTATATCCACCAATCCACCCCATCCTATCCAATTATATTTTTAATCCAATCCTATCTCATCCAATCATATTTTTAATCCAATCCTATCTCATCCAATCATATTATCCATCTCTTCCAATTCAATCATTAATCTCGTCCCCAATCCAATCCTACTCAATCATCCATCTCCCCTTTTCATCCTATCTAATCACTTATCCTTCTTCCATTCTATCCAATCCATCAAATTGAGCTTTTCCCAACATCCATCTATATTGTGCTAATCAAATCCAAGCAACAATCCTCTCATCTGCAAACCTTTCACATCCAACTTTCCTTTTCCCAATCATCAACATGTATCCAAATCCATCACCTTCCCATCGAGATGCATCCTTCCCTAGTCCGACAGTTTATCCAAATCCATGTCCTACTCTTGGCAAGAGTTGTCAATTGGTCATGTGCATGTTGTTTGCATGATTGATATTTTCGCTTTGATTTTCATCTTGTTTCTCAAGACTATACCTGTTCAGGGTTGCCTTGATTATCCTATATCTCAGCATGTTTTGGTTGGTGTATAATGGGGCATTGTTTCTATGGTATGGTGTGTTTGAAGGTTTCCCTTATACGTACTGGAAACCTTGCATTTGTGTTTATCAACACTTGCATGGTTGTGCACAAGATATTCCTATTTGTCTGAGCATCAGTCCATAACTCAGATCTCCATATCATCCTGGTTCTTATAATCAATGGTGTAGACTATGGCAATATCAAACTGAGGTTTTCTCTCTATACTTGCTCAACAAGAAATCCCATCCATTTATCATATCTTTATCTCATTTTATTCACAAGGCTCCAATCCATCCATCCTCTTTCCCTCTTTATCACTCTCATTCTTTTATCACCTTGTCTTCTCATCCATTTTGAGAGCACACTTGTGTTCTTCGAACTCGCATGTCCTCTTGAGGGGGCATACAACTACTTCCTCATCATCCTTCCTTCTCGTTATTCTTCCTCATCTTATGACTAGAGCATCATGCTACTAGTCCTTATCCTTTTCTTCCACTATGTTTTATTCTTCTTTGATATAACATCACTTCATGATGCTATATCAAAGAGGGGCAAAATGTAAACACCTAAAATTAATTAAATTAATGTTTAATTAATTTAAGCCTGTCAACATAATTAATTGATTTAATTGTGTTATCCTTATTCTTCTCAATGTTAATTAAATCTAATTTAATTAATCCTATCACTATTGTCCAATAATTAATTTATCAAATAAATTATTTATTTCTCTATTCTTCTAGAGTCCCTCCAATAATTATTTCCTCTAAACCCACCCAGTTAATTAATTTTAATTAATTAACCTAATCACCTGATTCCTACAAATCACTTTTTCCTAATCCCCACTCAGCCTAATTAATTCCTCTAGAATCTCCCATAATCCCACTTATCATTATTCTCCAATTTTAAAATTCTCCCACTCATGTCACATCAATCTTGAACCTCCCAAAAAAATTCAAATTTGTTTGAACCCCCCTATGCATCCTCACTTTGAAATTCAAATTTCTTTCCCCCCCTTTTTCCCAAGGAATTTTATATTCCTTTTTATTTCTCCAATGCATCCTTGATCCATGTCCACTATCTTGAATCAATCTTAGCCTTTCATAAGAAAATCAATCTTGGCCCTCCATTGGCCTCCTCCAATCTATAAATTGGAGCATCTTTCCTTCTAAAAGGGAGAGTCTTCCATTGTTCTATCATCATGCTGCTAATTTCTCCTCTCTTCTCCCTCTATCACATTTGTATCATTTTCTCATAGTCCTGTATCAAATCCTTGTTATCCATATCCATATATCCTTGATCCAAATCCAAATCCTCAATCCATCTATCTTGTTGATAATTTCAGAGCAATCCACATCTACAACAACGAAAGAGAAAATCAAGTGGAGCATCAAAGGGGCACCTTCACTCAATCAAGTTCAATCTGAGGGAGAAGATAAGTTTGTGAAGGTATACTTGGTTTCTGTGTTTTGAATGATTTTATGCTTATTGTTTGATCGTCTAACCATTTCATCCCCTCACTCAATTTTCCCCTGTTTAGTGAAAAACATATACACTAGGATGCAATGCCATTTGATAGACATAAGCAATAGGATAGAGCCTGATGAGCAACACCATGTGATTAGCATAGGTATCATTGGGCTAGGATAGGGTAAGATAAGCAGGACTATGTGATGAACATGAGTACCACTAGGATTGGCATGATTGATTTGATTGGATGCAGGAGTACTTACCCTAGATTGAGTCTAAAGAGAGATTCCCTGTGACATAGTGCTTACAAACAGATTTGACTGCTGAGGACCACACCGCGATCAAAGCGATGGGATTAAGACACATTATGTATATGCCTGAGATTTAGGCAAACACAAGACTATTAATGGCTTCGATGAAAACATGGTCCCACAAGGTCTACAAGAGGGGACATATGAGATGATTCAGGGGCTAGTCCTTTGGGACCTCAGATTCCTTTGAGACCAGCTGGCTCCAAGGGAGGGTCTTCATCATAGCTCTCTTGGATCCATTTTGCATTAGTTTTTGTATGATGATGTAGACACCTTTGGGTGATTTTGTAGCCATATGAGATTTTGACATCATTGTATCATGACACTTATTATTTTTTAATATATATATATAAGATGATCCATTCCTTGTGGCAGCTATATGTATGTGTTCCTATGTGATGTTGTATATGCTTTATATGATGCTTATGATATGGATGCAAATATGTACATGATGAAATGAAATATATTTTTGTTCTCTTTCTGGGTTTATATGTACTAAATGCAGATGAGTATATGGTTATGATTAGATGCATGATATGCTATGTTTTTGTCTATTTATGTTTTATATGAGATGCAAATCCTAATCAATGATATATGCAGGATGCTATCATGATTTCTAAATGCATACGTATTATGTGCTAACATGTGATGATGCAGATTAAAACTATATGAAATTAAGATCTTTTTGGTGTGTCATTATACTCAGTCATATGATAGCGGGCTACACGGACTCAGGAAGGAAAATGAAGGTCAATCAAGAAAGGGGGATGGAAGGTAGAAGATATGGAAGTGAAAGAGCTTCTTGTGCTATTATCATCATTGAAATTTATTATGGCAAATAGGTTATGACAATCGAGGTATAGGTTCAACCCAAAAATTCATTGTACCCATTTGCATAGAGATCAGACAGTCACAAACAAGGAATGCCCTAGTTCACACTAGACTCCTAGCATCCTCATACCCTTGGACAAGTCCTAACATTACTAAGAGACAATCCACAGATAGAAAAATAATAGGTGAACATACCCCATCCTCGCCTTTCTAGTCAAATACATCTTGGAAATGAATCCCTATTCCGAGACATCTCAAAAAAGCTAAAAGACATGTCATGAAAAAGATAAAATCAAAAGAAAACCAAGACTTGACACCAACATACAATGAAATCCTCAAGTTATTTGTGTTTCTTGCCACATATGCTAACATGTTTGATTTGGTCACACTGTTGTCATCCTAATAAAGGAAAAATCATGTTGAAAACTATGTTGTTGCCAAAGTCTGCTAAAAGATTTGATTTGTTGAAATCCCATTGCTTCTTGTGTCTCATTTGAAATTGACTGAATCCATGAAAATGATACTTTATTGCGAAGAAGATTGTAAATTTATTGCGGATTAGTGGTGCAAGTGATCTTTTATTGCAGATTGTGTGCGAACTGAAAGAGGAAGATGAAAAGAAAATGCTCCTCAAAACATGTGATGCTCAAGGTCCCACACCCATCACTAGACTTAGGATTTTCCCCAGTTGCAGATCAGACCTGATTTATTATGGAAGGAGAGGAATGTAAATGAAGGGGAAGGTGTATGAGAGGGAACCAATCTTAGATAGATCAATATCAAGCCATGATGTGAAGGAGTAAATTTATTATGGATGGATATATTGTGAGTGTGTGCAAGGTGAAAGGATAAGATTGAATCCTGAAGGAGGGAGGAGCAATGTCTCTACACACGGTGCCGGTAACCCGGCTTTTACCATGGTACTTGCCTAGGGTGCCACCAAATTGGTTTTCACCATTGGATGGATTTATTTCTCTTTACTTTTTTTATTTTTCAATTTTTTTGAGTCACAAGGCGCATGTTTGTCAAGTTTTCACCAAGTAGCGATTTTTTCTATTTTTTATGATTTTTTTTTTTGTATTTTTAATAATGGGATATCTAAAAAACTATGTGTAAAACCTGTGAAGATGCATGCTATTGATAGGATCCTCCAAAGATTCTCCATCTGGTGTTGAAATCTGATATGCACTTGATCCATAGACTATTGTGATGACATAAGAATCAAGCCAATTTGGTTTGAACTTGCCCTTCTTCTCCGTTTCTTGCTGATTTTTATGATTTTCTCTGAGAACTAAGTCACCCACCTCAAATGTGTGGGGCTTCACCTTGTGATTATAGTTGCGTTGCTTGATTGAATGATATGTTGCTCCCTTGATTATTTTCCTTGATGAAGGAACTAAGGTATAATTACTAATGTGTGGACTACGTAGGCGCATATGTGTGTCGCCTAAAGAAGTTTGGGTATCCTTGACAACAAAAGCCTTCGAGGAAGTTCCATTAAAGGTCCACTGATGTGATTTATCACCAAAAGGGACTGGATGTGTGGAACAAGTGGATGAGTTATGAAGGCTTATGATTACGAAAATAAATGAAAGTAGCATGGCATGATGGAGACTTATGATCAACAAGTATTCTTTTTGACTTGAAATATTAGAACTTTTGCCTCCAGTTATCTTGGTATTAGGGGAGATCGACTCTTGTTCTTTTTTGTTCATAGGATTTTTATCCTTGACTTTGATTTTTGCAGAGTCCAATAGATTTTGATTTTGATTTGAACTAAAGGACTTTTCTTTATTTTTGACTTTTAGATTTTTCTTTTCAAAGCTTGATTTTTGATCCCCAACGAGTAAGGGCTTTTGTGATTTATGTTGATCCAAGTCTAGAAGTGGAGTAGAAATGGAATGAGCGGATGATATAGTAAGGGTATATGAGTTCTCAAGAGAGCTAGCGATATATTCAATAGATATTTTGTTGGAAGCACTTGTAGGACTATTGATATCAAGAGTTGCTTGCACCACTAAAGGAGATTTGCATTTAGAATTAGTAGCCATAACACTAGGTGGTTCATACCCAATTCTTTGGCATTGTAAAATGTTTTTAAGTTGTTCCTGTCGACTAAATGTCTTAGGAGATAGTGGGAGTTGATCAACATGAAAGATATACTCAGCACATCCCATGTCTTTAACCTTGAATTTTTCTTTGAGCTCTGCTTGCTTTGATGTAGAAGCTTTCAATGGTTCGGGTTCAACATATGTTGATGAAGGAGTTGCTTCTCTATTGATTGGAATTATTATCTCTGATCTTGGTTGCAAGTTATTGCAATATATGAATGGATTTGGATCACCTCTTATTGTTACTTCAACTCCATTATAAGGGAATTTGATGCATTGATGGTACGTTGATGGTATTGCTCTCATATCATGAATCTATAGATGCCCCAAAATTATGTTGTATGTGTGATCTAAATCAAGGAATTGACAAACCACATCTTGCGTGACTTGCCCAATTCTTAAAGGTAAGGTGACTATTCCCTTGGATGAGTGTTCTTCGTCATCGTACGCTTTAATGGTGATCTTGTTCTTTGAATTCATAATTTGTTTAAAATATCCCAATTGTTTAATAGTGTTCAATGTACAAATGTTCTGACCTGCTCCTCCATCTATCAAGACTCGTTTGATACACTTTTTGTGGAGAAAGACCTCAATGTAGAGGGGTGCATTGTGTGGTTGGAATATGGAGACATCATCGGCTTCTATGAATGTAAGGCATTGTGGAGTGGAAAGGTATCCCACCATGGCTTGAAACTAGTCCATGTTCAGATTAGTGGGTACAGAGGTCTCTGTCAATGCTTTGTCAATAATGGCCTTATGTGAAGGGGATATGTACAAAAGCTCAAGGATGGAAATAAGGGCGGGTGTCTTCCCTAACTAATCTACAAGGTCATACTCATTTTTGGTAGATGATGAGGTTGTGGTCTTGGGTGGAACAACTTGGAAGGTGACTTTACCTCGATGGGTTGCCACATTACATTTTGGGGTTTCATTTTTGGAGGATGAGGAAAATGGTCTAATGCCTTTTAAAACAACTTTACTCCTTTGGGCAGAACCTTCGGTAGTTTTGTCCTTTATGATAATGGTAGAAACATAATTATCTATTCAAATATGGTTAACAGTTGAGTCATTATCATAGAACATCTTAGTATAGTTGGCTTGGTTATCTATTTTGAATTTTCCTTTATCATGTTTAGGAAATGGCTCCTTAAACATCGCATGTTCCTCATTGAAGGTATGATCATCAACTTCTATGTTGTCGTTGTCAGTAAGATCTTGTATGTCATCCTTTAATTTATGACAATTGCTAGTTTTATGTCATTTTCTCTTGTGATACTCACAACACTCATCATCATTCCACCACATAGATTTTGATTTTGGTTCATAAGGTGAATTATCTAGTAGTGCTATGAGATTGTTTACAACCAATTTCTTGAATGTTGTCTCAAGTGACTCTCCCAATGGAGTGTATTTTCTTTGAGGCTTTGATGGTCTTTGAGTGTTCACTTGATTGCTTGTATTGGATGAACTTGTACTAGGGAAAGTTACTTTTGGTTTTACAACATTTGCATCTACTACCCCATCATTAACTGTGTTCTTATTCTTGTTCCAAAAGTGGGATTTGTCTTTCCCATTTGATTCCTCTTTGTTCTCTTTGAATATCTTAATGACACCTTGTTCAATAAGGACTTTCTCTGTTGCCAATCCTTTTTCAATGACCTCTTTGAAGCTAGACATACAATATTTTCTTAGCTCATATCCAATATCCTTGTTGACGTTTTGAGTGAACATTTCTACCATTTGTTTTTGAGAGATATTACAAGAGCATTGACTAGTAAGACCTCTCCATCATTGTAAAAACGAAGCAAAAGAGTCCCTATTTTTCTGCTTGGTATTGCACAAGGTATTTACTGACACATCTGTTTCGATGTTATATGAGAAGTGTTGTATGAAAGCCTATGCTAGATCACTCCATGATTTCATTCCAAGTGGAAGTTGGGAGAACCATTCCATAGCTTGTCCACCTAAACTTTGTGACAATAATCTCATCAATTATGTTTCTTCTCCTGCTACCTCAATGCAAGCTGTGAAAAAATCTCTTATGTGTGCCTTAGGATTCCCTTTGCCTCTATACTTGTCAAATTTTGGTGTCACAAAATGTGAAGGAAATGGAGGCATTGGAATGCTTTTATCAAATGGATATGGACATATGTCTCTCATTGTATAATCTTGTTTAGGCATGTTCATGTCTGCCATTTTCTTTTGTAAGTCCATGATCTGTTGTTGCAAGTCATTCTTAGGAGGAGATTTACGTCTTTGACTAAGTCCCATGCATGATCCATCGGGTGGAGGAGGAGGGATATATTGCATGTAAGGGTGATATAGGTCATAAATGTGCTCATATGGAGGGGGTCTATAATGATACTACGTGTAAGGACCACTTGTTATAGTATTTTGATAGGAAGTATTGTGTCTATTTTGATCATGCATATCATGTCCATGAGCATAGGGGATGCCATCAGATTGGTCTTGAGTGTTGCCACCAAATCTGACACAGGATCTTCTCAGGTCAAGATTTTGAATATGTCATTGTGTAGAGTTGTATCCTTTAGCATGATCATGAGTATGTGCATGTTGTTGAGTATGAAAATTTGTGTTATACCTCCAGGTACGATTACGAGGTTGTTCATGAGAGCTTCTTTCATAATTGACATGAGAATGAGTGTATGTGTTTGGCATTTCAGGTTTTTGAAATAGGAAGGAAGGTGACTCAGGAATGAGATGTTGTCTTCTATGACCACTACTATTAGGCCTCTTAAGCCTTGTATTAGATTGATTTTCTTGATATGGATAATTTGCCAAAATTTGTGACATATCAAAATTATGGGGTAATCTTGTTCCAGTTTGTGCCATGACTTGGAAGAAGTATTGTATATCCCTTTTCATGATCTCTTGAACCAATTTATTAAAATGGGGATCCATGATATTTTCCTCAACCTCTACAAGATCCACAAATGCATTGTCATTGTCATCAACATTTCCATTGTTGTTCTCATTGTTGTCATTGGCATTGTCTTGTAAAGTGATGCAGTCAAAGTTGAAAAAATCATCTCCATCATATTCATAGGCACTCAGGTTTAAAGACCTTCAATATTCTTTGGCTTCCCTTCTAGACTTTTGTGAGTAGGTTTCAAGCATGGACTAAAGTCTTGACCAAAATGAAAGGTAGGATGAAAATCCAAAGACTATGGAAGACCAAGAGGTGTATGAAGTGTAGATGAATCTAGGGTAAACTTGCAATGTCAAAGAGTGTAAGACCAAAGTATGTATGTTTTTAGAGTAAGGTATGGCTTCTAAAGAGATGATGGATCTCTTAATGAGGTAAGTTAGCCTTGACTAAAGAAGACCAAATGCAACACTAAGATGATAGATCTTGATATGGGAATCACTTAGTGTTGTGTTGTAGTATGTTTGTAAAGTGTGATGAGAACAAGCAAAGTAACCTTTTGACTCAAATTTGGAAAATATGTATGAGGGAAATGCAAGTGAAGTAAAATGATTGACCATGTGTGACCAAGATAAGTTGACTGAAAAATGAAACCCTATAGGAAGCAACCTTAGAAATTCCTCGAATTTGAAAACCTAAGCCCTTTTTGTTCTTGACAATTTTTCTATAATTTCTCAACTGTGAACATAGACACAGTTTTACTAAACTCAAACGTGATTTTTGATCCCAGACGCAGTTACAATAAATATATACGCGATTTTTGTGATAATAACAATTTTTATCTTGATATTCACAGACACGATTCTGCTCTGCACATACGCAAAAATTCAATAGAGACACAATTTTATAGTTTTTCTTGTAAATGTGACAATATATTTCTCTGATACCCAAACGTGATTCTGCTATGCACAAACACAATTTACCAACACATATTCAGTTTAAACTGACACAGACGTGGTTCTCAAAATATTTTGCAGTTCTGTCCAACTGTAAAGTTGTTGAATGTGACCAAATCTCAATGTTTCGACTTTTAGTGGCAAGAAAACACAACAAAACAGTGAAGACCCAATGTCTGGAGATGTGTTTGTCCAAAAATGATACAGTGTTTCAATTTCAAGTGTGATAGTGAGTGTGAAATGTCCTTGTTTGTTTCTCATACACTTGGAAAACACGATAGACACAACGTTTGTTTGAAAATGTTTGATTGATTCTTTAATACTGAAGACAAGTACAAATCCTAAGGTTGGCTTGGACAATAGTTGTTGGATCTCACTTGGTTTCCCAACTACACTTATTCAAACCGGATACTTAGATTCTTGATCCCAATGGCTCTCCTCCATAACACTCACTTCTCTGGGGCAGCCAAGCACTAGTCCCCACAAAGAATCCCCGTGGCAAACTTTGTATCTCTACTAAGAACCGTAAGAATGTGAGACAACATCAAAGGTCGTACCTCCTGTACCAACAACTATAAGGTTTTTCATTTTTAACACAAAGGTATCTAGTAAGGGCATCCATTTGGGTGGCTATAATCAGCACTGTGTTACGCTCTGTTAAATGGATTGCCTCCTAGCCTATAGAGGTTGCACTCTATAGGGTTTATGGGGAGTCATAACATCGTTATAGTAGCATGTAACACTCGTTGCTTGAAACTTTCATCATAAACACTTTTATTTATATTGGCTTGGAAGAGCTTGGCTTTAGCCCATTACCACTTGGGTCGTTCCCTCTCACTTGGCCTTATGGACTACTTGGGAGGTAGGCCCTCTAAAAGGTAAAACAAAAAGAACCTATTGCTCAAGATACAAAACATACTTTGTTAATTTCAAAGCACCAATTGAAGTGTATGCTAGAATAAATAAGACAAATCAATTAATTTCAAAATCAAATATTTGCCAAAGGTCCTGCACTAAACTTATTAGTAGTTGTGAAATGATACCCCTCCTACAAGCACACAAGTTAGGTAAATTTTTAGAAATCACAAATAACTTTGTGAAATAGTGGCCTTCGACAATACGTTTTCTCCTTTTCACACAGTTGCACCACATTGTTAGTCCATACAAAAAAGGTTAGGGTACAACCAAAATATGAAAACCCTAAAATGAGGCGAAATGAAAATTGAAAACACATATGCGACTATACCAGACCCAAACACAGAAAGATGATGCAGACCTAGAAACAAAGCACCAAGATGTGATTTTAGGAACTCAGACCTCAAAAACAAAGGGAAAAGTACAGACGCGAAAATAGCTCGCGCAAATGCAATTTTTGAACAAGGACGCGGAAATAAATGCCGCAGATGCGATTTTTGAAAAACCTAACCTACAAAAAAGAAAAAACAACCCTGAAAAAATAGAAATGCAATAATATGAAACCTAAACATAAAATACATAAAAAGTGTGACAATAAACAACCCATACACGATTTATGGATTTGAGATCTACAAATCAAAAGACAAATCAATAACGTAGCCAAAATTGTCGCATACACAGAGATCAAGAAAAAATGCGGTAAGATCAGTCACATATGCGAAATAAAAGAGAATCATCGCAAAATCCAACCTACAATTTTTCAAAAACACAAATCTGCAAACAAGATGTCAAAATAAAAGGGACAAGAGTTCCACCAGGCGTGCCAAAATGTATACGATGAAAAGTGATGATAATAAACTATTGTAAAACCATAAAGATCCAGCCACAATCAATCTAGGTACTACAATGAAACATTCACCAATACCAGTAGAGATACCTAAGATTATGCAAATAAATAATAACAAAACAAGATATACCATTCACATGTTTAGTAGGGTTTTAATCTCCATTGTCTCCTATCTCCATTGATCTTGTTTGATATATTTTCTTAGATTTTATGTGTGCACAAGAGCTCAACAAAAAACGAATTGTGGTTGATATCTTGATTGCAAGAAGGTTTGATTGCATAAGATTGATTAGACACACTAATTAGCTACCTGGATTGATTAGATGCATTGATTAGGGTTGAAAAGGAAGAGGGCATCCTCTTATATAGAGAATACTGTAAGAAATGGAGGGATAAGATTCAGAGGTGTAAAGATAAATGGTCGGCTAGGATTAAAGGGTAGGTAGAAGAAATAATAAAAATAGTAAGAGGGTAGGTAGAGGAAAATTAAAAGAAAAATGATATGTGTCAATGAAGGAAAAAGCTAATGAACTAATTGAATAAATAAAGATTTATTTAATTAATAGGGAAAGTGGGCTCAATTAAATAAATAAATAAATAAATTATTTAATTTAGGAAAATGACAATTTAAATAAATAAAAGTATTTATTTAAATGAGGAAAGGCTTAGAAGAGGATAATTGAATTAATCAAATAAATAAAGATTTAGTTAATTAATATAAGACTTGGGATAAAATAATTAAATAAATAAAAATATTAATTTAATTAGATAGGGCAATTTTAGGTGTCTACAGATACATTCCTCTTCATTATAATATTCAAACTCTTTTCTTCCATATTGTATTATTGAATAGCCTCCCCTTCTAATACAACATCATAGATTTATCCAACTTGTATATCATTTCATCTTCACTATATTCACCTATCTCCTCTCTCTAAAACTCTTAAAAAAACAAATTTCAAGGTTTTCTATCCATTAATATTTTTGTCAACTCTTTGAGGCTTTTAATATTTCCTTATTCTAATAGTTCTATCCCTTGGATACTCCTTTCCTCTAAGGCTTTTCTATATAAAAAATACTCTTTCTCAGAAGATGAGTATTTATCCCCACCATTTGTTTTCACCTTCTCACAACTTTTCAATGCCTTTTTTGTGTAGAATTATAAAGTATTCTCTCTTTTATAATATATGTGTAGGGGATCAACATATAGATATTAGAGTACAAGTCAAGTCTTACTTAGATACTAGAGGATAGGAGACCAAACCACACATAGATGATGTTAGGTAGGAGGCCCATCCACACACATTCGATTCCAAGGAGGAGGCCCAAACAAACTTTGATGTTGGAGAGGGGTTAAGATTGCTTCCTTTTATTTATACATTATATATGAATCTAATTAAAGAATTTAATAGAATATAGAGAAATTGAAATTTTATGGTGAGCGACCAAGTGATGTTACTGAGAGATCATCAAATAGAACTTCAAAGGAAATAGTTCATAAATTTTTTATTCATTATGAAAAATTTAGTGAAGACCAACTATTATTAAGTATACTTACTCATGATGAACTAGAAGTGCCATTATAATTTCTAGGTGTAAATTTACCAAAAAAGAGGAAAAGAGCCTAGAAAAAGATAGTGTTCAAAATATTACAAAAGGTTTGAGTTCTATTAAAAAAAAATGACTAGTTAATAAGATTATTTCAAGAAGAGTGATATTGACCTCTATTTTAAGTTCACAAATTCCAAGAAAACATCAAATCTATTCTCTTTCAGGTGAAAATGACTTAAGATGATAATAAGTATATGAAAAGGAGAAATTTTTTGGATGATAGTAGCGAAGAAGATAACAAAGAATTGATCAGTAGGGTTCCTCATTATGACAAGATTGAAGATGGTGCTAGGAAATTGATCTCGAATTTTTGGTATGATTATATGTGTCATTCATAAAATAATAGAGATGTTCGAAATTATAAGATTAAGTCAAATAATTATGAACTTCAAAACAAAAATCAAAGCTTTAGATGAAATAGGCAATAGAAAACATCATTCTATATACATTAAAATAGTCACCATTTCTAATTGTTAGGTATATTACTGTAGGTAAGTTGTTTGATGTATTACTTTTAATGGCATGTGTAGGAAAAGGCCTCATAGCTATTCTATTTATTGTGCATAATAATATGTCAATTGTGATTGATGCAATACTACATTAAACTCATGACTTGTTTTCTTTTATGTAGAAAATATAATGTATATATCTCGTGTGCATATTGGTTGCCAATTTGTCAAAGGAGGAACAATAAATTTTGAAATCAAATGATTTGAGGTACCTATTAGGTGTAGAATTCAAGGAGATATTTCTTCATGTTGTGTATGCATAATAATAGAAATTTGTGGTAGCAATATCCATATCGAAGTTTTAAAATCACTTTCTCAATTGCATTTGAAATTTTTATGTATAATTATCTACAAGGACAATAAATTGTTTTTATGAGTATAATGATTTTCTTTTAACAACATCAAAGATTTGAAATAATCACATTTTTCAAAAAAACACTTAGCATGAAATCCAAAAATAAAAGAAAGCATTTTTCTCAAAAACAAGAACTTGACAATGATATCCTAAGATTAAATTATATGGTGATGATTATTATTAAATTGTAACATGAGCAATACAATGATGTTTGACGAGTGATCTTTGTGTAAATGGGTACCTAAAAAGCTATAAGATCCAAAATGAAGTACTTGAGACTGATAATTACATGAGGGGGTGTTTATGGTAAGAATGCTATGATATGTCATAATTGATATATGGGTGATCCCCCAATAGTGTGTATGAGATTTTGGCCAAAGCAAGACTTTAAAGTTAGCATTTCCACCAAATTTTAATTTTTGAAACCTATAGCAACTAAATTATGAAGAATTTGAAGATCAGTGTGAAGTAGTGACTTTTGAGATTTAGTGTGCAGATTTTAAATATCTTTAAAAATATAAAATAAAAATAATAATTTGTCAATTTTTTATTAAACTTTTAATAGTTTATTTTTATAGTTATCAATGTGTTAAAAAGGTGATGTTTATACAATATAACTTTTTAAAATTAGGTAGGTCAAGAAGTTCAGGTTGGTCGTATAAATTGTGTTGGCACAAGAGAAGTTTACCTAAAGCTGGTGCATTTATGTGGATTTATTTACACAACAGAGTGTTGACGGGAAGTAGTCTTAAAACAATTGGCATAGCAGGACCGAGTTGGTGTGTCATGTGTATGCGGGATGAGGAATCTATTAACCATCTTTTGTACACTTGTCCAGTGACGAGCTCTTGTTGGGAATGATTTTTAGATATGGTAAAGTTGAAAACTGTCAGGAATGCAGAGATGAAGGATTTCCTCTCTTCATGGCCTAATTCGTTTAACTCTAAGTGGGGGGATATTTAGCTAGTAGGTCTGACTTTACTAGTTTGGCATGTGTGGAAAGAAAGGAACAAAAGAATCTTTAAGGAGATCAGCCTATCCAATGACAAATTAATCCTCATGATTAAAGAAGTCATAGAGGAAGTAGTAAGTTGCAATCTCAAGAAAAAATATGTGAGAAGATCCATGACATGGGACAAGGCAGTGAAGTCCAAATGGTTATTCAAAGTGACAAATCAGTTTTAGTTTAATGTCAAGAAGTTGGACAGGTGGAAGGTCAGATGGAAGGCTCCTGACAAAGGATGGACCAAACTCAATTTTGATGACGCTAGTAAAGGCAATTCAGACAAGGTACGATTTGCGACTGTCCTAAGAAATGAGGATGGATCCTACATACAAGGATTATATGGTAATCTTGGAGAGATTACCAACAATGAATCCGAAATCAGAGCATTGGTAGTTGGATTGGAACTATGTGTGGACAAAGGTATGTCAAAAGTGATCATTGAAGGGGATTCACAAATTATCCTTAATGGAGTTTGTAATCAAAATTTCCTGAATTGGAAGTTGAGCAAGTGACTTCCTAGAATAGATCATATTCTGGAGAGTATTGGGAATTATGGCCTAGTTCACAACCTCAGAGAAGGAAATAAAGTGGCAGATTTTATGACCAATTTGGGAGTCGAAACTGAGGAAACTTTTAAGATAATTTTTCCTCATGACATTTCAGAGGCTCTTGACAAGATTATCTAGGTTGATAGGCAATATCCTCCCCTTGAAGGAATATTGTGATGTCCATTTCTCTTTTCTAGTAGTAGTAGGTAGTAGGTGTTTGCACTACATGGTGATGTACATGGAGGGAAATGTGATCAACAGGAATGTCTAAGAGAGAGTGTGACCCTTCTTTTTGGCCGATTTGTTAGTATGAGGATATAAGCATGAAGAAGGTGGTATTTGTCACATTTTATCGATCGACTGCAGAAGGATATCACAATCAAGAGCTAGAGATTTGGACTCGGAGATGTAGAGAATTGGACAGAGAGATTGGGGGATTTTTTAGATATTTTGGCTTCTTCTAGAGGTTTTCAAGGTCTATTTAGGACTGTGTAAATACATTGAGGAAAGATTAATTGCAGTGAGTGGGCAATGGAGTTCTAAGGGAGGCAGGGATACAAGCATTGTAGCTGGATGGCACTATTTTCTGCGATGAGTTGTATGAATTGTGAAGAAACTACATTGAGAGATAGTGCTTGGACTTGTTCAATGCAGAGGATGAGATTAATGAGGTGATTTTGGAAATGGTGGATGCATCGCTGAATTTGTAGGTACATTGGTGTGATGATTTTATTTATGATGTGATGCTCATACCTTTGTTCGACGTTCTGGAGTCAAAGGAGAGGTGTATCGAGTTACTTGGGGCCTTTATGAAAGCAGTGAATGGGGATGTAGTGGCAAATGCTCTATTGGAGTTGAAAAACGGTACCAAGGAAAGCATTCTGAGGATTTACTTCAACCCATCTGCATATCATTCATTAGACTCAGAAGAGGAGTCTTAAGAGGAAGATGGCCAGGAGGGGCCCAATGATCAGGGACAGGAAAGTAGTGATGTGGACTCAGAGGATAGGGAGGAAAGGGAGAGGAAGGCAGAGAAGAGGGGGAAGAGGAGGTTTGTCATGGATGCATGGCCAGTTTTTTAGACAAGGGGTGCTAGACAGGGATCTATCAAAATTCGGACAGCTCAAGAATTCAGATGATTGGTGGTTGACAGAGGAATCAACGAATACCTTGTTCAATCTCGGAGAGTTGGTGTCTTAGTTGCTGTATTCTCTCATGTAATTGGTACCCGGGTCTGTTGACATGGTGTGTAGGTAATAGGGTTGTGTTTGTGCTACATCTTTTGTATAAGTTTGGAGCATTAGTCCTGGTGTGTAATGTATTTCCATGTAAGCATTTCTTTTTCGAAGTAATATGGGGAGCTATCCCCATCAAAGAATAGCACTTACCATTAAAAAAAAAATTTAAAATTAGAAACCATAAAATTATAGATCTTTTTCATAGACTGGTGCATATATATATATATATATATATATATATATATATATATATATATATATATATATATATATATATATATATATATATATATATATATATAACTTTTGAAGTGAGACTAATCATAATATAGACATAGTTTTATATCATACATTGTAACTTTTATGTATGGATCTATTTTTTGGTTGAAGCAAGAACATTAATACCTAGTGCATAAATTTTTTTTTTTAAATTAAATCTATTTTTAATATTTTTCTTTTTGTGTGTTTAGTCCTAAATGCATGGTAGGTGAGTAGTTAGATAACACAGTATTTCCCACACGTACCAAGTATTCATATAACAGAATGATTGTACATCACAACATAAATGAGAGTGATAATAATTAGACCAAAAAAGTTATATCTTTATTCCAGTGTCCAGAATTGTCCATACATAATCTCCCTCTGTCAAGGTTCCGACCAAAAAATATATAGACTCGATGGTTGGTTAAGTTGCCAACCATCACCAACTCCCAACTACTCGGGAACCTCTCGGCGATAAACATAAACATAAACATAACACACTTATAAATATTATTCTTACTAAATACATTATTTACCCCTAACATTAGCCCCCCCAAAAATGGAGTCATCTTCCAGATGACTCAAACAAGATAAACTGAATTATAGAAAACATAGCTAAGACCGAGAAGAGGGAGGAGGCATCCCTGTAGTGGCCACAAGAGGAGGTTGTTGTCCGGCCTGAAGTTTCAGGTTCTTTTCCACCAGCAGTTGCCATTCATGTGCTCTCTTTACCATGTGAGCAGCTTCCAGTAGCTTTTTATCTTTCTGTTCCAGTTGCAAGGTGAGCTCTGCCACTTGGGTTGCGAATGCTTGTGCCTCCTTCTCCTATATGCTGCAACGAGCCTCGTAGGTAGTCATCTTCATTTCCATCTCCTTCCTCAAGCTCTTCTCCACTGTAGCTTGCCTGCTTCTCCGCTTCCTTTTCCAATGTTGTTATGTACATCCGCTGAGCCTCTTTTTCCACTTGGTGTTGCCGCATTTGTAAGTACACCTTGTGGAAGGCCTTCTCCATGCTACAGAAGGTGGTGCCCAAGGTGCCTGTGCCTCCTACCAGGTGCCTGTGGGTCCAATTCTGAATCATCTCAGGCGTACTATGGTCCGGCCACCCCTGCTACTCAAAGTGGTGTGTGAACTCATCTATGCACCCCTCAGTCATGAAGTGACACAGCTGTGTAGTGTCGGCTGAATTGACGTCCTCCATCTATCTAGTAAGTTGAGCCATGTTGTGTGCAACATCAAAGAGCCCTTGTAGCTCCCCTAGTAATCGTTCGAGTGAGCCTACTGGATCATTCGGATCGGGTGGTGTAATGTGGAGTCCTGCAAGTGCTCCGTCTGGTCCACTGCTCTTCTTGTCACTCCCTGTGTTCTACTGCCCTCGATCAATGGATCTCTCTCCTTCCAGATCTGGGATAGTAATATATCTATCTGGGGTCATGCCCAACCTAATGGCCATGTTATGTGGTGCAGGGGAGTGGGGAAGGTGTGGGGCAAGTGCAAACCGCATGAGCCATCCATCCAACGAGGCGTCTATATCTTCATCTGTCAGAGCATCCAATGCTACTACTGCCTCCAAGTCACCCATACCAGTTTCTGCTGGTACTGTACCAGTTTCTGTTGTAAGTACGACCAAGCTGATCTGTGGTAGGAATACTCATCGTTGTGCTGGCGGTTCCCCTTCGCTAATTTTTTGGAGCAACACCCCTATTGGTCGTACATCTCCCACTGGGCTAGCTACTGCAAGCGCTTCCTGAGGTACCAAGTGTGCCAAGGACAATTTTGAGGGTGTGAATTTTACCCTCATACTTTTCCATTGGGCTCGCAACCCTCCCTGTTGTTCCTCCTCTTCCTGCTGCCACGACTCTATTTCCTCTTCCTCCTCCATAGCTGTGTGCCCTGTCAGATGGAACCCATCATCACCGCTTTCCTGCTCTTCTATCTCTACCTCCTTCGAATCTTCTATGCTGCGAACATCTTCAATCTCCATGGATGTGTCTAGTTTCCTCCTTTTTTCTGGTCGGTTGCGCGGTGTCGCCTAGGGTGTCCAAGTGGATATAGTAGTACAAGGTGGGTTTATTCGATTCTACCCATTCATGTGGTTCAAATGTCCCCCATACTTTTGGTGGTACCTGCAGGCATACAACATCCAAGAACAAGCTGATAGCATGATGGCACATGTAGAACGTCTTGTGTTCCAGTCTCAGGAAGTCATGGATTCGTTCTACCAGGAGTTGCCCCCAATTATACAACTTTCCACATCTGATCCCTTTCATTAATCCTATCATCCATATAGCTATGTCAGATGCCCGACTGCCTCGCGTAAGGTGGCTTTTGACCAGGTCCATTAACATCCTCCATTCACCTGGTGCGATAAACGCACGCTTCATTCCTCTGCTGTCGGCCCAGACACTTTTCCATTGCTCCTTCATGAGATCGTCTCTGCACACAAAATCCATCAACCACTTCTTTCTTTCCCTGGTGAGTTTTTTGGTTGGTTTGGCCGCAGATGCCCCTTTCTCGGGTATACCAAATACCTACCTAAAATCCTCCGATTTGAATGAAACTCGCACTGTGCACCCTTGGAACTGAATGACTGAAGCTCTTTCTTGTGGATTATAGCCCGATACCATGGTTCGCAGGACTGGCTCGAACTCCTTAATGTTGAATGTGGGCATTTGGATGACTTGATCGACCTGTGCCCTCCTGAGAGATTCCTTCGTCACATGATCTGAAGGGTTTTCTTCCCACCAGGTACGACATTCGTTGCTGGTCACACTCTCAAATGCTACATTAGCCGTCATAAGTCTCTCTAAGTGCTTCGGTGTCTTTGGGTTGCTCCTGGTTTTCTTGCTGCTGGTGGGCTCTATGGCAGTCATGGTTGTACTGCAACTGCCTTTTTCTATTCTTCTTCCCTTGCCCCTTCCTTGGTCGTTATTATAACTATCGGAAAGATTATCTCGCCAGTTTGTATGGCCCATTTTACCACTCACAGTTTCCTTTCCATACATCTTCCTTAATGTGTTCTGCCAGACAACCCCCTTGCTTCTTATACCTGCCTATTGCCTGCTTAAATGGACTGTTGAGTACTGGTTTTCATACCATACTATACAATATCTATTTTTCTTGCTTGAATGGATTGTTGAGTACCCATCATACGGACAAGGTGCTACTGTCGTACACTCCTCTGCCCACTTTCCTTATACCATATGCCATATGGTTTGTTCCTCAAGCGAATTCCTCTTACCGTACCCGTACGTGTGGACCGTACACCGTATGGAACAATTTTTTCCTTACTGCCCGTGCGCCATATAGCATATGGAAGAAATCCATTTTTATCACTCGTGCATCATACGTCGTACTTGATTTGCCGACATCCGTCCTCTAGCGCGTCCGTATGTGAAGGTTGTATGTTGTACAGTGAAACTTGTTGGTTCCCTGGTGCAATTCGTACACCGTAAGTATTAAGCAGTCGCCCATCCTTATCTGGCGTGCCCGTACGTGAAACCTGTACGTCATATGGTGAAGTCTTCTGGTACGCGAGCTCCCTTGTTTGTGCAATCCATACGCCGTACGGACTTATCCACTCTTCCTTGTTTGCCTTTGTGTCCATACAGTTGGTCTGTACGTTGTATTGGTGGTTGTCCCGAATAGTTGCTTGCTTCCATCTGCTTAATCCGCCTGGTTGTCGAGTTCACCTTGCTATCTTCCCTGCGTTGTGCCTAATGGGATCTCGTAGAGGCTTTTATAATCATTTTTCTTTGCCAGGGTTAAGGTTAGGTATAAATGTTTTATTAACTTAGCATAAAATAATTGCCTTTTTAGCAGTCTTAGTTTTTACCTATTCCTTTTGCTTGTACTTGCCTCATATTTCAATTATTTAGTACTTGCCGACTTGGACTTGGTTGCTTTTTCCCCGTATTTCTCTTCGTCACCCTTTAAGACCCCTTTTTTTAATAGTCGTCTTACTTCCTTTATCTGACACGGCTTTTTCAATATTAGCCTCCTTGCCTTTAATTTACCCAGGTATCCCTTGGCCTGATTGTGCCCTCTAGTTGGTCTTTTGTAAGCCACTGGCCAGTTTATTGTGTTCGTTCTTGCGGCAGAAGAATTTACCTATCTCCTTTGTTTCCTCCTTGCTGCCCCCTACCTTGCTTCTTTTTCAACTTCTTCCTTGTTCCTTTGTTCCTCGTCATGTCTTCCTTCCATTTCCTGTTTGGAGTTTTCATCCCCGTTGTTGTTCCTCTTTACCCCTGAGGCTTTGTTGGGCATCTTTATTCTCATTTCTGAGTCGTGTAACCACATACATATGTGTGTTAGTCTTCAATAGCATTCTTGTGCACAACACGTCCCTATGTACTCCACATCCCATATCTTGTCCACCAATGGAGTGGGTCCCATACCCTTGTAGCGATCCCTGTACTATTGGTACCATTTTACTCTCTCTCTGTCAATCTCTGGTGGCCTCGCTAGGTTAGGAATCACCCGGTACAATGAGTTAGGTCCGACTTCTACCTTGCCTGCTTGGGAAGCGATGATGAATAGGCCTTCTATTTTTAGCACCATTTTTAAACATGGACCTATGGTTGCCCTATATACCTCCAAGTCGAGCTCTTCCTCCAGGTCCATCGGCTCCTCCTCTTTATTTATGTTCTCAACTCTCCTTTGGGCTTCCGCTTTTTCATCAATGTCATATGCTACGTATCCCTCCCGAGATCCTTCGTATGGGCCCGCTTCCTCCAATATCTTGAAACTTGCACCCACACAATTGGGTCCCCGAAATATGAATTCGTGAGATGTTTGTGGATCTTGGGAACCGCCACACCTTCCACCCTTTTCTGTACAAGTCATTCTTCGATGGCCGCCAAAGGCCTCGCCCAGTCATCATCCCTCCGATTGGGTTCTCCTTTTATCACCGGGTCCTCTTCGACCTCCTTGCTTCGACCAATGGTCCAATGTCCTCTCGTGGCATATCGTAGCATGTTAATCTCAATCACATGTTTATTCCCTTCCCTGTAGATTTTCAACTTGGAACTGTTCATCGGGTCTCTGATCGGATTGTTGTCCAGAGTTGAGAGCTTTACTGCTCCATTCCTACTGACCTCTCTAGTCCTATAGGGTCTGAGCCAACAGACCTTGAACTTCCTTGGTCGAAGTTCATTCTGACCATTATACTTCAAAACTAACTGTCTCAGCCAAAACTTGGCCTTCCATAGATGTTGGTCGTGCCAATGCTTCTATTGGCGTTGCGTCACCTCTGTTGCCCATTGTGCCATTAGTCTTTATTCATCTAGCTTTATCAAACCACCAAGCCTTGCATTCAAGCTTTCTTGGTCCGCGAGTCTATTTTCCACCGCCACCCGAAGGCTCGACACGATGTACTCAACCGGTACCACTGCCTCCTTCCCGTACATGAGCTGAAATGGGGTATGCCCGGTATTGACTTTGTATGTTGTACGATAGGCCCATAGCATGGCTAGTAGTCTCTCCTCCTAGTCTTCCTATTCCACCCCACATGATTTGTAGATTATTGATACCAACACCTTGTTGGTTGCTTCTGCCTCTCCATTAGCGCGTGAATAGTACGGACTGGATAGGTTATGGAAGATTTTAAATTCTATGGTCATGGTACGAATTACTTGATTGACAAAGTGCACTCCTCTGTCACTGGTAATTTGGAGTGGTATCTCGTACCTTGTAACAATCTGTTCGTACAAGAACCGTGTCGTACTCAAAGTCGTGTTATCTGGCAAGGCCCTAGCTTCTCCCCACTTGGTGAGGTATTATGTGGCAACTACAATATATTTGCACCAGTGTATGTTACTTGGATTCAAAGGTCCTACAAAGTCCAAACCCCATCGTTCGAATAACTCTTGTGGCTGCAAAGGAAAGAGGGGCATGAAGTCCCTCTTGAGTGGTTTTCCCGCTCGTTGGCAAGTGTCACACTCAATCACCCACTCTCGAGCATCGGTGTGTAGAGTAGGCCACCATAGACCAACCAGAAGCACTTTCTTGGTGGTTTCATCTGGTCCCATATGTCCGCCTGCTAGCCCATCGTGTGCCTCCTTTAATACATCATGAATTTCCTCCTCCATGACACACCTCCTCAAGATTTGGTCGGGACCCATCTTATATAAAAGCCCATTAATTAGTTGGAAGGTTTTTCTCTTCAGTGCTAGCTTCCTCCATTCCCCTGAAGGCATATCGCTTGGAAATGTGGAGGTAGATAGGTACAGGCCTATCTTTTCATACCAGGTTGGTAGTACTGCAATTTGGAACAAGTGTGCATTTGGGAAGTCTTCATTCACTCCCTCGGCTGGTTCCCCTGATTTGATCCTTGATAGTTGGTCGGCTATTACATGGGACTTCACTAGCCGTATGATAATGGTGAAGGTGAATTCCTATAAGAGCAATAACCACCGACTTACCCTCCCTTGGATGATTGGTTTATTCACCAGGTACATTAGTGCCTGATGGTCCACATAAAATGTGAACGGTGTAGCCAACAAGTAGTGTTAGAACTTCTGTACTGTGTACACCATCCCTAGTTCCTCTCGCTCCGTTGTGTTGTAGTTCCGTTTGGCCTTTGATAGGAGTTGGCTTGCAAAGAAGACGGAATGGTCTAGTCCTTGTGCCCCTACTTGGGCAAGGGTAGCACCAATTGCAAAGTTGGAGGCAACGACGTGCACGTGAAATTCTTTGATCCAGTTCGGGTATACCAATATCAGTGCACTCACCAGCCGGTCTTTCAATTCTTTGAAGGCTTCTTCCTGTTCCATACCCCACACAAATGACTCTCCCTTCCTTGTCAACTTATCTAAGGGCCAGGACACTTGCGCAAAGCCTTTGATGAATCTCTGGTAGTAGCTGACATGGCCGAGGAATGAATTCACCCCTGTTACATTTGTTGGTCTCTCCATGTTGACAATTACTCCTATCTTGTCCGGGTCTGTCTCCAACCCTTCCTTACAGACAATGTGGCCCAGGAGTTTCCCTTGTGGTACCATAAACCTACATTTCTTTGGATTCAAGGCTAACCTAGCCTTTTGACATCTTTCCATGCATTCCCCCAAAGCCTTCAAATGGGTGTCCTGGTCGCTAAAAATCGAACAGTCATCCAGGAATGCTCTGAAGTTCCCTACGGACATCTTATCAAAAATGTGCAAAATTATTCTCTGGAAGGTCGCAGGTGCATTGCATAGCCCGAAGGGAATGCAATTATAGGCATACACTCCTTCCTCCACCACGAACATGGTCTTCAGTTCGTCTTCTTCCGCAATACTTATCTGATTGTACCCGGAGAATCCATCCATAAATGTGTATATCTCGTGCCCGACAAATTTTTTGAGGATGTTGTCAATGAATGGATTCAGGAATGGGTCCTTGATGGTTACTACATTTAGATACCTGAAATCCACACATATCCTTATCTGATTAGCCTCCTTTTTAATAGAGATGACTATTGGAGAAACCTAGTCACTAGTTTCCACTTTGAATATAATTCCTACTTCTAACATTTTATTGATCTCCTCATTTACTTTGGTTGCGTAGTTTTTTGTTCATCCTGTACAACCTCCTTCATACCGGTTGGGCTCCTGGTACGAGGGTTATGCGATGTACACAGTTCCGATGGTACCCCCTTCAAGTCCTTGTAGGTCCAGGCAAAGACATCTTTATATTCCAGAAATATCTTGAAGGCTGCTGCCTTTAGCATGGGGTTCCAGTCATCCCCTTCAAGTATCACCCATGGTCCTGCCTCACTGCCCAGATTAACCTTCTCCACACCCCATTCCTTGTACCTGATGGGTTTATCCCATTCAAACTGGTGGGCTGGCATGTCGTCCATTTGTGCCATTCCCTCTTGGTATCTACCGTACTTCGGGGGAAAGGATTGTTCTTCCATCCCGCCGCTTGATTCTCCTATCTCACATATTTGAAGCATTCTACACTTCGGGTGGAAGACCTCATAGTCCTCCAATTTCCAATGAAAAAGTTCTGCCAGTGAACTAGTTCCATCCTCGGAACATTCGTCTAGTTCCAATACTCCTTCCTCGTCGGGTTCTTTCCCTCCTCTGTCTCCTTCAGAACCCCACTCCCATCTATTTGAATCTTCTGAGTCGGAGTCCAATGACGTGAGATCTTCACTAATAGACTGGTTCCTCATATCAATTACATACTTATGACCGTCACTCTCAATTGAGAGCGTATTCCTTTTCCAGTTATGATTAAGTTTGGCCATGATTAGCCACCCCCTTCCTAGAAGAGTGTCATACGCATTCCGTTCCAGTGGAATGACTACAAAATCCAGAAGGAATTGTTGTGTCCTAGTTACCACCTTTTGTGCCATGAGGGTACCAAGGGGTTTGATACCATGTTGATCTGCAGGTGGAAGGTTGGTGGCCAGAGTGTAGGCTTGTCGAGGCTTCGCCAAGTTTCCTCCGGTAGTACGTTGACTCCAGACCTACCATCAACAATGGTGTTTGTAAGATTTTGTCCCATTATATCCATCTCTACTATTGTCGGTTTCCATCCGACGCCCACCGCGAGTAGCATAAGATTCATGGCATCCATACCAGATTCCTTCACCGGGTCCTACTACATGGTTTTGCCACCGTTTGGTGTTCCTGACCGAGGGTAGTATCCCTGGTTACATTTGTCAGAGCCATCCTTAACTGTGGCATGGTCTGCAAAAGGTCAAACACCCGTACGGGTATTGTGGTTTGTAACATCTGCTTAATTATGGTTTTCTCTAGTTCTGACTGGACTGGTGTACCGGTAGCCAGGTGCGAGGCCCTCCGCTCTCTAGCCATTGTCCGCTCAATATCCACCCTTGCCTCTTGGAGCCTTTCTTTTTATGTGCAAGGGTCAGGATACATGGCTTTCTTGTTTTGCAACCTTGTGATTTCTAGTACGTCTTCTCCTGATCCTTCCACGTCCAACATGTTCACCCCTTTTTGCTTTGGACAATCTATGTCCTCGTGATTTCTTGGACTGCACCATCTGCACAACAAACTTCCTGCATCACCTCCGCTTTGCATTCTTGAGCAAAGTGACCCCATTCGTTGCACTTCCTGCATTGAATCATGGCTCGCCCCTTCGCGTCATATTGAATTCTACTCCTTGGTGTGTTATTATTAGATCTATTGTTACCCCGTCGATTGTTTCTGTACCCTCCAGGGGAGGCGTTAGAGTTTGATGTTGGCTTCAGAGGTGTCGCCAATGGTGTGGCTTGGTCGGGTTGGGCGTAGAGCACTTGTGTGCTCCGTGATTTCAAGTTGTACGGGCATTCCTTAGTGGAAAGTCCCATTACTTGGCAGATGTCACTAGAAAACTTTGCGGGGACAACTTCCTTTAGTGTGTCCTTCCGTCTTGCAGTCAGTGCACCATAGTTCTTTTCCTTCCCTACAACTTTCCTTGTCACCTTTTAACTCCATCATCCTCATCATATCCTTTTGGAGTGCTTGCATGGTCTTGGATCCCCCATCATTGTCTTTGTTTGTGTTGTCACCGTCGCTCGCCCGTCGCTTCCCTCGGGATGTCTTGTTTTCACTTTCAATATCCATGGCGCGGTTGTATGCTTCATCGTACGATGGCGGAGGGACCACTTTCATCATCCTTCTCAGGGATGGTACCAATCCTTCTATGAACCATTGCTTCTTGAGGCCATCTGCTAGCTGGTTCTCCATTTTATTAAGTAGTTCCCTCAGCCTTCTGTTATATGTGCACACACTTTCATTTTTTCCTTGTTTGGTGTTGTAAATCTCTGCCACAATTTCTTTGTCATCCCATAGGAGTTTGAATTCTTCCTTGAAGGCCTTCTTCAGATTGCTCCAGGACGTTTTATGCTGAGCATCGAGGTCTGTATACCACTCAATAGCTATTCCTCGTAGAGTGGCCGGGAATGCCTTCAACCAGTAGTCCCAGTGGTCCTGGCCATTTACTTCCCAGATGGTGACACATGTCTTGCAATGCCGTACCAGGTCCTCTGACCCGTCGCCCATGAATTTTGGGAGTTTCTGCTTCTCCGGAGTGTGTGCCATTGTTCTTTTCTGTATGGTTTTATGTAGTTCCTAGAAATGGCTATATGTCGGGAAGGTATTATGTGTCTGGGAGGTACCGTACGCTCCTGGTCTGGTCGGGCCCCTATCAACCGGGCTTTGGTCACCTTCGCTTCTATAGTCCCTCCTTCACGAGGTTTCCAAATCTAACCCTCTTATTTTGATGCCCTCTATCAAGGACAAATTTTTAATGCCAGACAATGTTGCTTCAAAAATAGTGGCGATTTTCTCGTGCAAGTCTCGTACCACCTCCTCTCCTTGTTCAGAAGATTCTTACTGGGTGCTTTGCGATTCAGCTCTAGAGTCTTCTTCACTTGACGTCAAGTGTGGGGCCTGGTCGACGAGATCTTCCTCTGCTACGTCTGGAAGTGGCAGGTTCCTGGCGATCTCAGCCAACTCCTTCCACGTACATGGTTTTTGCCTCTCTCGACTATGACTCTGACTTACACTTCGACTTCTGCTTTGTTTCTTCGGACTCTTTGAGTTGGCAACCTCCCTTAGTCGCTATCTCCTGTCGGCCTTTTCTTTTAGGCAGAGAGATCTTTGTACAGTTCCCTTGTTTACTCCTTCGGTGGTAGTGGTACGTCTGTCTTTGTTCAGCCGTAGGGGCATCAAGTGCCAGAGGTATGACGCCGACTAGCCTCCCTCTCCTCTTCCTCCCTACGACCTTGTTCCTCGTACCGTCGAAGAACTTGTTGCCACTGAAGTTCCTTTGCCATTTCCTCCCTTCGGTCTTGGAGTGCAATCAAATTTTTGGTGAGTAACCTTGGAATACTTCCGAGTAGGTCAAAGACGGGGGTGCTGACCGTGAGTTCACCATGTATCGTGCCTTTCAAGATGACTCTCTCCTGAGCCTCTTGCTGCACGTACTGCGTGACCGACACTTCCCACAACTCCACCAAGTCTACCATCAACTGATCCTCTCATTCCTCTTCCACAGTACTCTCTTCGTGCGTGTCACTGTCCACGACAATTAATTGCTGGTTAAATAGCCAACCCATTAATTGCTTCCGCCTGCCACCATAGTTATCTCCAGGTTCGTTCAGGGAACGGTGCCAAAATGTTTAGGCCTAATTGTATGGTAGGTGAGTAGTCAGATAACACAGTATTTCCCACACGTACCAAGTATTCATGAACAGAATGATTGTACATCACAACATAAATGACAATGATAATAATTAGACCAGAAAAGTTATATCTTTATTCCAGTGTCCAGAATTGTCCATACATAATCTCCCCTTGTCGAGGTTCTGACCAAACAATATATAGATCCGATGGTTGGTCAAGTTGCCAACCGTCACCAACTCGCAACTACCCGGGAACCTCTCATAGACAAACATAAACATAAACATAACACACTTATAAATATTATTCTTACTAAACATACGTTATTTACCCCTAACATGGTGCAAAGACCTTAATAATTGCTCAAAAATCTATGTTCACTAGAAAATTGAAAATAAATATACTAATCAAGTTATATATGTTCAAAATTATACATGTCATCATATGTATATCGAGTTCTATGATCTTACAAGTTATCTTGTCAATTTGATCCCATTTGAAGGTTTTATCAAAGATTTGACACTAAAAATTCTAAGGAAAAAATTGAGGCATATAATGTGAGAGGACATCCCCTAGTAGTTTGATGTAGGGGAATCATACATAATTCTCAGTTGATCATTTTTAGTTTATTTATTATGTCTTCTACCTGCCATTGTGTACTTTAGGGATATTTGAATTCTCATTTTTTTGTTCATCTAGGAAATAAACTAACTACCAATAGTAATATTAATGAGCAACAACATGGAAAAATGAAGTGGGAGCAATATGGCAAGATTTTTTAACCCCAAAATGGGTTGCAAGCATCTATTATGGGATTTTTGAATGTTGCACCTAGTTTAGGTGAGATTTTGGAGAAGTTTCCACTTTTTTTTAGGGATTTTGTTGATGAAAAGAAAAACAAAATAAAGAACAAAAGGAGGAAAAGGAGACAAAAGATAGAGAAGAAGAGAGGGCAACCATAAAAAGATCCAAAAAATAGAGAAGAGGAAGACAAAGAGGAACATAGGAGCACATAACAAACCAACAACAAGAAAGGAGAATAAAATAATCTCGTATTTTGAGCCATTTATGCAAATGTGTATAAATAATTATAAAATATGTATTTCTAAGATAAAATATAATAGAATATTAATATTTCAAAAAATGTTTCTTTTTGGTTTATGTGGGATCTTGTGATTGGTAAAGTTTTAATGAGTTTGTTGCTAAAAAATGAGTTATTTTATTATCATCTACAACCTAGTTTTGTTTGTTTGCAACATAGTGCTAGTCACCTATGATAGATTTTTGAGACCTTGTAGATAAATATTTGACCTACAAAATGATTTTTAGGCCTCTCCAAAACCTACTAGCTCTAGTTTGGTTAAATTTTAGATTCCTACAACAAAGTGGATTCAATTAGTGAGACCTTAGAGAGTGGAGTGTACTTGGACACTCTTCCCATTAAAAGTTTTACAAGTTATGCTCACACAAGTGTGACTTTGTGGGTAGAATGCTTGAACCACGTGTTTCTGAGTTTAAAAGTACTTTTGGTTGGACTCGTGTTCATGAAGCATCAGTTAGATGGGAAAGTGATTTGAGCTAGAGATCAGATGAATAGAGCTTTTAAATTGGATGATTGGCCGAATTGTAATTGTAGAGAAATTAATCAAACCTATTTAGTATGCAACTTAAGCTCGTCCTTGTGTTACACCAAGTGCAACTACCATTTTTTGTAATGATGTACTAGAGGTTCCAATAGTTGATAAAGTCCATGAAATGAAGATGAAATTGAGTTGCTTGAGCAATTCTACCTTAACTCGAGTTTCTTGACCAAATTCACCTTTTTGTTTGAGTTAGCTGTTATTGCATTGAAATCATCCCTAGTAATAACTAGTCCATTTATTAGTGGCCCAAGGATGCTAGAAATTTGATCCCATTTACTCTCTTCTTTTTAACACAACCAACATGGCCATAGATCACAGTGAGAAGAAAATTAGAAGCTTGGATGTAAAGCTTATGATTTTATTGATTTACCAATTTTTTTCCAAAGTTTAGAACCTCTAGTTGGGTAGTAGAGGGCTTTTATAGAATGCCAAGACCTTCAAAATCCCCATTTGATTCTATAAAGTCATCCTTTCGTCATTTCTATGTTGATAAAAAGGTTCTTATTTCAACTTTGTTGATTTTAGTTTCATTTAGTAGAAATATATTTGCATTAGATATATTTTATTAAAACATATTTTGATAGGTGCATTTTATCCCCTAACATTCTAGGGTGTGATCTTCATTACTCTCTACAATGGGGGATGCTCTCGCTTCCTAGATCTTAGAATTTTCATTTGTTGCACCATATTTTTCTCTATAGGCTCTTTGTTAATTTTTCTTCTCTTTCTTTTTTTATCTGGACATTTAGATTTGTCAATTTAAAATGTTGATTGACTTATAGCTTTTTCTTCCAAAGAATCTAACAAACATATCATTTCAATGTATCCTTTAAATTATCTCGATCACTTTTTTTTCTTTTTTGATATTAGAGAAAATTTGAACTCAACATAATTTAGATATCTACAACATATAATTTACCATTAAACCAAACACCTTTTAACCTCTAGATCATCACTTGATGAAATACTCTCATAGAAAATGAAGACATGGTTTCAAATCCTATTGATATATTTTTTTCCTTTTAGTAGCAATCTAATTTTCACCTCTGTCTCCTATTTTACCTTACACCATTCCTAAAATCTGTTTCTCAGATGGCTGCAGTGAAAAGGGTTTTCTCAGGATGCAAAATGTGGAAGCATAGACAAGGCATGTGAACTGTTTGACAGAATGCCTCAAAAAGATGTGTCCTCCTCGACTGCAATGATTGCAGGATATACACAAATGGATATGTTGAAAGGCTTTAGGAAATTTCGAGTAAATGTAATTGGCAGGTATAAAGCCAAATTTCACAACCTTTACCAGCGTCCTCCCTGCCCTTGCCAAAATATGAGCTTTGGAATAGAGAATGGACTTTTATCAAAGCATAGAGAAGTTACAAATGCCCTGGTAACTGTGTATGCAAAATGTAGGAGCACAGACAAGGCAGGTGAGTTGTTTGACGGAATGCCTCAAAAACAATTGTTTCTTATTGTTTGCTGGATATGTACAAAATGGATTTGTTTCGTATGAATTGGCAGATGTAAATATGAATTGTTTCACAATTGGCAGATGTGAAGCCAGACTCGACAACCTTTGCGAACGTCCCCTCTGCCTCTATCAAGATGGGAGCTTTGGAAGAGGGTGTGGACATCCACTAAAGCATAATGGAGGGATATTTTTGCTAAATGCTAAAATACATTAGGCGAAACATTTCCATCCAATTCAGGTTCAACTTTCCTTCAAATATTTTGTACAAAATGCTGAATACTTATCTAGGCTAGTTGACTGCACTCCATGAGATTCCATGGTGTAACCAAAGCTCCCACATCTATCGTTAAAATTTTAGATTTCAATTTTTAAAATCATAACAAAATAAGCTATTTTACTTACATTATCATTGAATAAAGGCTAATGCTAATAGATTAATTAACGTTTCTTACATCTGAAATTAATTAATACAGATATTCAGATATCTTTTGGTTATTGCTTTAATTCCAATTACTGAAGACTGTCATTGAAGTCAGCTGGACAAGCACATATGAATCTTATGGACATTTTCCACGTTTTTATTTCAAAATTACAAGGATAAGCCCTTCCAAAAATCTTTTACTTCTTTTTAAAAAAAAAAAATCTTTTACTTCTTATAATTCAAAATAATCATTATTTTCCATTAACATTAGTTTGACCAGAGATGTAGAAGGCCTCTTGAATTGCCTGTATAAATTTCATTTCTATCCTCGTCGTAGAACAATGCAGTAATGTCTTCAAGAGTGTCTTGAAAGGTGCTCTGTATTACTGATAGATTAGGTCGACTTATGCCCACATCTGGGTCACTGCCACGAATCATAGCACAGCAATTTCCAGTCCCACTGCTAAATATCAAGAACAATCGTTTCATAATCAAAGAAATAAATGTTGAAGGCTTCTCAAACTCTCGTCCGCTCAATTCAGTCCTCTTTTCACTGTGAACATCAACCATTTGCAGGCATTCACTCTCTTGTTTTAGGAGTATCTTGTCATGGAACAGCTCAAAAAATTCTATCTCTTTGTTGGGTAGTAATGCAAGATGAAAAGATTTCAAAACTTTGCCATCCTCTAAAGATAAGATCCTCAGAGGAAGAATACTTCCACAAGCACTTCTCTTCGATTTTAAGAGCATTATACCAGAAGTGATCTTTATTTCTTCAATTTCTTTGTCAGATATGGAGTACAAGAGTGTCTAGTTCTTCAAATCAAACACCTTGTAAATATGATCTTGAGCTGAAAAAACAAGAACACTTTCCCATTGAGAGGATCGAGCCTTAAGAGCTTTTCACCCTCAAACAAAGCGAAGCCAGCATCTGGTTGAGCTCTTCTAATGTACTCAAGTAATTCCAGAATTAATGCTGCTTCATGGAAAATGTGTTTTCAATACTTACTTTTTATATCACTTGAAAGGATGTTTTGAAAGGATGTTCCAAGTCCAAATTGAGATGAAGCTCGTCGAAAGAAGCGTTCCGGAGATTCCTCGAGTATATGAAACAATTATACGAGTGTAACTAGCATGAAAATTTACTTTCATATTTTCATAGGTTGTGCTTATCCTCATATGAATTGTCATATGATGACAGATATTTTAAGATATTGTAGCTATATATTTAATGGGCATAAACTCATAGGTTGAATATATAAGATTACGGAAGCCGTTATTTTCTACACAAAATATTAAATGGATATAAATTCAGAGGTTGAACATATAAGATTATGGAAGTGGTTATTCTCCACAGAAAATAGCAATGCAAGTACAAAATAGTATGCATCGGCATACATACGATGCCATACGAAGTTCGTTCGCATCGGGGATTGTGTGGGGTGTAGCATGAGAGAGGTCGCCATGATGGGGCCTTTTGACCACCAAGAAAAGCTAAGTCGACAGGCATTCACCAATGTCGACGTGAATCCAACAAAGCATCATGAAAGTGTACCGCCCTTCGAAAGATGAGAAGCGACAGGAATCTTTTATCATCGACAGGGTATGTGAAAAACACCATGGGTTTTAAAGGAGGTAGGTGCGAATTTGCTAAAAACACATGGGGTGTGAAGTGTTGTGAAAAGAAAACAAATAGGATTTTTCTCATTTGTCGTCTATTGCTAAAAATGGGATCGTGTGAAAGAGAAAGCTTTGATTCAAGGGTGGATAGTAAAGATTGTGATGGTAAAAAATAGTGAGTAAAAAATTATAACTATGTTTTTTTAATTTTAGTTGCAAAGGGTAATTTTTTAGGTTATGAAAGGGACATTTTGTTTTGTTTTAGATGGGTCATTTTTTAAATTACTATAGAAAGTCATGTCTTTTAGCACTTTTCTATCCATAACTGACAAAACCTGTTGAAAATTGCAGTAGTTCAACATTGATAGATGCAATTCAAAAAACACGATGGGTTTAGTATGAAGGGGTTTGTATTTGGGCTATTAGTAAAATTTTGAACATGTTTTGTTTTAAATAGGTAATTTTTTGAAACTGCTGTAAGAAGTTGTGTTTGTTACTTATTTGTCCATAATAGACACAGTCGTTGATTGGTCCGTTTTGCGGCTGCAGATAAGCCAGGCCATCTGCGAAGGCGCATAACACGCCATTTTTGTCGAATTCGCCATTTCACGAGGCCACAGATAAAGGCGGACACGCAGTCCGCAAATCAGCGAAGGTGCATAACACACCATGAGAGTCTAATTTGTCGTTTCACGAGGCCATAGAAAAAGGCGGACACACAGTTCACAAATCAGCGAAGGCGCATAACATGCTATTTAAGACACTTTCGCCATTTCGCGAGGCCAAAGAAAATCTTTGTAATTGTAGATTTTGGATTGGATGGGTGGGATTGGGTTAGAAGTCACCCTATTGTTAGAAGTCGTGTTAGGGTTATAAGTCGCGTTAGGGTTAGCCGTGTCCGGACACGTCTATTCTGGCTCCAAAATGATAGTACGAATTGACTAACACGCATGTTAGTCGCACATTTTAAACTGTCAATTTTGCAATAAATGGCTGCGATTGACTAAGAGATGTGTGTGTGAAAAAGGGTTTGTAGCTGTAAGCACAACACTTTAATTAAGTCATTACATGTATGGTTAGCAAATCAATAATCAATACCTAATAAACCATAACAAAGCGACTAATTGCCTTCTAAAAGATGCGAGTATAAGATTGCTCTCAGATTTATATAAGCAATACCAGTGACTAGACTACACCAAGACGAAGGATTTAATCTATATGATATTAACTATATGGATGCAAAATGGATGAATAATTCAAGCAAATAACGAATTCAAGCAATATGGATTCAAGCAATATGGATGAGTAAAACTAAATATGGATGCAAACAATCTAAAAAGCACAATGATCTTCAATGACTCCAGAGCGAAATTAGCGTGATAATAATCTCCAAGCGTGCTCTCAAAAATCTCTGGGGTAAATTGGAATGAGAGCTGAAAGCTGAATTTATAGAGAATCACAAAAAAACTCAATTTAGGATTAATTGAAAATAATTGAGAAATCAGGTTTAGTTAACCTTGAGACAAATTCCAATTATAGTTTAATTGAAATGCATTCAAATAAGAAGTTCAAGTTGCATTAGAAATAAGGTTTAATTAATTCCATGCATTTGTGATAAAAATAGATAATTCCATGCATATATTTGATTTATTCAAGAAAAAGGTCTTTTCAATGCAATTGAACTTCTTTTTCTGAAAAGTTTTGAGTTCCAATTTTAGAGAATAATTCAATAATTCAATTTAATTGCTTTTCTGATTCCAAGTTCTAAATTGAGAAAAAGAAATAATATCTCAAGTTTGATTTCTCTCTCAATTCAATTCTTTTTGTTTATTTTCAATTCAACTCTTGCTTTGTGATTAATTCTTCTTTTGTAATAAATTAATTCCTTTTGCATGATTAAATGACAAATTTATTAATTAATTAAATATGCAAGGATATTTAATAAATTAAAATAGGATAATTGATCAAAATGATATTCTTGGAAATGATTCAATTAATTAAATAAATATTTAATTAATATTGAGTAATTGATTTGCCATGTGATATTTGATGATTAAATAATTAATAATATGCTCAAGGTTGATTTAATTGCCTTTGGTTAGGACCTTGGTGATGTGGTCAAGATTAGGGGCCCATGGTTTAGATGACCATTTTTAGGGTATTACATTTGCCCCTCTTTGAATTAATGTGCGAACAACGTGTTGGTTCAAAGAATATGTGATGTCTAGGAGATACCAGTTTTGAACTTGATTGATCACGAACCAGATGAAGAGCAAGGTGTTTAGCTTGATTCGAAGAGATGAAGCTGAATGAAGTATGATTAAAGCGATACCGATCTTGAACTTGATTGAACTTAGGAACGATAGAAACAAAAGATACCAAACTTGAACTTGATTGATCAAGAAGCGGATCTTACTAATCTAGAACTTGATTGATCTAGACACAGTTTGTGATGATAAAAATCGATCTTGAACTTGATTGATCAAGATACAATAAAGATAAACTATCCAGCTTGATCAAGAAACGAATACTGAACACCTGCTTAGATTGAGTGTGATCAAAAATACTCTTTAAACTTTGTTTAAGTTTAAACGAATAATCAGCTTGATGAAAAGCGATGAAATTGATTAACGTTAAGAGATTGATTCAGATGAAAGACAAATATCAGCTTGATTTGAAGCGATGAAACTGATATGCCTCTAGCGATTGATTCAATTTTGATGATCGAGAGATCTCAACTTGATGTGAAGCGATAAAGCTGAGATGCCCCTTAGCAATAAGAATTGATTTATTTTCTTTAGAAGATTTTGCTCGACTTTTGATGAAGATTTGAAAATTTCCACAACATTTGAAGATGTGAGGTCATAAGGTCATGAGTATGCCCCCTCGAGAGCGAAATCAAAAAAATAGCGAGTGCACATGATTATAGGCAATTGTGTGGTGATAATAAGTTATTCGAGCACAAATTGATTCTAAGGAATATTTGAACAATTCGGTGTTAATTGATGAAATTAAGCGCAGAGTTGATCGTAAAGTTGATGTGTAGAATTGAAATTGATATTTAGCATTGAAATTGAGCGCAATTTGAAGAAAGAATGAGCATTTGATGAAAAGAGCACTAAGTGGGCCAAATTATGAAATTGACTAGCAAAATGATCTCGAATTTCAATTTCGATCCCAAAAATGGAATCAAAACGGGCAAATTAGCTAAGGGTACAATTTTCATGTCAATCAGAGCAAGTTGAAAAATAAGGTTTTTGGCTATATATGGGACAAAAGTGTCATTTTCAAATCATTTTAACCCTCCAAGTTTGAAAATTCAAAAAGCCTTTTGCGAAGAAAATGGTGGTCTCTACTCGTCAGCATTGATTCGAGCGCTAGAGACGTCATAATCGACCCCAAAACTATGAGCCAACAGTAAGTGATCGATCTTAAGCCTCTTTATGTTTTCAATTTTGAATTTGTTGGTTCATTTTTCAAGTTCTTTGCATGTTTGGGGTCGGGTTTCACGTTTTATCGTGCGAGGCAGGATCCTGTCTCGTACGAGTAACTGTTAAAATTTCTTTTGTCGTTTAAGGCCATTAGAATTGTCGTTCGGGTCCTACCCTTGTTTCGTACGATAGGTCTGTAAAAAGACCATTTTGTCGTGCGGGGTCCAATAAATTGTCGTTTGGGGTTGTTTTATCGTACGATGGTCAATCCTGACTCATACGAGATGCTACCCTTCTGTATTTTGTCATTCGGGAAACAATGAGCATTTTTTAAGGTCTAAACGTGAAATTTTCATTTTGCAGTTGACTTCGTTGGATTTGTGTGATGTTTTACTTCTCTTGTAGGCTCATTTGGAATGTTTTCTGATGCTTCGTTGTTGGGTTTTTGCAGGTTCGATTACCTCTTGTTCTCTTTAGATGCGTATATCCTCCCACCATGGCATTACTACGACATTTATATGAGGTTGAGCAGGCTCAGGTTGATTTATGTGGTTTGACTCATCTTCTTGGTTTACCAGATATCTGTGTGAATCACGGAATGCTCACGGCATTGGTAGAGCGTTTCCATTCAAAGTATAACACGTTTCATCTATCGGTGGGGGAGTTGACTATCACTCCCGAGGATGTATATAGGATCCTCCGTATCCCTTTTGTTGTGGATAAGGTGGATTACGATTCAAGACACCTCCCATGATTACAGGCAGTGAGACATGTCTTCAGGGATCTTGACATTTTGACTCGTTCCATTAGTTGAGAAATATTGATGAGCAGATACAACGAGGAGTTTCCTCTGGCGTGTGTTCTAGCAGGCTTCATTGGTTGTTTTCTGATGCCAGATAGAGGGCAGCAGGGTTTGCAGTGTGGTTGGGGTAGGATGTCGATGAGATTGATGGAGACCCCTCAGAGGCTAGGTTGAGGTTCTTGCTTGCTTGCTCACATGTATTGAGAGATGCATGAGATTGTATATAGAGATGGTCGGAGCATGGCCGCAGGTGTATATATTTTACAGGTTTGGGCTTGAGAGCACCTTCCCGTTTGTCGGCTGGTGGTAGATGATAGTAGAGAGCTCTGGCTACCGATTATATACAGGTATGTTGGTTATATTACACAGCCCCATTTGGGCAAGATAGAGTTTTGGCGGCAACAGTTAGACGATTTGATAACCATAGTGTGGAGACCATACAGGGGCTTAGAGCCATGGGATGACTGGCCGTTGGTTTGCAGGGACCTTTTTGTTACGCGCCCTCTTATTGGGAGATCACAGACTATTGTTGAGCGATTCGTCGTTTCTCGAGTGATGAGGCAGTATGGCCGACCTCACGGGATATCCCAGGAGTATACAGCTTATGCGCATTATGCGGATGAGGAGAGACAGGGATGGTCTCCACGGTTGTCCTATGCCTTGGCCATGCAGGAGCTAACTGGTCTACAACATCTTAGATGGGATTATATGGACGATGTGGTAGATGCAGGGGTATTGCCCCAGTACAGAGAGTGGTTCCAGCAGCATCCTTTTCCTAGGTTTACAAATCCGAGTGAGCAGGCGCCTCGTATAGAGGATATTGAGGATGATGCTCCCGTGCCAGGATAGGGATAGGGTTAGAGGCAGGGCCAGAGACAGGGACAGGGATAGAGAGCCGAGGCTCCGAGGCGGACAGGTGGTGATCCTGGTGCTAGTAGCAGCAAGTTTCTAGCTGAGGGTGGACAACAAAGGGGTGAGGGCGGATCCCTTGGGAGAGTAGGAGTGAGATTGAGCGAAGCTGAGGAGGAGCGAGCAGCTCCGAGACAAGTCCGGCAGCGGAGGGACGAGCAGGGTGGTACTGGAGGTGGAGATGGGGTTGGAGAGCCTGCGAGAGAGCAGAGGACGGACACAGGGCGGCCGATGAATGCACGTCTTGTAGAGCTGCAGTCATAGTTGATAGTGGCTCAAACTCAGCTAGCGAAGCGAGACCGACAGCTTGCAGAGGTGAGGGCTGAGCAAGATCGTCAGCTTATGGAGCTGAGGGCAGAGGGCGATCGACAGCTAGCTGAGATGAGAGCAGAGCGCGATCGTCAGCTCACGGCGATGAGAGTGGAGCGAGACACTCTCCAGTAGGAGGTTTTGCATCAGAACAATAGGGCAACCTACTATGTTGCAGCATATAGCGTGGCAGTTCCAGTAGCACAACAGGTGATCCCTTATTCACAGTATATGGTACATTCAGAGGGAGCTCAGGCACCTTGACAGGATCTCGGTCATCAAGCTCCTCCTCCTCCACTAGGCAATGAGGGAGAGGCCCAGAGCTAGATATTCTTTTTGTTGCTCGGATATTTTTTTGTAGACACACCCATTTTTTTGTAGCCTATACAATTATTGCTTCGATGTGAGTTTGTATATATCATTTGACATCATTTTGTACTCTTAGACTTGACATTATATATATACGAGATCCGATTTGAATTCATCATACTTGTGTTGATTCATTTATGAGATGTCCTTTATATGCTTTATTCTATATGTATGCATTTCTTTTCAATATGAATGTATGTAATGCAAATGATTATAGATGTCTATTTTTGTTTCTTTCCATATGCAAATAAATGAATGTGTAATGAGTAATATGAGATGTATGAATCTATATTAAAATGTTTATGTATGCAACTAACATCTCAAAACACAAGTACTTGATCGAAGAAATGATGATAAATAGACCACTTAGCGTAAGAAATGATGATACTTTCAGCTCTCATTCAATAAAGAGATCATTATTATCACACTGAAATCACTCTAAATTCACAAAAATCTAGAATGATATGCAAAATGCAACCTAAACCTAGTCATTAGATTTAAAATGCTTAAGATTCATCACCGAGCATAACGAACACAACAAGCAGATTAGAGTTCTTTTCTTTTTCAATGTGCAAAATTTATTATCTTGTCCGCAATGACCCTTTTTTCATTCATATCCATGGACAAATTTCAAAGGGACCCAAATTGCATCATAAAGAAATTCCCTAAAAACAAACAAAGAAATGAGATGGACCTCCCTGTAGCATACAAATGAGCAGAGTCGAGGTATGTGAGGCGATTTCACTTTGTTATGAAGGCTCTTATCACAGACACCCAGCTAATTTATATGTTTCCAGATCATTGGGATCATTCCTACAAGCAGAAAATGAAGAAAATATTATGCGCCCAATCCTTGCTCCTCTTAGTCACAATAGACTTCCTCGAGTTACTCAGATGGATAATAATCGAAAACCAATATAAAAAGACAACACAAATAAAATTTTCATGCATAGCTCAAATTTTTTAGTGATTGTTTTTCGTTATGTTGTTTTGCTTGTTAACTCAGTGATAAAACTCTTCAGTAGTCAGGAGACAAGTGACTAACTCAGAGTGGATGACTAGGTTTCACTGACGGAAAGATGACTTGATTGACATTGCTTAGGACATGTGGATTGCTCTGTCGAGTAACCTAAGACTAGGACGCTGATCAGTTTCAAGTCATGAGGGTTCCAACGAACCAAGATGTCACGAAAGTGACTGAAAAATACGTACAAGCGAAAACAAAGATGCATGAAAACGAGAAATGCCAACGTTGCGTTGATAGATGGAGCGCTTGAATACAAGAGGCGCTTGTTTGCCAGGTTTTCACCTTCTTGGCAGAGATTCATTTTTTTTTTACCAAGGTGCCCGTTTACCAGGTTTCACCAGAGCATTTTCTCTCTTTATATATATATATATATATATATATTGTATTTTATGATTTTTTTGATTTTTTTGATTTTTTTCAGGACTTTTTCTAGCTGTACATGTTGATAGCATAGAGAATGCTAAGCGAAGAATTTCTTCAAATGGATGGTGTTAATCAGTTCATGGAGCTGTTCTCCTTCCGAGTTTGAGAGATGATAGGCACCAGAGCCGAATATTGCAGTAACGATGTAGGGACCCAGCCAGTTGGGTTCAAACTTCCCTTTGTTGTCTCGAAACTACTGATTTTTAGGATTTTCTCTCAAAACTAGATCACCAACCTAAAATTATCTTTGTCTAACTTTCTTGTTATATCCTCTGGACATTCTCTTCTAATATATTCCGAGATGATCAAATGCCACTTGCCGATGCTCATCTAGCAATTCGAGCTCTTGCAATCTAGATATTCTATGATCTTCATCAGTAACAAGACCTTGCAAAGAAACTCTTAGAGATGGTATTTCTACTTCAATAGGTAATACTGCTTCAGACCCATACACCAAAGAGAAAGGTGTAGCCACAGTAGGTGTTCTGATACTTGTTATGTAAGCCCATAGTGCAGGATTGAGCTGCAGATGCCAATCCTTCCCGGATTTGTTCACTATTCTGTGCAAGATAGTCAGTAGGTTTTTGTTAGATGCCTCGGCTTGTCCATTACCTTGAGGGTAATATACTGATGACCAATGTTGTTTTATTTTTAATTTCTCATAGAGCTCGTCTAGATCTTTATTCTTAAACTGTCCTCCATTATCAGTCACAATGGATGAAGGTATCACATACCTGCAAATGATATAGTTTAGGATGAACAAGACGACTTATTTGTCGGTTGCTTTGATGAGCGGAACCGCCTCTACCCACTTGGTGAAATACTCAGTGGCAGTTATGATGAATTTATGTCCATTGGATGATGCAGGATATAGCTGACCAATGAGATCAAAGGCCCATTGCTGAAAAGGCCAGTGTGTAATAAATGGTATAAGGTCCCTTGCCGGGGCATGTATGAGATTTCCATGAAGCTGACATTTCTCACAAGTTTTAGCAAATTTGATGATGCTTTTTCCATGTCTAGCCAGTAGTAGCCAGCCCGTAGTAGTTTCCGAGCTAAAGTAAGGCCATTCGAATGAGATCCACAAATACCTTCATGGACTTCCAATAATGCACGTTTAGATTCTTCAATTTCTAGACATCTAAGCAATGTACCGTCCAAACCTCGTCTAAATAAATCATTAGCTATGATAACATACCGTGAAGTGTTTCGAGTTAAGTTTCTTTTCTCATTTTGGGTAAGATTTTCAGGGATAATTTGGTCGCATAGATAGGAGTAGATGTGGTTGTATCGAGATGAGTCATGTCTAATAATAGAATGGAGTATTTGGGTCTTAGGAGAATCATAGGTGGGGTAATATAACTCTTCCACCAGGAAATCAAAGCGAAAATTGGACTCTTGTAACTTAGGTATAGATGCCAAGGTGGCCATAGCATCTGTTGCTCTGTTTGTGGATCTATGAATCTGCTGGAATGATACAAAAGAAAAATACTTCTTAAGATCATCAACCATCCTCTTGTAAGGCATCAATTGCTCATCTCGAGTATGATATGTATCGTTGATTTGATTAACCACCAGCTGAGAATCTCTATAGATATACAATTATGCAACCTTCCATTCAATAGCTAGTTTTATCCTATTCACCAAAGCTTCATATTCTGCAATGTTGTTCATGCAAGGGAATAGAATCTTATAAGACTTTGGGATTGAATACTTCTGAGGGGTAATGAATAATAGTCTAGCACCTGAACCATTTTGAGTAAATGACCCATCAAAGAACATTTTCCAAGGTTGTTGAGTAAGGTGCATTATAGATTCATCTAAAAACTCTATGTGTAGTGGTTGAGAGTCTTCAAGCGGAGCTTCAACAAGTTGATCAGCAATTGCCTATCCTTTTCTAGCTTTGCATTCCACATATTCAATGTCAAACTCTGTAAGGATCATGACCCATTTTGCCAATCTTCTTATTAGTGTTGCTTTATTGAGAAGATATTTGAGTGGATCAATTTTGACCTCCAACTTGACTGAATGTGCTAGCATGTAGTGTCTCGGTTTTTGTGATGCAAAGACTAACGCCAAGCATGCTTTTTCTATTATAGTGTAGTTCATTTCATAAGACACCAATGTCTTACTAATGTAAGAAATAGCTTGTTCTTTTTTGTTGTCATCCTGTTGTGCCAGAAGTGCCCCCAGTGATGAATCAGTCGCTGATATATATAAGATTAGTGGTTTACCCTGAATCGGTGGCATCAATATCGGTGGATTGGATAGGTACTCTTTTATCTGCTGAAGATGTTGTTCACACTGCTGATCCCAGTTGTATATTACTCATTTTCTCAATACCTTTGTGAAAGGTTGAGCTTTGTCTGCTAGCTGAGAAATGAATCTTCTAATGGATTGGAGACGTCCCCATAGACTTCTCATTTGACTGATGTTCTTCGGAGGCAACATTTCCATTATGCATTGGGCCTTCTCAGGATCAACCTCGATTCCCTTCTTTGAAATGATGTAGCCAAGTAGTTTACCAGATGTCACTCCGAATGCACACTTCTTTGGATTTAATCGGAGTTTGATTTTCCATTTTGTCTAGTATAGGACCTAACTCTTGATTAATATGTGTTGATCTCTTCATAGTCTTCACTAAGGTGTCATCAACATAATCTTCCATATTCTTATGCATCATATCATGAAAAATGATAGTAACTACTCTTTGATAGGTTGCTCATGCATTCTTTAGCCCAAATGGCATGACGTTCCAGCAAAAGGTTCCCCATGCACAAGTGAATGTTGTCTTTTCTTAATCTCCAGGATCTATTTTGATTTGGTTGTAGCCGAAGAATCCGTCCATTAGTGAGTACATCTCATATCCGACAGTCATGTTGACTATCATGTCAATGTTTGGTAATGGAAAGTCGTCCTTCGGACACGCTTTGTTAAGATCTCTGAAGTCTGTGCAAAATCTGATAGATTTGTCTGTCTTCGACACAGGTACTATTTTTGAAATCCATTCAGCATAATCTATAGCTCTGATGAATCCAGCTTTGAGCAGTTTTTCTAGTTCAGCCTTGACTAATAGTGCTACATGCGGGTGCATCTTACAAAGTTTTTGCTTAACTGGTTTAAATCCTGGTGTGATTGAAAGATGGTGCATGATAAGATCAAGATCCAAGCCTAGCATATCGGAGTACGTCCATGCAAAGTTTATTTTCTTTTTTGAGAATAGCTGAGTGAAATCCTTCAATTCTTCTGCTGATAGTGATTGAGCTACATGAATGATGTGTGGTGTCTCTTGACTCCCAATGTTCACTGGCTGAGTTGGCTCGATCAATATGGAGGACATTTCCTAGAAATGACTTGGCAGTATATCAAGTATCTCACCTTCAAGCGTCTCAGAGAGGTTTTCACCTTTAGGTACATCCTTTGTTTTCTCTTTTTTAGATTCTGATACCGCCACAATGTGGTTTTCGCCATCAGATCTTTTATTTTTATTTTTCTTGTTTTTGCGACTAAGATACTTGATTTTCGCTTCAGTAATATTTTCACTCTGTTCACTAATGGAAGAGTCCATAGGTTCGACTGCATTGAGATAATAGGCTAATGTATAGTCATTGGAAAAAATAGGTATATTCATGGGTTGGTTTTGTAAAGTACAGTCAACTAGTTCTAGATGTAGTAAGGATAAATGCTGGACAGGTTCGAGAGCGTTCATGGTATTGTCATCACAACTGCAGATTGAAAAGTCGAGTTCCAGAATGATAGCTTGTGTAAGTGTCTCGAGGCCAGGAAGAGTCAGATCATGATTATTAAAGTTCACGTTAATATTTAGTTGACCCAATCCAATAGACATACTTGTAACGTCGTCCCTACGCTAGACTAGATGTCATATCGTGGTTTGACAATGATAAGATCAGTAGACAAATTTTCATTGTTTGTATCAAATGATTCAGAATTTGAGGCTGAGTAGATATTGTCTTGAATAAGACTGTCATCAGGGTCATCAGAGTCATTGGATGAAGTTTTCGAGTCTTCTTCAAGTGATTTAGTAAGTGTATGTATGGTATCAACACCAACATCTTTAATACTACAAGTTCCTTCATGTTGTGGTTCATTTGTCATTTATATCTGACACACCTATTGACATGATCTTGATGTTTCTGTGATTTGTTGTCATCTACTCCATTCAACTTCTTCTGGACTGATAACTGGTTCTTGTTCTGTAGCTTCCAACTCTTCTTGTGTAGTGCTATATTTGATTTGTTCTGTTTTAGCATAGGGGTACATAGATGAGAAGCTTTCTGGTATTCTTCCTTCTTTCAGTCCTTGTTCATAATTTGCTTGTCTCCTTTGTCTAATTTCCTGTATTTCTTTCTCTAGTTTTATGTGCATCAACTCTTGAGTATCATCTATGACACCGCTAGACTCTTCTGAAGTTTCTATAGTGGATGTGTTTGAGAGGTGGTCAGGACCCCATTCATACTCGTTTGAGTCAGTATTTGAATCGTCTACTTGTTGTCTGCCAGTATATGTGACTGGAACTTTTAGTGGTGCAAACAATTCTCTGATTCTTACTACTTCATCTATTATATCCTCAGGGACCTCAACTTCCTGTATTATTGTAGCTGATACCATCGAAGCTTGAGCACTGACTATTTCTTCTTTCTTGACTATTGATTCCTCTTTCTCTTTTATACACTCTGCTTTTGTTTGTTGTGTGTCTTCTTTGTGTAATGTTGAAGGTGATATCCTTTTCTGCCACTTAGACTTAGAAACATGTTTTTGGTCTAATGTCTTTTTCGGATTGTATCCTAGTCCAGCCTTATCATTTGTAGATTTTGTTTGCAACTGAATTGGTTCAGTAATACCTTCTTTTGTTTGCCCAGAGGACCAGTACCTGAATACCCCATGCATTGAATCATCTTGTAGCCAGGACCATATTGGTTTGAGGAAATCTCACAATGTCGTACCTCTTCGTTTTGACTATCTTCCTTAAAGAGCCAGTTAAGAACAACATCCTCTTCTATTTCATCTGCCAGGGAGGTAGAGGACTATACAAAGAGACCATCATACATGGTATTCGGAGCTTAAGTTTGTGTTCTCATAGCCACTGATGGCTTGCCCAACTGTTTTGGTGATGGAGGGAGAGAAACTAATGAAAGTACCGATTCTATTTTGTAGCCATCCATGCCGGTATTTGTAATTTTCAATCTCTTTTGTAAGTCTTTCATCAGTGCTTTTGGATTTCATTTGGAGAGGCTTCCCTATTATGAGGCACAAAAGTATCTGCACCTTTTGTCAATGCATTACAGACGACATTTGTATCAACATGAATACTGACTTTAGCTCCATTATAAGGAAACTTTAAGCATTGATGGTATGTTGATGGAACTGCCTTCATTTCATGAATCCACGGCTTGCCTAGTAAAATATTGTATGACAATGAATATCAAGAACCTCGAAAAGGACATCTCTCTCTACCGGTCCCACTCTGATTGGTAATTATACCAGACCTTTGGAGGTCCTTTCTTCTTCATCATAGGCTTTTATTGTTATTTTCTTGCCGGGATCAATGACATTTTCAGAGAATCCTAGTTGTGTAAGCAGGTTGTAAGTACAAATATTCAACCCTATGCCTCATCTATCAAAACACGTTTGACTCTGTGTTTGTGGATCATGGCTTCAATATGCAATGGCTGGTTATGTGGATGATTTAGTGAGTTGTCATCTTCTTCAGAGAAGGTCAGATAGTGAGGTGAAGTCAAATGACCCACCATAGACTGAAACCGATCAATGTCTAAATCTTTTGGAATGTTGGTGGTGAGCAATGCTTTGTCTAGGATCTCTTTGTGAGTAGATGAGAGGTTTAGCAATTCAAAGATTGAGATTTGAGCATTTGTCCTTTTTAATTGCTCAACAATGCTATATCCAGAAGATGATGATGAAGTTAACCTTTTAAATTTGTCCAAGGTTGATTCTTTTTGTTTGTTTGACAAGGCTGGTGGGTTTGATGTTGCTTGAGCCAGGTTGGAAGAACTAGCTCCTTGGAGAGTGACTTTCTTCTGAGAACGGGTCAGAGCTCTTGCATATCGTGATTTATTTGGTTTTTCTTGGACTATAATCACATTGCAATATTCCGAGTGGGAAGGCTCAACCATGTTGATAACGTTGTCCTGACTAGTATAAGTATAATTTACCTTGGCACCTCCTTTGGTCTTTGAAGAATCACCTTGCTCATAAACAGGCAAAGGGTCCTTAAATGCTTTATGTTCTACATTGGTCGGATGATTTCCAACAACAACTTTACCAACGTCTTTGAGATCTTGAATCTCATGTTTTAGCTTCATGCAATTGTTTATGTTATGACCTTTATTCTGATGGAAGTCACATTATTCATTTTCTCTCCACCATCTTGGTTTGACTTCTGGATCATATGGTCTGGAGTTATCTGGTAGCGTTATCAAGTTGTTTGCCAACAGAGTTTTGAAAGAGGATTCATATGATTCTTCGAGAGGAGTAAAATCACGCTCAGGTTTAGAGAGCCAAGGCTTTTCTTTGAACCATTCTTTCGTTTTCTTTGGCAGATTTTCTGCTGCAGCCTCAACAACTTTAAGTGCTTGTGTACCACTAGCCAAGTTGAATATTGTGAGCTTTGAGTTAGCCTTAATAGTGTCTACTACTCCATCGTTAACAACATTCTTGTTGTTGTCTTTGCCAAATTTCCAATACTGGTTCTTCTCTTTAGAGCTAGATCTTGGTTGTGTTTCTTTCCAAGGCGTGATATCCCCCTTCTTTATGAGCACATCTTCCATTCGAATGGCATTATTTACCATTTTGTTAAATTATGGGTGTACTTGCATATGTATGCTATATTTCAGTTTGGGGACCAAGTTATTGACAAATATATACATTTTCTCAGAGTCTGGGATAGGTCATGGATACCTAGAGAACATCTTTCTCCAACATTGGAGGAAAGTAAGAAGAGATTCCCCTATTTTCTGTTTAGTATTGCAAAGATCGATCATAGTCACAAGATGTCGAATGTTGTATGAGTATTTTTGTAAAAATAGTTGGATTAGTTCTTCAAACATTTTTATTCCTTTGGGTAGACTTGAGAACCATTCCATTGCTTGACTCCCTAAACTCCTTGGAAAAAGGCGTATGAGCTACGTTTGATCGTGCATGAACTCCATACAGGTGGCACAAAACTCTCTGACATGATCTTGAGGATCTGAGGTACCATCATATTTGTCAAATTTTGGGATCTCCACTCGTGAGGGAAATGGAGGCATGTATAGATTCTTGTCAAATGGAAAGGGACATATTGTTTCCAGAGAATATTGTTTTGGGGACTTATCTTTATTCTTCAGTTCTGTGACCTCCATTCGTAAGGCTTTTAATTGTTTGTGTACCATGAGTATAGGTGATTCTTTAGTTTTAGTAACGAGCGTTTGAACATCATATCCAATAGGAAGTTTGGCACCTTGTTTTGCTAGTTCTAAGAAATAGTCTTCCTTCTCTCAGGTCATGATAGCTTTCATCATTTTTCTAAAGTCTTTATCCTTTTGACATTTACAAATTTCTTTTTCTAGAGGTTCAGTATCTTCGTCAGTCTCACTTGATGATGAGGAATCATTATCATTTTCGAGAATGTTATTATCATCCTTGTTTCCATCATTGTGTTCCATCTCATACATAGTGGGAGATTTAGGCTCATCAAAAATTGGTCCGCCTGATGACGACGGTACGTCAGTGAGTGGATCCCCTTCATAAAATGGATTGTCGATGTATGAAAAGGGTATTCCTTTGCATTTGAATTCTTTCTTACGAGAACTCCTGGTTTGTGTAGGCATTTTTATGGATTAGTGCGACCTAAAGTTGTTTGTGATGTAGAGGTCAAGATCAATTTCAGAGCTAGTTGTTCTGTTAAAGTATTGTTTGAGAGAAGCAACTGAGATTCAGTCTGGTTTCAAGAAAGATCTATCATGTATAAGACGTCTATCTAAGTTGATTCTAAGAGTAGTGTAAGATTCGGTCTGGTTTCAGAAACGATCTATCCTGTATAAAATGTTATCGAAGTGACTTAAATTTGATAGGTAGTTGATTGAACTAGTTGAAAGATGATCGACCAAATCGTGCAACGCAAATGGCAGAGGTACACTATCTTGATCTGTTTATGCTTAGGATGATGATAACCAGTATTATGTTCGTTGTAGACTATTTTTAGGCAAGTTTGACTGTTCTGTTCTGACAAAACCAGAGACTCGTATGACAAGATTTTCTGAACCGAACGACAATTTATCAGGTACAGGATGACAACAGTTCTGTTTCGTACGAGTTGCTGCATTGTACTGTATAACAGATGGGTATAAGCAGGACAACAAAAGATTTAGTGCAGTTCTGTTTCGTACGACACAGGATACAGAGCCAGACGACATATGAAAAGACTCGTACGACACAAGATCTGGCACAGGACGACAAATCAGAAGACTCGTACAACATAGGATCAGGTGCAGCACAATAAATTATCAGACTCGTACGACTGTTCTCAGGATAGAGCCTAGAAATTCTGAGTTTTTTCAATTGCTGAGTATGACAAATGAGTATGACCAATTCTGAGATGGACAAATTTTCGACCAGGATATATTAGTTTTGAACATAATTTTGACTTTAGGATGGACAAGTTCTGACACGGACAGAGTTTCGACTTAGGATGGACTAGTTCAGACACAAACAAAGTTTTGACTTAGGATGGACTAGTTCTGACACGGACAATGTTTTGACTTAAAATGGACTAGTTCTTGACACAGACAGAGTTTCGACTTAGGATGGACTAGTTTCTGACATGGACAGAGTTTCGACTTAGGATGGACTAGTTTCTGACATGGACAGAGTTTCTGATCACTGAGTTGGTTTCTTGTCTTCTCCAATTTAGGTATTTCAGTTTTTGTTTTAGGGATGAAAACACAAAAAACAAGTAGTATGTATAGTGACTCCAATCACAACATGCAAACCCTAAGGAATTTGGTGAGGAAAGAAAACCTTTGCTTGTAGACTCAGGTACACACCCAATAGCTAATCAAAATATGGCCACTGAGTCTCATGCAATGGATTCTCCATGTTGTATTATCGATCTCCAAATGCTAATGCGGGCACAGAATGACAAGTATCTTGGGAGAGTTACCATCTCTCTTGCACAAAGATTATCCCCCTTTCGGAGATGAACCAGGTAGCTTCTAATTTTAATTGGAACTAGTAAGGGATTCATTCGACGCATTGAGGTATAAACTCAATTAAGAGGTCTCCCAGCCTTGAAAACCAAGGTTTAATATACCCGAAGGTACGGAGGAGAGCTATTCCCAAGCACTGCCATTGACTTGATTTTCATCAAATCACATTTATTTTATAGTGGCTTGGAGTACTTGGCGTTTAGTCATTCCCACTTAGGTCATTCCCCTCACACCGGCCGTAACGACTTTAAGAGTTTTTCAACCCCTCGGGAGGGCAGGCCTGCTATAGATGTACAAATCTCAAACAAAAAAAAAGCCTTAAGGGTCTGGATTTCTGATTGTCTAGAAAAAGACAAGAGCATACTCTCCTACCTCTCAGAATCTTCTAAAAACACAAAAGGCAAATTTGTTCTTTAACCAGATAGTAAGTTAGGTGCCTAAAAATGAATTTAAATAATACATGATGTTTAGTCGATTCTCCTCAGGCAACCTGCGAAGACAATGAATCAATAGTCATATTGTCTTTATGCGACAAGCATATTCTTTGACAAGCATTCTGCAAAAATTGATTAGGCTGTAAAAAAAATTCTAAGATAAACAGATAAACAGTCAGGGTCAGTCGTTAGAATAATCAGTAAAAATCATGAAATTTGCCTTTTTTATTTTTTTATTTTTTTACCAGAAAATACAGAGTCATACGACAGTATGAAAACTCGCACGATATAGGATTCCAACTCGTACGAGATAGGATTCCAGTTCGTACGATACCTGCAGTTTGTCATTTCAGTCTGTGGGAAATGTCGTACGAGATGTACAGACGAAAATCCGAAAAATCTGAAATCTAGAAAATAACAAAAAAAATAAACAGTTAGTCTTGGAGGCCGAGAAATGTAGTCTTCCGCCCCACGGTGGGCGCTAGAGATGTGTGTGTGAAAAAGGGTCTGTAGCTGTAAGCACAACACTTCAATTAAGTCATTACATGTATGGTTAGTAAGTCAATAATCAATACGTAATAAACCATAACAAAGCAACTAATTGCCTTCGAAAAGATGCGAGTATAAGATTGCTCTCAGATTTTTATAAGCAATACCAGTGACTAGAGTACACCAAGACGAAGGATTTAATCTATATGATATTAACTATATAGATGTAAAATGGATGAATAATTCAAGCAAATAACGAATTCAAGCAATATAGATTCAAGCAATATGGATGAGTAAAACTAAATATGGATGCAAATAATCTAAAAAGCACAATGATCTTTAATGACTCCAGAGCGAAATTAGCATGATAATAATCTCCAAGCGTGTTCTCAAAAATCTCTGGGGTAAATTGCAAAGAGAGCTGAAAGCTGAATTTATAGAGAATCGCAAAAAAGGTCAATTTAGGATTAATTGAAAATAATTGAGAAATTAGGTTCAGTTAACCTTGAGACAGATTCCAATTATAGTTTAATTCAAATGCATTCAAATAAGAAGTTCAAGTTGCATTAGAAATAAGGTTTAATTAATTCCATGCATTTGTGATAAAAATAGATAATTCCATGCATATATTTGATTTATTCAAGAAAAAGGTCTTTTCAATGCAATTGAACTTCTTTTTCTGAAAAGCTTTGAGTTCCAATTTTAGAGAATAATTCAATAATTCAATTTAATTGCTTTTCTGATTTCAAGTTCTAAATTTATAAAAAGAAATAATATCTCAAGTTTGATTTCTCTCTCAATTCAATTTTTTTTGTTTATTTTCAATTCAACTCTTGCTTTGTGATTAATTCTTCTTTTGTAATAAATTAATTCTTTTTGCATGATTAAATGACAAATTTATTAATTAATTAAATATTCAAGGATATTTAATAAATTAAAATAGGATAATTGATCAAAATGATATTCTTGAAAATGATTCAATTAATTAAATAAATATTTATTTAATATTGAGTAATTGATTTGCCATGTGATATTTGATGATTAAATAATTAATAATATGCTCAAGGTTGATTTAATTGCCTTTGGTTAGGATCTTGGTGATGTTGTCGAGATTAGGAGCCCATGGTTTAGATGACCATTTTTAGGGTATTACAACTAACACATCGCTATCACTCTGTACAGGCGATAAGAAGTGTAGCACAGGCTGGAATGCATGTTATTGTGTAATACCATGAGACGGTCGATGTCTGGCAAGTGCGTGTGGAGATGGCAAAATGGGGACCTTGGTCGAAATATAGAGCACTTGTTCAATGAACGGTTCTTGCCAGCACAAATTGACGGGGTCGACCTTGTCGAAGAGGAACAACTAAGAAGGGTCATGTGTTGCAGTTCAGTGAAGGCTCCAGCAAGGAGACATAAATGGACCAAGTGAATAACATGGAAGTGATGGATGTGGAAGAGGGCACTGTGACTGTTCACGTGGAGTAGCGAGATGGAACATACAACCTTTTTTAAAGCAAGGATTGTGTTTTTTTTAAAAGTATTTTTCAATGTGCTATGTATCGATCGTTATGTATACCGGCTTCAATAGTCTAGTCGGCTAGTCATGGAGGTTTTCCTTTTAGAATGCAAACATTTTCAGAATTAATATTAAATATAGTTTTACCGGACAAAAATAAAAAATGTTGACAACAACTGATACTCTTATCTTCCCTGTTTTGAAATTGTTCTTAGCATTTCATTATATATGGTGAAAAAACATATGTTTTTTATTGTATGTGCATGAAATTGTTCTATAGCATCATATTCAAGCATTTCAATATATATGACTACAAATAAAATTAAATTCTTGTAGCACAATTGAGTTTCTATTCTGGCTTGGTAAGAAATTGGAGGATTTCAATATATATGGTGAAAAAAAATAAAAATTCCTTTGATTCTATGTGCATGAAATTGTTCTCTAACTCATATTCTATAGTCTCTATTCCGGATATAAATTCCAATGTTGCTATATACAATTCCCAAGATGGGATATCACTCCCAGAGTTTGCTTGAGTTAGAAGTGTTGAATGGTTAGCTACAACAAGCTCACATCTAGAGGGAGCAACTCAAACACTAATGATGTTGTTGCTGGTCCATTTACATGTGTTATGATTGTTCTTTATGTGTGTTGATGATTGGATGATTTACTATCTTTGTTGACTTCTACGTCTGATGATTTCCCTTACTGTGTCCTCTAGAGTATAAAGACTACAATAAGATTTATTGAGGTTGAGACTTCAAAATGTACTTTCCCCATTCCACTCACTAAAAATTCCAAAATAAGGATCCATACTTAAGGTTGAAATGACACTGATCACTTCCTTTCTTAGTTTTGAAACCACATAGTGGTTAGTTGTAGAAACAACCCATTTGTCGTCCCCCATAATTCTCACCACATTATATAAGAATATCACCAAAAACATTGCGCCATCGATGTGAGTTTGTTGTAGATGAATATTCCCATTGATTTCATTGATTACATTCCCTTCCTCATCTATGTCAAACTTGAAGATCAATTAAAGCTAGATCTCTACATTAGGAATTGATTTTAACCACATCTTTGTTTTCCAACTAATTGTGATTGGAGAAGCCACTACTCTAATTACAAACTATGAATCCAAATAACTGTCAATCAAGCTCAACCTTTTATGCATCCACTCCCAACATTCCTATGATAATGCAATGGGGAATTGTAATAATAAATTATCCATCATTTCTTTGTGGAGTTCAGAAAAAGAACATTAGAAAGGCCCAATGAACCTTATTTTCATTGGTCTATCCCCAATTAATATCCCGTTGTGTAACACTGAACATGTGAATGATCTGGCTTTTGGGAGGACATCGAAGTTCCAACATAGCTCAAAGGACCAGTGTTGTAATTTTGGGAGAAGATGAACACTTTTCACTTTGCTGAGAGTAACAAGTGTTGTCAATGATGTCCATCTCATCGTTCTTATCGACATCCTCTAATTTTGAGTCCCCCATTTCTTCATGTTCAACATTCTTTCCCTTTGTTTTATAGGGTATCCATACGAGCTAGCAACATATCAAGACCTATCACTGTATGCTACCCAGATCCCGTAGTATACCTTCGCTTGGTTCCATTTACAGATCTATCTCTAGATCCAGTGAAATATCCATACCCAAAAGCAAGGGCAGGGAAAGGGACAGGGGTATAGGCAGTTTACTTAGTGGACTAAGCTTAAGTGGATTCATAGATTATGCATATTAAGCCAAATGACATTCAAAAAGGTATTGGAGTCTAATTCTTGCTTCCTTGTGTTGTCCTTAGGTGCTTCCTGAGTTAGGGATTGATAAGGGTCTTGTCAACATGTATCTTTGGGGATCCATTGTGTCATGGTCCTGCGAGGTCATCGAGTGCAAGAGCCTTCATTGTGAGAATGACATTTGTATTTCAAGCAAAATATTTTGGGATCTCTCTCTTAATCCCATGTAACGAACTTCTATTTGTTGTAATTTGAGTCAAAATTTTCACGATTGCTATCAATTTGGATTCATGCATAAATTAGGGTTGAACATATCAATCTCCAAGGTTTTCCTTAGCACAACCCCGATTTTTGTTAAGCACTTGTTTGACTGGTATCCAATGGAAGGTTGTATAACTTAAACCATGTCAGTTCCTCTACAAATTAAGTCCTTCTAGGATAGAAATTTGAGCATTTCATTATATATGGTGAAAAAACATATGTTTTTTATTGTATGTGCATGAAATTGTTCTATAACATCAATTTCAAACATTTAAATATATATGACTACAAATAAGATTAAATTCTTGTAGCACAATTGAGTTTCTATTCTTTCTCAGTAAGAAATTGGAGGATTTCAATATATATGGTGAAAAAAAATAAAAATTATTTTTTGATTCTATGTGCATGAAATTGTTCTATAACAAATCTGAGCATTTCAATATATATATGACGTTCTCAGTGTTGGAATATTATTTAGTAATTCCTCCCACTTGCATAGTTTTATGCTTTTAGTTTTTCAGCTTTATTTGGGATGATTATGCATAAAAGTTGTTTTAGTTTTTTAGTTTTAGTTATTTGCTTTATTTCTAATTGTTAAAAATTCTCATACCCCACTGCATGTGAGTGGTCGTCAAAATAAAAACTAACCCATTTTACTCATTGATGCATCATAAACCTCACCATAAGATGGCATCAAGCCTATTTTCTCTTTCCTATGAGTTCCACAAGCATAATAATTGTATTCATATTTTCATTGCCTATTTTGAAAAAGATGATACATAACTTGTTTTTAACTTCCTTTTATAACCTCCCTTATTCAATGTCATTGCAACATCTCATATAATTTCAGAGAATAATAATAAACAATATCTTGTAGCTCCTCATGGGGGACACGTCTATTCTGGCTCCAAAATGGCAATATGGATTGACTAACACGTGTGTTGTTGTGCGTTTTACACCGTCGATTTTTCAATAAAAGGTTGCGATTGACTAACACGTTGCTATCACGCTATACGAAAGGTTTGTTTTGGAGCCAGAATAGCTTCGACACCTCATGGGTGTCCAACTTACCTCTTTCAAGAACTTCGGAGATTCAACATTATACATTAGGAAACCCAAGAGCCGCGGGATATGGTTGTATTGTTAGGAAAGATACATGAGACATTATGGGCAATGTATCGAGAAACATGGGCATTGCTTCCAATAATGAGGCAGAAGCAATGGCTCTGGCCAGAGGTCTCAGATTTTGTGTTGATAACGGATTTACATCAGTGGAAATATAGGGGAACTCACAAATTATAATCAACACCACCAAGAACAACTCGACACCCAATTGGAAGCTTCGTCGCTATTTGGTTGATATTGCAATGCACCTTAACAAATTTCAAAATTATAGAATTTCCCACACTTTCTGTGAATCAAACAAAGCAGTTGATTATCTAGCTAATGTTGGTGTCTCACTAGAATCATACACTGAGAAAATCTCAACTTTTGACTGGCAGAGTGAGCTGAAACAGATTGTAAAGGAGGATTTGGTCGAATCGGTCAACAAAGTCAAGTTAGGGATCAGATAAGAAGCATGAAGGTACCTAGGCCATCATGGAAAATTTCAATGGGTAATTCTATGGCCCAAGGTGCAAACATAACCAACACGGATCTCAAGCTCTCTTATGATTATGCATCGGATGTCGGTGAATGTGGATTGAGCATGGGAGCTTCGTTTTAGCTAGAGGTAGGCCATACCTTAGTGGAAGGACAAACTAGAGACCTCTATTTTTTCATGCGCTTTGGCAGATTGGTATTAGGTCGGTTAGATAAAGTACATATGACCAACGACTTGACAAGTTCTCATAATAGTAAAGATATGTTTTTCTAATGAGGGTTGATTGGAAGTCGGGCTTGTTTTGGTCTCTAGACTTCTCTAGAAAGTCTGAAACTTTATATAAGGAATGGTTCAAATTGCAATCTTAAGCGTGGAAGTATCGATCTCAACCGATGGTACATCATTTTGGTCTAAGTTGTCTGTGTAGAGAGGAATCAATTCAGGCTCAATGCAGCTGGCTATTTCAAGCAAACGATGTGGTCTAGAATGTTGTATGGCGGGTGGCTAATGGTATATTGGGTGGTTATCAAAATTGGTGTGATGGGTTTGTTTATGAGGCTGTCATTTTTCCTATGGTTGACATATTCGATTCAAAGGAAGTGAGCATACAAAGGATCGACAACTTTGTCCGCCCGCCTGATGGACAAGCCCTGGCAAATGCCATTCTAGAGTTGGATTCTAATTGTTGGGTAAGCACCCTCAACATCTATTTTAACCACACCAACTACATCTCCTCTGAATCGAAGGAGTCAGCCAGTGAAGACAAGGAAATTGCCCAAAAAAGGGTAGCACGGGAGAGGAGGAAGAACTTTATCCAGGAGGCATGGGAGGTGTTTAGGGTAGGGGCCAGGAATGGGAATCTGGATCCCTTCCGCAGACTACTCAACTCCGATGATAACTGGCTCTCGACATCAGCCATTGTCAAACTAATGGAGATTGGAGAGAACATCGTTGTCATACTACAACACATTGGGAATTAGTTTTTCTCTTTATCTACAATTTCTTGTTTTGCATATATCACTTGAAACTACACTTCTATGACCCTATTGTAGGCAATAGGAATAATTTTGTAATATTAGCAGTAGCACTATTTTAGGTACTTACCCACTATGTTATAAAACATCTTGTTATGGTAAATAGAAAAAGTCTCAGGTGACACTATGTTAGAAATGGTTCACCATTGTAGGTACATGGAGCACCTTTGATGGTCATTTTGCAACTCACCTTGAGTTTACATGAGTTGCAGAAGCTTGTGATAAGTATGGATGATTGTCTCCTTCCAATGTGCAGACCTAAACAATAGCATAAATCTCTGTCATATTTTAGGGTCTTTCTTACCTTTGGGGTTGAGTTTATCTTCAACCAATATTTTGACGTTTAAAGATGTCATATTCATCTAGATGTATTGATGACAGATGCTAGACATTACAATTTGTAAAGAACCAATGCTTCTTAGAGTTCTTGATGCCAATTTTTGAACACAATGTGTGTTAAGTATTGATGTAGTCAAATACAAATTTTCTCTCACAGTTGCCACAAAATTTACTTTTCTTCATTTGTATCTTTTGGAAAAATCTTCCTTGATGATCTCCATAAACCATTGATGTACCTAGATTACCTGGATCCATCGTAAAATTGCACCATCGCACAATTGTTTCTGCATCTATCAACTCAACACCACCTTCATACTTCAATTCTTCTCTAGCTAGGGCTCTTTTTACACATGCTTCTGCACCATCGTGCTCTCCCTTACCATGTCCAGCCTTAGTGAAATTCCAAAAATGTTGTACACCGCTTGTCATATGCATCCTTGTCAACCAATAAAACATGCTTGCATTCTTGAATTGTGCGGTGCAATTATCTGACCATATTAAGTGTTGGTTGTATCGTATGTTCCTTAACCTTAAAATATCATAGAAAAATTTAAAGCATCCTTGTACAAACTTCGATGATTGAGTATGATCATCACTTATGTAGAAGTGACACTCTCTTACAAACTTTCTATCCTCATCTGTGCTATCATCTACATGGATGAATGCTATGTATACAAAAATAGAAAAACTTGTGTAGAATGATAATACATAGATTGCACTTCATTTTGAGGTTGTAGTGTATAATTCTCAGAAAAATCAATGATAAAAATAATGGTGCCAAGAGGAAATGTGTCGTTACATAACTTGAATTGCTCATCTAACCATCAAGCTCTATGTGTATGCATCATATACTCATAAACTAGTTTCTCTTGAAACATTTTCATAAATTCAACTACACATATATCATTTTTCACTAGCTCACATCTCTTCAAATCTTTTCCATCTTTAACTCCATAGGTGATTGTCTTGTATTTTCCAAAAGAAACTAGTTTCCTACCAATTTCATGTGTGCTCTCCAAATGTACGCATCTTGGTAAATGTTGCTAACCACCACATATAGCACAAAAACCTTCCAAACAATGCATCTTATAATAAATGCAACCATCATGTATATTACATAGCACACTTGAAATAAATTCTCTTACTAACTTAGGAGGTGCTTGTATATTGTATTCCTGCAAAACATTGTAAATGTGCAGAGTAGAACAAATATGACGAAAAATATCATAGTGCATGGAAAATTCAATATGCATCCGACAACAACATGTGGTGCGTACATTATTAATCTTAATTATAAAAAAGGTTTTGCCATTTCAAAAAATCTTTGAGAAATTCTTATTTGAGGAAACTTTTGAAGGAATCTTTCATAAAATTTACTTTGAGTCATATCCAAATAGTGTTTGGCATGTGGCTCATGATTTGTAGACCCGATTTGCCTTCTAACAACATCTCTTTGGTTGGGTGAAACTCGTGTTGTCATGCCAAAAAAAATTCATTAATGTTCTTAGTGCATCAACAACAACCTTGTCTTTGCGTGGTAGTCTACCTGAGAATGCCCAAAGAGAATTATTGTTAGGTTCCTCTATTTTTTCTCTCCTCTTTAATGCTTTAATTAATGTTGTTCTACTAACGTTTAATGACTTACTTGTTTTGCTTATCAAACGATCTTTTTTTATTTTCTTGCTCATTATGGTTGATGTAATGACACGTTGAGTAGCATTAGAATCTTTAGTACGTGATTTTGAACCAATAGCTTGATATCCATCAAATAGATTTCTCACAATAGTTCTTTCACTGTTACTTTCAGATTATCTTAAGCCTACAATTTTCATTGCTTCTCTAAAATTCAAATTTTTAATTATTTAAACAATTAATTGACATCTTGCGGTTTGTTTTAAGTTTTCAAAATAGTTTTGCCATATTCTTTTAACCATTCTCCTACAAGTTCGTTCATTCATTTTATTGGGCATTGGCTTCAATATATTCTCATCAATGTCAATTAGATACTATGGTTTCCTATGAATGATTCTAGGAGGTGTTAACATTGGTGCATTATATACATTCAATTTATCAAATAGAGAAGGTGTATGTTCATCATTTAATTGATTATTCAATGTGGTATCTTCTTCAATTGCATTAGATTCATATAGAAAATCAAATGTCTCTTCTTCAATTGCATTAGGTGCATTATGTTCGTTTGGTAAATCGAATTGAGATGTTGAGGATGGCATACCTTCTTCTCCCATTGTTCTTATGTCACATAATTTCTTCATACACTACCTTTGTCTTTCTTTTTCAGCCTCTCGTTGTTTCATCGTTCCTCGCTTCTTCTTTCTCATGGTTGATATCAGTTGTCCTAAATAGAATCATATTACATATATATGTAAACAAAAGTTTATAAACAAACAAATAACCATAAATATGCATCTTATCATTATTTTTTGAATCAAAACTATTAAACAATCACAATAATTTTGACAAAACTAATAAGAAAAACAATTCAATCATTTGAAATCATGCAAAAATAAAAAATTCACTTACTTCTATGTATAAAACAGTGATAGAAGTGCAGACATAGTTGCAGTGGGGCCTTCAATGACACCAAAAACTTCTTTTGAGGCCGTTGAGGCTCTTGGGTGAATAAAATTATGTCTAAGTACCCCGTACTCGCTATATTAATAACCGTGTGCACGTTGTTAGTCCATAAAATGTTGGCAAGCCCAATGGTATTTTTTTTCCACCATGTACTAATCAGTAGCACGTACATGCTCCTATGCCTTAAAAATGTTATGGTAGGCCAACGAACTAATAGGCTCAATACCTCGTAAGCGCTTACAAGTAATAAGTAGCGCGTACATGCTCCTACGCCTTAAAAATATTATGGCAGGGCAGTGAACTAATAGGCTTAGTACCCCGTATGTGCTATTTGTAGTAAAGAAAATATGAAGGAAAATGGAGGGAGAGAGAGAGAAGGAGAGAGGTAGGGAGAGAGGGAGAGAGAGAGGGGGGGGGAGGGAGAGAGAGAGGGGGGGGAGGGAGGGGTATGGAGGAAGGAGAGAGAGAGAGAGAGAGAGAGAGAGAGAGAGAGAGAGAGGAGGGGGGAGGGAGGGAGAGAGGGAGAGAAGAAGGGGTATGGAGGAAAAGAGAAGGGGAGAGAGAGAGAGAGAGAGAGAGAGAGAGAGAGAGAGAGAGAGAGAAGGGGGGAGGGAAGAAGGGAGAGAAGAAGGGGTATAGAGGAAGAGAGAAGGGGAGAGAATCAAGTCTCCATTTTTCACTTAAGTCTCTCTCTCTCTCTCTCTCTCTCTCCCTCCCATTCTTTATCATTGAAGTCTCTTCCTCTCATCCTCTATCTCTCTATCTCACTCTCCCCTTCTCTCAGGTGTATCTCTCTATCATTCTCTCCCTTTCTCATTACCTCTCGCTCTCTAGTCTCTTGTACTCTCATTCCATCCCTTCCTCCCTCTCACTCAGACTCTCTCTATCACTCACCCTCTCTCTCCTTCCCTCCCTCCACATCTTAGGTCTCTCTTTCTCTCCCAATCCCCCTCTCACTCAGACTCTCTCTATCACTCACCCTCTCTCTCCTTCCCTCCCTCCACCTCTTAGGTCTCTCTTTCTCTCCCAATCCCTCTATCCACCTCTCTCCCTCTCTCTCTCTCTCTCTCTCTTTGAGTCCCCTTCTCTGTGTCGCTCTCTATCTCTATCTCTCCCTCTATTTCCCTCTCTCTCTCCATCTCTCTCTCCTCCTCCCTTTCCCTTTCTCTATCTCTATCTCCCTCTCTCTCTCTCTCCATCTCTTTTTCTCTCATTTATCTCTCGTCTCTCCCTCTTAGTCTCTATCTATATATCTCACTCTCCTCTTCTCTTAGGTGTATCTCTCTCCCATTCCATCCCTCTCCTCCCCCTTTCTCCCTCTCTAGGGTCATATGGTATCCTAGGGATACATGCATGTGTCCTAAGGGGTCACAGGACACCATATGACCTATAACGACACATAAGAGGTCATATGGAGTCCTAAGGGGTCATAGGACACCATATGACCTCTTAGCACACCATACGACCCATAATGACACAAATGGTGTCCTAAGGGGTCATAGAACACTATATGACCTTTTAGGACACTATACGACCCATAATGACACCATATGGAGTCCTCAAGGTTCAAAAGGTGTCCTAAGGGGTTGTAGGAGACCATATGACCCCTTAGGACACCATATGACCCCTTAAGACACCATATGACCCCTAATGACACCATATGGTGTCCTAATGGGTCATAAGGTATCCTAGGGGTCATAGGACACCATAAGACACATAACGACACTATATGGTGTCCTAAGGGGTCATAGGACACCATATGACCCTTAGAACACAATATGACCCCTAACAACATCTAAGGGGTCATAGGGTGTCCTAAGGGGTCATAGGACACTATTGTTGGCAATTAACACTCATTGGATTCATATGTTGTCAATGATGGCAACAAGATTCTATTAAAGGCATATACCAACATTTGGAGGCATACACCGATAGATATCGACATTGGAGTATTCAGGGTCATCACCGACATCGGCACTGGAATCCAACAGTTCAGTGAAGCCGACATCAGTTTGGGATCCGAAAATTTTTATTTGTAAAATCATTTTATAATTATTGTATAGGGATGACATTGAATATCTTTTGTATTGTAAGCCGACATAAGGCATATTGTTTGTAAAGGGTATATAAGTCAGTCTGGTAGGTCATTTTGATATATGACAAGGTAGTAGAACAAGGTAATGCATAGGCTATGTATGTAGGTCATTTGTATGAAAATGTAATATCATACTATGATCAGTAGATGGTTTGTAAATCATTCTTGGAGGAAAGGAGATACTGGTAGAAGGGTTCAGGGTTTATGAACCAATATAGAACAAAGCTATAACCAGAACTCTTTTTGGCATTGCAGATGCATTTTGTGAGTTGAACAGTATTGTTTTATCTCAACAGAAGCTTGTACTCAGTGAGACTCTTTTGTGTTGAACAGTGTGCTTTAGGAAGTGTGCCTTCCTACATGTGCAGGCTCCCATGCTATGTAATATCTTTCATATGGCTAGTGAATTGATATTGTGGCTCACAAATCCCACTGTGGTTTTTCCTCTTTGAGTTTTTTCATATATAAATTCAGTGTGTTATGGTGTTCATTCATGTGGCTGGTTTATTTACTTATTGTTATATGTTTCTTCATTTATTGGTTTATATGTGTATGTTGTAAAGGTTAAAATCTTGTGTTATTGTCAGAACAATGATTCACCCCCCCCCCCCCCTCTCAGTGTTCTTGGATTCATTATATTCCAGCAATTTGTATCAGAGCCTGGTACCTCGGAGGAAGTTTAACAGCTTGAGGAAGATCCTGGAATCAAAATCATTGAATATGGCTATGGAGAAGCAACTTGAGATGGCACTTGAGGAGTATGATGCTGAAAGGATGAAGAACCTAAAACTGCAAGATGAATTGAATTATGCTAATAAATTCATTCTTGTTCTGCAAGAAAGATTATCACGAGCTCAAGCTAAGAGAAAAGAACTTTTGCAAAACTAGGATGATGAAGATAAAAATGCACTTAAGGATCAATGTTAGAAACTAAGTCAAGCAAACATGCTCATGAAGAATGAAATGCAAGACCTGACTACGAGTTTATCAAAAGATATCGAGGACAGAAAGAAGAAGGAAGAAAATTTTGCTATATCTTTAAAGAACAAATTTAAAGAACGTGGCAAATTGACTCATGAGAATAATCTATTGAGAACTGATTTGGTACAATCTCAAAATAATTAACAAGAGCTAGAGAGACAAATAATGACTCTGAGAGATGATCTAACTACTGCAAGTGAGTATAAAGAAAAACTTAGGATTAGTGTTGCACAGCTGGATGATTTATTGAAAAGACAAAGGCAGAGTGAAGATTCTAGAGGACTTGGATTTGTACAAGGCGAAAGCTCCGGTACTGCAAATGAAGATCAGACAACCGGTATGTAGAAATCATTAGACCAAAGGAAACTGGTAAGGCAATATAATGCTTACAAATTCAATGGTAGATGCTTTGTCTGTAATAAATTTGGGTATATGGCTAGACTATGTAGAAATAGAGAAAATCAAACCTACAATTCAGTTCCCGATCAATGTACAAATTGCAAGAAATATGGTCATAAGTCAGAAGATTGTAGAATGAATGTTAAATGTTTTGCATGTGGAAAGTTTGGACATTTGGTTAATCAATGTAGGTCAAGGAATGACACTGGATATGTCAAAGCAATTCAAAAGAACAATGTTACATGTTATGCATGCAACAAAATAGGTCATATTGCTAAGTGCTGCAGAAGAAAGACTACACTGGTTGGCAATGATAAAACAAATGAGAAAGGAAAGCAGAAGGTAGATGAAATACAACAAGATCACACCAAGAGATGGGTTAGAAAATCTGAAGAACCAAATGGAGATGCAACTACACCGGTAACTGCACTTGTAACTCCACCAGTAGAACAAAGCATTCTTGCACCGACAGAAAATTCAACTGGTAACTGAGGCATACACCTTAGGGGTTGGCAAATTCATTACAAATCTTGAATATTCCCCGGAAGAGATCTGGAGAGTGGTATTCATCATTGATGGAGGTTCATCCAACATAAAACTGTGAAACCGACATCCAGTAGGGTACATCGCTAAGAATTTATGACAGTGATGAATTAGGGTTTACTCGCTGATAAAAAGGGAAAATGGACTCATTTTCACTCACCCAGCACTCGAGCAAACCAGAGCGAAGCAAAGGCAAATCATAGGTGATCAAAAATGAGCAAAGGCATTCCAAATAATTTTCAGCAATCATCTGAGAAGTAATCAAAACCCATCAACCAACGACTGTTATCCAGGTATTTCTTTGAAATGAAATCTGGATCATCATCTGCTCTTACTTTCATTGTGAATCCCACTGTTGTTGAGGTTAAGGATAGGCTTAGGCCTGTTTTCAAGGAAGTTCCCCAAATTGCTATGCAGGAAGACTCTACTGGCATGTTTTCGAAGGTTCCCGATGGCGTGGTTTATGTGGAAGATGTCAGGGCCCAATATCACTGCACATTGGAGGATTTAGGCACTAAGGAAATCAAGGGAATGTATCAATCTGTGATACTAGGCAGCTCCAGAACAATCAAACTGGAATATCAAATTATTGAAGATCTAGGGTTAACCAGAATCCTATACATACTGGAATTCAAGGATAAAGTGATCAGATATGTTCTAAGAAGGGTCCATAATGAATTTATCTGGCTGGACCGGCCTCCCATGATCACCAAAGAAGCAATTCAGGCGGTCACCAGCTTACCCAAAGTTGGACATGAACCAGGCAAGAAGATCTCCAACACTATGATTGAGAAGCTCACCGGTGCAACCCATGATGGAAGATCAATGAGGGTCAGCACCATCAAAGACACAAATGTGAAATTTTCCAGCATGATCATTGGCTACAAGGTAACTCAATCAAGTCGATTGAACTCTTTTGCAAGTTCATGTATCCATGTTGCACACCAAATGATAAAGAATAATGAAAAGTATGACTTGTGTGAATGGTTAAGGAGTGAATTAATGATTAATCTTGGCAAGATCAAAGGTGTTAAGAAAGGAACTTTCCGATTTGGCAATCTTATTGTCTGATTGATGTTGTACTTTATGAATGAGCTACCGAGTTTGGGAATGAAACGTTGGGCTCATGACATACCGGTAGCTATGCAGATCAAAGATGCAATCACCGGTCTTGGTAGTAACAGGGATGAGAAGCTTTGGGGCTACTTCAAAACTTTTTAGGAGAACATGAGAGTGAGGGAGAGAATTTCAAAACATATTGTGGAGAAATACTCCACTGATATTTGCTTCATGGTAAAAACAGATGAGACACTCATGGAAGCAGTGGAACCTAGAACTCTATGGGTCACTGAATTGGGTTATGAAGTAGATGACAACATCTTGGAGCTATATGCTAAAATGTTGATTGATGCTCCTTTGGATGAAAAGGCTGAACAATTTGGCACTGTAGAGGAGAAGGCTCTTGAGGTCAAAATTGGCTTCAACAAGAAAAGAAGAGAAAAAAAATAGGCAAAATGTCTGCATTTGTTTAGAATGTAATTCATAAGATAGATACAGAACTAGGTTCAGGATCTAAACCGGTAGATCAACCAGCAACGGTTAGTGCTCCTGAGGTGAAGAGGCCTGAAACTTTCATTTCTTCTATCACTTTTGACTCTGATCTAGAGGATAGTCAGCCTCTTGCATTCAGAAGTGTACAGAGGAAGAAAGATGGCAAGCCTCCAGTAGAGGAGAAGAAGGTGGAACCAAGGAGGAAGCTAATTAGAAAGGTAACAACTGCATCCACACCTCCGACAAGGAAACCTACTTAGAAGAGGCAGACTGCTCCTTCCACTCCTACAACCCCCAACAAGAAGAAAAAGAGTGTGATTGATGAAGCAATCAAATCTGGTAATGTTACGATCATCCCCCCAATGACTTGTGCAAAGTTAATTGATGAGGTAACTAAAGATGGAATCTTGAAGAATGTGTCAAATTTCTATGAAGATTTAGATGATAATGAGCAAAATGAAATAGAAGAAGAAATCTTGTTATATTTAGACATATATAAGAAGGCTTTGGTAGAGATTTTGAAGGAAATTCCTTTATTATTATATAATAAGTTAGATGCAAGGAGAATAGATGCAATAAGGAGGGACAAAGAAATTAAAGAAGCTGAACTTTTGAGTATGTGTGGCTCTATAAATAATGAGGAAATGCAAAGGTGTATAGATGTTGCAAATAGAACAATCTTTAGCAGCAAAACCCGACAAATAGGCCTAATGATGGGTAGAGTCAATGAGATAATAAATGAGGGCAGAGATGGTTGGGCCAAATTCTTCCAAAATAATCCGGAGTTTTTCACTTCTCAAGAGGAATTTGCTAAGGCAACTGCTCCCACCATTCCGGACTAATCTAAAAGGAAAGGAATTTTGGGAAGTTCAGATCAAATTTTGAATGAACTGGCAAATAAACCTAAAACTGATGAGAGTGTACAGACTAAACCAACATAGACTACATTTGTATAGTCTGGGCAAGGAAAAATAGATAATGTACAGATTACAAATAATATTGTGGATAATACTCCATCGACAGTAACCGATACTGCACCAAGTGGCGAAGCCAATGATGCAAAAGAGGATGAGAAAAGAGATACACTGGGAGAGGATAAGGAAGAAAATAAAAAGGAGACTATATCGACAGTTGATAAGAGGTTAAAGGAATTACATGAAAAGATTGCTAATATTGCTAATTCTTTTGATGGACTAAATTCACTTACAACTTCCATTGATGGACAAATTTTGACTTTGGAGAACCAAGTTTTTGCTTTTGAAAAGGAAAGAGACAAGATCATTTAGAGAGCAAGGAGTCTCAGAGGTTTGGTGAGTCCAAGATTGTATTCACTTGGTGTACATAAGAGGGAATGTATGTATATGCTTGTGAATTCCACACCGACAGAAGTCACTGAGAAAGAAACACTTGCACATTTACTAAGTGGACTTGTATCCATATCTGAAACATTCAAAACTGACTGGGATACCTATGTACAATTGCTAGAGAAAGCTTATCCGGAAATCTTGAGATTGGTCAAGCTCCGGTAAAGTAATCTGTAATTATTCTTTCTATTCTTTCACCGGTCGCCAAAGGGGGAGTATATGTATGTGAAATATATATATATATATATATATATATATATATATATATATATATATATATATATATATATATATATATATATATATATATATATATATATATATATATATATATATATATATATATATATATATATATATATATATATATATATATATATTATAGATAGAGTCAATCAGCTCAGGAGGAGCATGTTTCATGTTTTAGTTGAACCGGTTGGGAATCCATTTTTCACATGAGTGTTGCCATCAAGGCCAAAGGGGGATATTGTTGGCAATTGACACTCATTGGATTCATATGTTGTCAATCATGGCAACAAGATTCTACTGAAGGCATATACTGACATTTGGAGGCATACACCAACAAATACTGACATTGGAGTATTTAGGGTCATCACCAACACCCACACCGACATCTAGCAGTTCAGTGAAGCCGACATCAGTTTGGGATCCGAAAGGTTTTATTTGTAAAATCATTTTGTAATTATTGTATAGGGATAACATTGAATATCTTTTGTATTGTAAGTTGACATAAGGCATATTGTTTGTAAAGGGTATATAAGTCAGTCTGATAGGTCATTTTGATATATGACAAGGTAGTAGAACAAGGTGATGCGAAGGATATGTATGTAGATCTTTTGTATGCGAATGCAATATCATACTATGATCAGTAGATGGTTTGTAAAGCATTCTTGGAGGAAAGGAGATACCGATAGAAGGGTTAAGGGTTTATGAACCAGTATAGAGCAGAGCTATAACCAGAACTCTTTTTGGCATTGCAGATGCATTTTGTGAGTTTACCAGTACTGTTTTATCGCAACATAATCTTGTAGTCAATGAGACTCTTTTGTATTGAGCAGTGTGCTCTAGGTAGTGTGCCTTTTTGCATGTGTAGGCCCCCATGCTATGTAATATCTTTCATATGGCCAGTGAATTGATATTGTGGGTCACAAATCACACCATGGTTTTTCCTCTTTGAGGTATTCCACGTATAAATTGAGTATGTTATGGTGTTCATTCATGTGGCTGGTTTATTTACTTCATGTTATATGTTTCTTCATTTACCGGTTTATATGTGTATGTTATAAAAGGTTAAAATCTTGTGTTACCAACAGAACACTGATTCACCCCCCCTCTCAATGTTCTTGGATTCATTGTATTCCAACAACTATATGATCCCTTAGCACACCATAGGACCTATAACAACACCAAATAGTGTCCTAAGGGGTCATAAAACACTATATGACCCTTTAGGACACCATATGGTGTTGTTATGGGTTGTATGGTGTCCTAAGGGGTCATATGGCATCCTATGACCCCTTAGGACACCATATGGTGTCATTATGGGTTGTATGGTGTCTTAAGGGGTCATATGGTGTCCTAAGGGGTCATATGGTGTCATTATGGGTCGTATGGTGTCTTAAGGGGTCATATGGTGTCCTAAGGGGTCATAGGACACGATATGACCTCTTAGGAAACAATATGACCTCTAATGCCACCTAAGGGGTCATATGGTGGGCTAATAAAATGATATATTATTTAAAGTTATGAATAGAACATCATACAATAGAACATCGATAGTTTATTTTTGATATAGCTAAGTCAGACCATTGTCAGCATAAGAGAGGCTCCAAGCGAACAAACAACGAGGCTTCGCTGAAAATAAAGTGTAAGAGCTTGACCTAACCCTAAGAGTACTGCCTTTCTAAAACATATGATGCTCTTAAATTTGCAAGGCTATAGGACTGATCTCGATTGTGACTATAGGAATTACACACTTGATTTCTTTCATGGGTATGTACCCTTCCAGGCCTTTTGACAAGTGATGATCATCATATACTACCACTACCATGCTTACAACAAACTTCAATTTCTTTATATGACAAGCTATGTGTAACAGCATGGGAACTCTCGCATACCCACCACTATCATTCTTTGTGACATCATCAATGTAACTCTCCCTCTTTCTCTTCCTACCGGTTGTTTCCTTCTGAAAAACATATTGCAGGTAGTCTGACTCATCATTTTGCTTTGTTCACACTATTTTCCACATCTATTCTGCTCATTAAAAACACATTTGAGAAGAATATTGCTGCAAGTTTCCTTGTTTGTCACGATAATGCATCTGTGGTTCAATTTCAGACCCTTTTTCCTCCTATTCAATATACACACACAAATCCATCAGTCAATTTTCTTAGGAGAGCATACATGATAAAAATCAAAGAGGAAGTTGCAGACAAGAAATAAATTCAATTACTTCTATAGAAGTGCAGACATAGTTGCAGTGGGGTATTGAGGGAGGGAGGGAGAGAAGAAGAGAGAGAGGGATGGGGTATGAAGGAAGGGAGAGAGAGAGAGAGAGAGAGAGAGAGAGAGAGAGAGAGAGAGAGAGAGAGAGACAATACACTTATATGTGTGTATTTATATACTTAATATATTATATATTATTATATACATATATATAAATATTATATATAAAAATTATACATGATATGTATATACAAATATTATATATACAATATCATATTATACATACTTCCAAAATTTAAACAAACTTAGCGCATATGCGTTGTTTATAGTAAACATAGCGCGTACGCAGTGTTTATAGTTAAGAAAGAGAGTACGCGCTTCTTACACCATAAGTACCCCACACGCGCTTTTTATACCATAAGTACCTTGTACATGCTTTTGACTGTTTAGGCTTGGAAATAGGCCTGGATGACAAAGCTACGGTTTGGAAGTTTGTTTTCCCTCTATTTCCCTCCTTTTTGACGTGTTTTATTTTATCAACTTGGTTTCTCGACTTTGTCATCATCAAGTTTACACTTTATCAAGTGGGTATTTCTAAAATTATCACCATATTTTCACCCATCTTCGGTGCTTTCTAACCATATAATGTTTTTTAAATTTGAACAACAATAACATATTATTATTGAATTTCTTTTACCAATGTCTCCATAGTTCTCACAGACATAGGTGCACCATTTTTTTAATAACTTTTGATATACGTATCCAAATTTAAAATCCTTTATATATTATTGTAGTGCACTTGATTCTTTACAAAAAAATTTAAAAAAATTGTATTTTCGATTTGTTTTTTGCAACTTATGCTTCATGCATGAACATGTACCTAATTTTTAGGATGTGCTCGATTGGAAATAAAAATAAATAAAAAAATACACATCTTCTAGTGCTCACTCTTAAATATCTTTCCGCCAAAGGATTTGTCAAAATTCTAAATCGAACTATGACTTTTTTGATGCGCACGTCAGGCACTATGTTATGTTTTTTCAGAAAAAATCAGGGTTGTTTTACGTGCACGAAGAATTTGACCCCCTTAATCTTATCCAATTTTGAAAAAGTTTAGTAGTTTGGAAACTAGATTCAGAGTACTACAATATTTGTTCTTTGATTATCTTCATATCTTGAGTGGATGACTTTCAAATTTTGCCTCCAAGTTCAGGTTCACCTGATTTGAGAAAAAAAGTGTCCACTTATACCCCCCTTTTTGACTACCATCTTTGTGCACTTACCCAGATAGTGCTTGGCCCTGTTCAATGCAGAGGATGAGATTTATGAGGTGATTTTGGAAATGGTGGATGCATCGCTGAATTTGCAGGGACATTGGTGTGACAGTTTTATTTATGAAGCGGTGATCGTACCTTTTTTCGACATTCTAGAGTCGAAGGAGAGGTGTATCGAGTTACTTGGGGACTTTGTGAAAGCAGTGAATGGGGATGTAGTGGCAGATGCTCTATTGGAGTTACAAAACGGTACCAAGGAAAGCATTCTAAGGATTTACTTCAACCCATCTAAATATCATTCATTAGACTCAGAAGAGGAGTCTGAAGCGGAAGATGACCAGGAGGAGCCCGATGAGCAGGGAGAGGAAAGTTGTGATATGGACTTAGAGAACAGAGAGGAAAGGGAGAGGAAGGAATAGAAGAGGGGGAAGAGTAGGTTTTTCATGGATGCATGGCCGGTTTTTAGACAAGGGGTGCTGGACAGGGATCTATCAGAATTCAGACAGCTCAAGGGCTCAAATGGTTGGTGGTTGACAGAGGAATCATCGAATACCTTGTTCAATCTCAGAGAGCTGGTGTCTCAATTGTTGGATTCGCTCATGTAATTGGTACTTGGGTATGCTGAGATGGTGTGTAGGTCATAGGGTTGTGTTTGTGCTCCATCTTTTGTTTAAGTTTGGAGCATTAGTCCTAGTCTGTAAATGTATTTCCATGTAAGCATTTCCTTTTGGAAGTAATATAAGGAGCTATCCCCATCAAAGAATAACACTTACCATTAAAAAAAAATAACTTTTTAAAATTAGAAACCATAAAATTACAAATCTTTTTCATAGATTGGTGCATATATATATATATATATATATATAATTCACTTTTGAAGTGAGACTAATCATAATATAGACATAGTTTTATATCATACACTGTAATTTTATGTATGGATCTATTTTTTGGTAGAAGCAAGAACATTAATACCTATTGCATAAATATATATTTTTAAATTAAATCTATTTTAATATTTTTCTTTTTGTGTGGAGCAAATACCTTAATAATTGCTCAAAAATCCATGTTCACTAGAAAATTGATAATAAATATACTAATCAAGTTATATATGTTCAAAATTATACATGTCATAATGTGTATTTCGAGTGCTATGATCTTACAAGTTATCTTGTCAATTTGATCCCATTTGAAGGTTTTATCAAAGATTTGAAATTAAAAATTCTAAGGAAAAAATTGAGGCATATAATGTGAGAGGACATCCCCTAGTAGTTTGATGTAGGGGAATCATACATAATTCTCAATTGATCATTTTTATTTTATTTGTTATGTCTTCTACCTACCATTGTGTACTTTAGGGATATTTAAATTCTTAATTTTTTGTTCATCTAGGAAATAAACTAACTACCAATAGTAATATTAATGAGCAACAACATGGAAACATGAAGTGAGAGCAATCTGGAAAGATTTTTTAACCCAAAAATGGGTTGCAAGCATCTATTATGGGATTTTTGAATGTTGCACCTAGTTTAGGTGAGATTTTGGAGAAGTTTCCACTTTTTTTTAAGGGATTTTGTTGATGAAAAGAAAAACAAGATAAAGAACAAAGGGAGGAAAATGAGAAAAGATAGAGAAGAAGAGAGGGCAACCATAAAAAGATCCAAAAAATAGAGAAGAGGAAGACAAAGAGGAACATAGGAGTACATAACAAACCAACAACAAGAAAGGTGAATAAAGTAATCTCGTATTTTGATCCAATATGCAAATGTGTATAAATAATTATAAAATATGTATTTCTAAGATAAAATATAATAGAATATTAATATTTCAAAAAATATTTCTTTTTGGTTTATGTGGGATCTTGTGATTGGTAAAGTTTTATGAGTTTGTTGCTAAAAGATGGGTTATTTATTATCATCTACAACATAGATTTTTGAGACCTTGTAGCTAAATATCTGACCTATAAAAAGATTTTTAGGACTCTCCAAAAACCTACTAGCTCTAGTTTGGTTAGAATTTGAATTCCTACAACAAGGTGGATTCAATTAGTGAGACCTTAGAGAGTGGAGTGTACTTGGACACTCTTCCCATTAAAAGTCTCACAAGTTATGCTCACACAAGTGTGACTTTGTGGGTAGAATGCTTGAACCACATGTTTCCGAGTTTAAAAGTACTTTTGGTTGGACTCATGTGTTCATGAAGCATCAGTTAGATGGGAAAGTGATTTGAGCTAGACATCAGATGAATAGAGCTTTTAAATTGGATGATTGGGCGAATTGCAATTATAGAGAAATTAATCAAACCTATTTAGTATGTAACTTAAGCTCGTCCTTGTGTTAGACCAAGTGCAACTACAATTTTTTGTAATGATGTCCTAGAGGTTCCAATAGTTAATAAAGTCCATGAAATGAAGATGAAATTGAGTTGCTTGAGCAATTCCACCTTAACTCGAGTTTCTTGACCAAATTCACCTTTTTGTTTGAGTTAGCTATTATTGCATTGAAATCATCCCTAGTAATAACTAGTCCATTTATTAGTGGCGCAAGGATGCTAGAAATTTGATCCCATTTACTCTCTTCTTTTTAACACAACCAACATGGCCATAGATCACATTGAGAAGAAAAATAGAAGCTTGGATGAAAAGCTTATGACTTTATTGATTTACCGATTTTTTTTCAAAGTTTAGAACCTCTAGTTGGGTAGTAGAAGGCTTTTATAGAATGCCAAGACCTTCAAAATCCCCATTTGATTCTATAAAGTCACCCTTCCATCATTTCTATGTTAATAAAAAGGTTCCTATTTCAACTTTGTTGATTTTAGTTTCATTTAGTAGAAATATATTTGCATTAGATATATCCATGTGACACTTGATTAAAACATATTTTGATATGTAAATTTTATCCCCTAACATTCCAGGGTGTGATCTTCATTACTCTCTACAATGGGGGATGCCCTCGCTTCCTAAATCTTAGAATTTTCATTTGTTGTACCATATTTTCCTCTCTATAGACTCTTTGTTAATTTTTCTTCTCTTTCTTTTTTTATTTGGACATTTAGATTTGTCAATTTAAAATGTTGATTGACTTATAGCTTTTTCCTCCAAAGAATCTAACAAACATATCATTTCAATGTATCTTTTAAATTTCAATGTATCTTTTAAATTATCTTTTTTGATATTAGAGAAAATTTGAACTCAACATAATTTAGATGTCTACAAGATATAATTTACCATTAAACCAAACACCTTTTAACCTCTAAATCCAAATCCTAGAAAATGAAGATATGGTTCCAAATCCTATTGATAAAAATCGACCTTGTCCACGAAGATTTCTTTCCTTTGAGTAGCAATCTAATTTTCACCTCTGTCCCCTATTTTTCCTTACACCATTCCTAAAATCTTTTTCTCAGATGGCTGCAGCGAAAAGGGTTTTCTCAGAATGCAAAATGTGGAAGCATAGGCAAGGCATGCGAACTGTTTGACAGAATGCCTCAAAAAGATGTGTCCTCGTCGACCGCAATGATTGCAGGATATGCACAAATGGATATGTTGAAAGGCTTTAGGAAATTTCGAGTAAATGTAATTGGCCAAATTTCACAACCTTTACCAGCGTTCTCCCTGCTTGTGCCAAAATACGAGCTTTGGAATAGAGAAGTTACAAATGCCCTGGTAACTGTGTATGCAAAATGTAGGAGCACAGACAAGGCAGGTGAGTTGTTTGACGGAATGCCTCAAAAACAATTGTTTCTTATACTGCATTGATTGCTGGATATGTACAAAATGGATTTGTTTCGTATGAATTGGCAGATGTAAATATGAATTGTTTCGCAATTGGCAGATGTGAAGCCAGACTCGACAACCTTTGCGAAGGTCCCCTCTGCCTCTATCAAGATGGGAGCTTTGGAAGAGGGTGTGGACATCCACTAAAGCATAATGGAAGGGATATTTTTGCTAAATGCTAAAATACATTAGGCGAAACATTTCCATCCAATTCAGGTTCAACTTTCCTTCAAATATTTTGTACAAAATGCTGAATACTTATCTAGGCTAGTTGACTGCACTCCATGAGATTCCATGGTGTAATCAAACCTCCCACATCTATCGTTAAAATTTTAGATTTCAATTTTTTAATTAAGCAATCAAGATGTCAATTTTTAAAATCATAACAAAATAAGCTATTTTACTTACATTATCATTGAATAAAGGCTAATGCTAATAGATTAATTAACGTTTCTGACATCTGAAATTAATTAATACAGATATTCAGATATCTTTTTGTTATTGCTTTAATTCCAATTACTGAAGACTGTCATGGAAGTCAGCTGGACAAGCACATATGAATCTTATGGACATTTTCCACATTTTTATTTCAAAATTACAAGGACAAGCCCTTCCAAAAATCTTTTACTTCCTTTGAAAAAAAAAAAATCTTTTACTTCTTATAATTCAAAATAATCATTATTTTCCATTAACATTAGTTTGACCAGAGATGTAGAAGGCCTCTTGAATTGCCTGTATAAATTTCATTTCTATCCTCGTCGTAGAACAATGCAGTAATGTCTTCAAGAGTGTCTTGAAAGGTGTTCTGGATTACTGATAGATTAGGTCGACTTATGCCTACATCTGGGTCACTGCCACCAATCGTAGCACAGCAATTTCCAGTCAAGATGTTGCTTATGTTTATTGAGCAACTTTTTTTATCATCTTCAATGGACTTGTGAACTTTGTTGTAAGAAAGGAGTAGCTGATCATAAGTCAATTTAACAATAGTTGTGTTGATCTTTAAAGCAGAAAACCATATCAATTTGTTTTTGTAAGATGCAACCAGCTCTCCTTGCACATTCCATACAAAAACAGTCCCACTGCTAAATATCAAGAACAATCGTTTCATAATCAAAAAAATAAATGTTGAAGGCTTCTCAAACTCTCGTCCGCTCAATTCAGTCCTCTTTTCACTTTGAACATCAACCATTTGCAGGCATTCATTCTCTTGTTTTAGGAGTATCTTGTCATGGAACAGCTCAAAAAATTCTATCTCTTTGTTGGGTAGTAATGCAAGATGAAAAGATTTCAAAACTTTGCCATCCTCTAAAGATAAGATCCTCAGAGGAAGAATACTTCCACAAGCACTTCTTTTCGATTTTAAGAGCACTATACCAGAAGTGATCTTTATTTCTTCAATTTCTTTGTCAGATATGGAGTACAAGAGTGTGTAGTTCTTCAAATCAAACACCTTGTAAATATGATCTTGAGCTGAAAAAACAAGAACTTTCCCATTGAGAGGATCGAGCCTTAAGAGCTTTTCACCCTCAAACAAAGCAAAGCCAGCATCTGGTTGAGCTCTTCTAATGTACTCAAGTAGGGTTGTTCTGTACTTGAGTGAGAATCTATCGGAAGGATGAGCTGATATTGTCACGAGAGAATCATTTTCTTCGTTATAGTACAGCCTTCGAATAAGGTCGTCTGGACTTAAATTCAAGTAGCAGAGCCTTTTATTTGTGTCTCTGTCAAATGCAGCACAAACACCTGATTGTGCCAAAGCAAATATAGTACCGCGAGCTGAAACTATTTCGACAATCTTGGATGGTTGATTTGTATCAAACTCTTCCTGCAACTGAAAATTGCGGAACTTAATCTGAGGATGAACATTTGTCAAGGCCAACCTTTTACCAATCTCACGGCTCTGAAGTTTGTGGGCAATGTTGTAACAACGCTTCCCTTTCTCTGCCATTGTCTTGTAATAAATTGATAGTAATTCCAGAATTAATGCTGCTTCATGGAAAATGTGTTTACAATACTTATTTATATCACTTGAAAGGATGTTTTGAAAGGATGTTCCAAGTCCAAATTGAGATGAAGCTCGTCGAATGAAGCGTTTCGGGTATTTCTCGAGCAGATGAAACAATTATAGGATTTACTTTCATATTTTCATAGGTTGTGCTTATCCTCCTATGAATGGTCATACGATGATAGATATTTTAAGATATTGTAGCTATATATTTAATTGTAGATATTTTCATATTATACGAGTGTAATTAGCATGAAAATTTACTTTCATATTTTCATAGGTTGTGCTTATCTTCCTATGAATGGTCATATGATGATAGATATTTTAAGATATTGTAGCTATATATTTAATTGTAGATATTTTCATATTATATGAGTGTAATTAGCATGAAAATTTACTTTCATATTTTCATAGGTTGTGCTTATCCTCCTATGAATGGTCATATGATGATAGATATTTCAAGATATTGTAGCTATATATTTAATGGGCATAAACTCATAGGTTGAATATATAAGATTATGGAAGCCGTTATTTTCTACACAAAATATTAAATGGATATAAATTCAGAGGTTGAACATATAAGATTATGGAAGTGGTTATTCTCCACACAAAATAGCAATGCAACTACAAAATAGTATGTATCGGCATACATGCATGGCTATACAAAGTTGCATCGAAGACTATGTGGGGCATAGCATGAGAGAGGTCACCATGATGGGGCCCTTTGACCACTGAGAAAAGCTAAGTCGACAGACATTCACGAATGTTGACATGAAGCCAACAAAGCAGCATGAAAGTGTACCGCCCTTTGAAAGATGAGAAGCGGCAGGAATCTTTTATCATCGACAGGCTGTGTGAAAAACACCACGGGTTTTAAAGGAGGTAGGTGCGAATTTGCTAAAAACACACGGGGTGTGAAGCTTTGTGAAAAGAAAACAAATAGGATTTTTCTCATTTGTCGTCTATTGCTAAAAGTGGGACTGTGTGAAAGAGAAAGCTTTGATTCAAGGGTGGATAGTAAAGATTGTGACTATAAAAAATAGTGAGTAAAAAATTATAACTATGTTTTTTAATTTTAGTTGCAAAGGGTAATTTTTTGGGTTGTGAAAGGGACATTTTGTTTTGTTTTAGATGAGTCATTTTTGAAATTACTATAGAAAGTCGTGTCTTTTAGCACGTTTCTATCCATAACTGACAAAACTTGTTGAAAATAGCAGTAGTTCAACATTGATAGATGCAGTTCGAAAAACACAATGGATTTAGTACGAAGGGGTTTGTATTTGGGCTATTAGTAAAATCTTGAACATGTTTTGTTTTAAATAGGTAATTTTTCGAAACTGCTATAAGAAGTCGTGTTTGTTACTTATTTGTCCATAACTTGTTGAACTAGTCGAAAAGGATGAGGGTTTTGTATGGAAAGGGTTTATTTTTGGGCTATTAGACAACTTTGAAATTAATGGAATTGAAACCCAAAAAAAAATCCAAAGCAGACGTTTACAACAATATATAGGAAATAGATATATTATATTTCTATATGTCAAAATCCCCAATTTTTTGAACATTCAGAAACGCATGTCTATAAAATGTGATGGTTTTGTACAGAGTGATTTATTTTTGGGCTATTAGTAAAATTTGCAATGAATGAAACCTCAAAAGTAATAAATATAGATTGAAAATGGTAACATTTAATTAATTTCACAATCTTACAAGTTTATATTGAAGTATCTAGACCAATATTTCACACTTCATTTTTTCTTAAAAGAAAATGGAACAGATCCACAAAACATAGTTAGATTGGAACTAGGATTTGATAATTCCTGGCATAAAAGTTTGTGGTTGTATAGCTCTACATGTTGACATCATTTTTTTTGAGCCACTCATGGGCTCATATGTTGTTCTATAACTGTATATTTTCATATTAGAATTTGTTAGCCTTGTCCACCATAAAATTTGCTCCACACACATACCCCTCGATGTCAAGATGTGGCAATGACATTATCTTACTCCTTGGATGTTTGAAACTCTGGAATCTACCTGACGTAGAGAAAAGTTATCCTTGACAAGTAATTGGAATTGCAACCTATTAAAAAAAGAGCATTCTATAATCATCTAAATTTTTAATTGTTGGCTATTGGAAATATTCCACATATTTGCAATTTGTTGTCCTTGCATGGCTTAATTTACTTTTGTGTTTTCTCATATTTGTAACTTTGTTATATATTTAACCAATCTTATTCAAGTAGAATTTAATTATTTCTATTGCATATGCATCCTTATGTTTCTCATGAGCTTGGTCTACCTATTCTTGGAATGTCTTCATTTACTTATGACATCATAAATTTATGATTGGTACCTTCCTTATATTTTAACCTATACTTTAGGGGCCTAGACTTTAGATAAATGCATCTTGATAGAAATTAAGGCACACAATATAAATAAATAAGGTGGGAAGAAACTTGAAGGTAGCACATATTTCAATCTCGTCTAGTTAAAGGTACAATATAGTCTAATGTGGCACACTTCAAAGTAACTCAATACTTTAGTAGAAGATGTATCCATCATGAGATAATTCGTATCAAGACTCATGAAATAATATCATCATAATTCTAGCTAGACAAATAACAAGAGATAAGGGATATATATTTTTGCCCTAGAATAGTGATGAAGTACTTGGACCCACCAAATAGACATTCAAACCTATAACTAATATAAAAAAATAGATAAAACTCACTCCCCAATTACTTAATCTGATAAAAAAAAGGGAAGCGTATGAGCTTACCCACATCTATTATAACTCCATAAGAGTAGATATATAAATGATCTATCATTTTCTAACATCATAACTTAGAACTAAATCTTTATTAGGCTTTTTAATTTACTCAACTAATTCTTATACCAATAGACATGCAATTATTATAAAGAAATAAGTGACAAGACAAAGAATCATTTCAAACGCCATGAATAAATTCTTAAAATATTTAAACACCCAAAATAACATTAAAGCATCAAGAATTTTTTTCCAAATATGTGGAGAAATATGTCACAATATGAATATCAAGGTGGTAACCATAATTAAATTTTAACATAGAACTTTACCCAACAAGAGCATAAAAAAATTATTGTAGAAGTTGGTCATAGAAACATGAGGAAAATTGGGGTTTTAGTGGGTTTTATTTTATTAAAGTGTGAGGACCCCTTATAGATGGACATGAATACTACATATTGTGATGCTATTTCGAGATAATATACAAGTGATTTTGATGATAGGAACATCTACATATGTGAAATCAATGCACCCATGAGAAATAAATCTCGAATAAGAGTTAAATAAATTAAATGATGTGAAGAGTGTTCCTTCATGAATTATGGTTCAATGATTCATTTATTTTATGATATGTTAATAGTATGCACAAATTTATGTGTCTTCGATTATGTTTACTATATTTCGCTAATTACTACAACTAAGTGTGATTTGAGCATAGGCTTGAAGAAATTGTGGGGGTGGAAACAATCTTCATATGGGAAGGAGCTATATTTCTTTAAGGTTAGGTCAACAGACAGAAGGTGCAAAGAAGGTATGGATTCACTTGATTTGTTAACCTTATCTAAACTCTATGGTTAAGCTATTGACCTTATGATGTGTATGGCATAATGGGTTACTAATCTACCTTAAAAGTAATAATGAAAGTATTCAAATTACCTGTGTTACTGATATAGTAATAGAATTGGAGAAATGATGCACCCATAAGAAAACACAAAGTACTCATGTCCTCATTTATTTTATAATTACAAAATTATACATCTTCTTTGAGTCGACATCATTCCTCTATCATAAATTAGTTGAACATATAATGAATGAAAGGGGGAAACTACATATGTTCTTGATTAAATGGAGATAAGTATGCATACACGTGTATGGATAAAAGGTCCATGAATTTATATTGATACATAGTAAATTAAGATTCTTGATAGTAAAATGGAATAAATTTTGATATAAGGAATTTTGCATTTGGCTTGGTGCTCGCCAAATGGTTTGCTTGGGAGAATACCAACCCTTTGGGTTGGATTTGCCTTGGGCATCCAACCCATAGGTTTGGACAACTTTTTCATGCCAATAACGCATTTTTATGAAAAGATAAAAAGTGGCACCTTTTTGGTACCACAACTTGGTGCACTTACCCCTAATTCTAATTTTTCAAATTCTTAGTATTGAAGGTTTTTCTAACTTTGAAAGTCATTACTAAAAAAATGTTTTCAATTGCTTATAAATAAATTAATTTGTTCGTTCAAAGATAATATAATTACTTTTATGCAAAAATCAAGCTACAGATTCTAAAGAGTACATAGTTTTAAGGTAGTATTTCTAATTATTTTGCCTTTTAAAAGCGAATGAAATGAGTAAAACCACATTCAATTTGGTTTTTATCCCATAGCTTTTCTCTTGAGTAAGATTTACTTTTTATTTCCAATCAATAATTTCTTTTAATATATCAATAATAATTTCTTAAATGAAACTAATTAATTTCTTCAACCTAATAATTCATTAACTAAGGTTCTCTTTTGAACCCACACATAAATATTAATTACCCCCTTTTCTTATGTTTATAACTGATTAAATTATATCTTTTAGTGAAAGTAATTGATTTAAAAGTCAATTCAATTAATACTAATTATTTTGCATGTTCTATTTTAAACAATATGTTTTTTGTAAATAAAGTCAATCACAATAGTAAAATTTACTATGCCCAAGATCAAATTAAGAAAACCTAACAATTATTTCATTATTTTCATTTAATATTAAATCTGGACACTTATAATTTAGTAATATTTAATTTAATAATAATAGATTGACATCTTCTCTTTTTTTTTTGTATTTGCAAAATCTAATTTATCATTAAATTATGTTAAATTGGGTATTTCTAGATATATATGCAATGGATCTATTTTATATATTTTATCAATAAATCTATATAATATTTTAATTCATATTTTATTATTACTATTATCTATTAAGATAACTTTGGTTTTCAATTAATTTAATTGAATTTTTAGTGTTTCATGTTTAGAGTAATCTAAAACACCATTAGCTAAATATTTTGAAATAAATTTGATTGAAAACTCAAAATTTAAAATATTATTTGAATCTATTAGAGATCTTAATAATAAAAAAACTATATTTATTTCCTTTCTAAAGACTAAAATAGATTTTTATTTTATTTCGTAAGATATTACAATGAAATAAAAGTAAATAAATTTTATAGATCAAACTTCCTTAATCATTTGGAGGAAAATCCACTTATTTCGTAATGTTCTCTTTTGTTGAAGATCTTCAAATTCCTTTGATTTCTTCTTGTCTTTTCCTCTTTCTCCCTTACAGGATTGTTGACAAATTTTGCAGGATTTTAGAATATCGTGCAAAAATTATGAAGCAAAAGAACTACAAAAACAACATTTTTAAAAACATTCCTCCAAGAGCTTCTAAAATCCTACTTCATACTATGAAATGCATTCACACAAGTTTCTCTACACAACTAGAATAATTCAACACAAATCTCTTAAGAAATTTAAAGACTAAACTTGTCGCATTACCATGATCTCCATTTTTGAAAATCTAGCATCCAATATAAAAATTTGTGAGCTATTTCATTTTTTGAATAGTAATTATTATTTTAGTGATTCTTTGCCCAAAATAATTTCATGCAAAAGTATCATTGTCATATTCTATGACATATTCCTTATGACTTGTCATAGTGGAGTTAACACTTGTCTATTACTTCGTCAAATTTGACTCTGAAATATCTTCTATTTTTATCAAAAATGAATTTTGTAACTCCCTTGTCATAAAAATTACCATGAATAGAGATATTTTTGTCATAAATTAATTTGTAACTCCCATGCCATAGCATTTGCTAAATATAATATTTATTCCTTCCAAAATAAATAAATATTGTAGCTTCCGCTTGTCATAAAATATGCTTATAATAATTTTCCTCTTCAATTGTGTTAGGTGTCATCCCCTTCCCCTTTTTCCTACACCATGTGCTTAATAAAAAATATATGCATTAAAATAAATATAAAATAAGTATTTAATCACTTGCATTCATTTATTATAATGTAAAGAATATTTAATTTTTTTGGTTTTTTAATAAAGTGAGTTATATATATATTAGTTTACTATGACATTGAATTATTTAATTCAATGAATTTATTAATTTTGAGTTTATTTGATTTATTAGTTGATTTTTAATTTATTACACGTAAATAATGAATCAATTTCAACCTTACCCAAAATTAATCAAATAAATATTTTTCAAATATTCTAAGAGGGTTGTGACAACACATTAGAAGGAATGGTCATCGACGAAATCTTTTTTTTTTTTAGTTCATGCCGATAGGCAAGATACTAATGTATCTGTTGGATACAAATCTTCTTTTCAATCAACCAAACATTGTAGATAATTTTTTCATTACTCATTTTGATGAGCAATTTTTAGTACCTATTTTTATGACTAAATTTTAGAACCCATTTTGGTGACTCATTTTTATGATCCATTTTAAATACTTATTTTGTGTACTCATTTTTATGACCCATTTTAAGTACCCATTTTGATGGCTTATTTTACAATCTATTTTTATGAACAAATTTGAGTACCTATTTTAATGACCCATTTTTATGACATATTTTAATGATACATTCTTAGTATCCATTTTTATGATTCATTTTGAGTACCCATTTTTAATACCCAATTTAATGATTTTTTATGACCCATTTTGATGACTTATTTTTATTGGCCCATTTGAGTGCCCACTTCGAGGACCCATTTTGATGACCCATGTTTAATACCCCATTTTAATAACTCTTTTTATGACCCATTTTGATGACTCATTTTTATTGGCCCATTTTGGGTGCTCATTGTGAGGACCCATGTTTAGTACCCATTCTTATGACAAATTTTGAGTACTCATTTTTATGACCCATTTTTAGTATCCATTTTGATGACTTTTTTTAGCACCCATTTATTTTTGTCATTTTTAGTACTTATTTTGGTGACCCATTTTGAAGAACTATGTTTAGGACCCATTTTTAATGACCTATTTTAAGTACTATTTTGATGACCCATTTTGACAACCTATGTTTATTTTGAATACTTATTTTTTAGTACTCATTTTTACTACCTATTTTTATAACCCATTTTGATGACACATTTTGATTACCTATTTTGAGTATCATTTTGAGACTCATTTTAATGATCCATTTCAAATACTTATTTTGATGACCCATTTTGAGTGCTTATTTTTATAACTTTGAATATTCATTTCTATGACCCCTTTTGATGGTCTATTTTGAGTATCTACTTATATAACCCATTTTTATGACCCGTTTTTAATACTCAATTTTGATAACTCATTTTTATGACCCAATTTAAAGACTAATTTTTAATATCTATTTTTATGACCCATTTTGAGTACTCGTTTTAAGTATACATTTTTATGAACCATTTTAAGTTCTCATTTTGAATATCCCTTTTGATAACCTATTTTGAGTTTCCATTTTGAGTATCGATTTTTATGACTTATTTTAATAACCCATTTTTATGACTTGTTTTGATTGCCCAAATTAAGTACCCATCTTTATGACCCACATGTAGTAATCATTTTTTATGACCCACATGTAGTACCCATTTTTATGACCAATCTTCATTACCTTTAAAAAAATACTAAATTAAATTACAATAATTTTTTAAAATTAATTTACAATATAAATTTAACTAAAATTATTTACTAAAATAAATTTATACTAAATATGTTAAAAATTACTCTCACGTGAATTGCCTTTCAAAATTACTTTAAGTTACTTAGAATAAAGTTTAATTAAATTTGAATTATTAATTTAAAAAATATTTATTTACTTTTAAAAAAAATACTAATTATTTTTGTCAAGTAAATTTAAAAATTACTATAAACTTTTAAAACTTAAAAAAAAATTAATTTATTATGTACAAGTTTTAAGACTTTTAGAAGAAAAAAATAAAATTAAAAAAATATATACTTAATTTATTTTGAATGTTTTAAAAGGACCATTTTAAAATAAATTTATATATATATTTTATTTTTCTAAAACATAAAAATTAACTATTTTTTGACTATTTCAAATTTTAAACTATGTATTGAGAGATTTTAGAGTATAATTCTAAAATGTTAAATAAGTATATTTGTGGCCACTTGACAATTATCTAAATTCAAAATCAACACCATTTACTATGATAATTCATGTTAAATATATATTTGACAAATTTTTAAGATTATTCAATTTAAAAAATAGTGTTAGACCATGATAAAAATAAATTACCTTCATATACCATAATTTATGCATAATTTAAACATTGGTGCATGCATCTTAAGAGCTGAGCGACGAATCCATCAAGAAGAAACCATACAAACAAAATCTAATTGCATTCACTAGTTAGACCATAGCAATGTAAATATATGCAACTTCAAATAAGTACTTGAAACGAATTGAAACCGAATGTTAATTTGTGATAACTCAGGGATTAATTACAGAATCAAAACTGACATGTGAAGACCGATCTCAATTATCTGAAAGAAGACGAGCAAACAAACTAGAGATTTGGAGTATTCAAGTAAATGAAAACCTTGATATTGTAAACCTCCAGGCAATGATACCCAGTCTTAAAATATGTAATGTTCCTATAATATGCACAATATGCACATTGTTGTATATTTTGAATTTCAAGTTAAAACTATGTTCTAATCCAAGCAAGACAGATTTCTTTCATAAGCGATTGGACACAATTTTGGTTGGTTTGGTTATTTAGCCTGTTGTATAGTATAGTTCACTAAGTACAGCAGTAGACTCTCTATCTTGACTTATTGTAATAGACATCATCTTCAGTCCTACAATTGTGTTGAAATCCTCTTCATCATTAATAAGAACAATACTGACATGTTTTGCAGTGGATCATTTGGTGAACAATACTGGCATTGACAGATATGATGGAAGAGGCGGGTGGTACTTTAGGATTTTTACAGTGATTAAAACCCTGGATACCTAAACATCAAACCCAATTTTGCTCTACCTATAATACTATTGACATGAGATGATACATAAAATTGAAGTTGAAAGCAACTGATCTCATCTTCAAACTTATTTAATATTATGATCTTTTGATTCTAATACCTGCTTGTTTTAGAGGAAAGCCAAACAGATTGTATTTTTTAAAGATGTTTCTGTTTATGCATCAATAGTGATCCCTATATTTGAGAGATCCTATGATTGCAACTTAACCGAATTATGATTGAATTCATTTCTAGAGTATTACCTGGAATTTATTGGTTGACCAACATAACTAATTGTATTCTGAAATATATTAAATTCTTAAGTCCTGATGGGTTGAGGAGTTGGAACCATATATCCATCGATACACCAAGTTAGAACCTGCAATTTTATATTAGCCAACCAGGAATGCTTTTTGTTTTAAAAAATGCACCTTATATGACATAATATTAATAAGGCGAGGCGTGAGAGTTACAATCAGAGCATAAAAATGACTTGAAATTATGAGTGTTTTGAGATTCTTCTTTTGGAGTCTTTTGTCGCCAATACTTATTAGTGTTCCCTATTATGCTCATGGAGTTTCTTAATTTTTCAATTATGGACCTGCATTTCTAAATCTCATACAGTATCAGGCACTCCTTAGGTTTGTGATCCTTTTTTGTTGCGTGGGTGCACAAAGAACAGGCAATATCTCACTGAAGTGTTGAAGAAATCTGAAGAAGAAGAAGAAATCCAACAAAATTTGTGGGAAAAGTGCATATTCTAATCTTAGATACAAGTTCCCTGAAGCGTTTGGAGGCAAGAGGAACTTGTTCGAAGAGAATTGGGTTTGTGAGGCTCTCCTAGTCCAAGATTTTGTCTAGTATAGGTGAGTTACGGTTTCTTATAAACAATCACCTTCAAGTACAGCAGTATTCAGATCTGATTGTATAGTTAGATTCCTTGCAGAAACCGTCAGGGCTTTATTATTCTTGTAGCAGAGAAATTCATCTATTTTGCCCTTCAAAACTGCCATGGGAAAGTATTCAAAGTCTAACATTCTTAGAGCTAGCAAGAAGCAGGTCACATGGTGATCAAGCATTAGAGATTGGAATGCAAACATTGGTCAGTGGGCAACTGAGGGAGAGGACTATGGCTAGTTCTAGGATAATAACTACCAGAGTTATTAAAAGTACAATGAACTATTTAGTTGTCCGCTATCTATTTATTCTGGTTCAAATTTAACAAGGACTATGGCTGGGTCTAGGATAATAACTCTAGCTATCAAAAGTACAATGAACCCTAGGTCGGTTCAGCATGTAATGTAGGGATTAATAAAAATGAAGCAGCAGGTCACATGAAGATCAGGGGTTGGAGATCAGAATGCAAGCACTACTCAGGTAGGCAACCAGTAGCACTGGAATAACCATCAGCAGTTATAGAAACTATAATGAATCCTAGATGGATTGAACACATGGGTGCAGCTCACTTGACAAGCTTCTCAATATCAAGGTACGAAGGGAATAAATACTTGCTAGCCTTCTTGGATGTTTTGTGGGCAATTGTAACGTGGCAGTTGGTGATAGTATTCAACCAAGAAATTTGAAAAATTCCACAAATTCCCAAAATTATTACAGGTTTGAGTGGCAAACATGCATCTGAATGTCATTGAATCAAAACAGTCCAAGTGAAACTCCAGTAGGCAGAGAAGAGCAATCAGCAGGTAGCAGGACGGACAGTCAGCAAATTTAGGAGTTGTAAGTGGTCTGATTCCTGCCATTTTCAGATTTTAAGTTTTTACAGTTTTAAAGTTTTTGGAGTGGATAAAATTTGTAGCTGAAAGTTTGTTTCTGGAGGCCATAATTTGTCATATGATCTCCATTTGAGCCCTTTTCCAATGTCATGGCCTTTGTAAAATTAACTACCACTTACGAATTTCCCAGATAAGAATTCAAACTTAAAACACAAAACTTCATAACATGAATTTCAGAGCTCTTTGCAAAGAAATTATTTTGATAAGCATTTGCTAAGCTTCTTCAGTGATCTTGGTTCCAGTAATAATGAAGATAATTCCAAGGGTGCCTCTATTGATGGTACATAATCATCAGTCACGAGAATTTCTCCACTCAAATTATTTTGGAAATCATGTGACTGTGTCAAATTGTGTGAGAAACTAAAAAATTCCCTTCTAAAAAGGAGAAGGATGCTTACCAAAATTAGAGGGATGAAGCAATTGGGATTTTGCTACCCATACAATTGATACAATCATGATGGCTATCAATACCTATAATGATGGCTATTCATTCTCTCTTTTGATCAGTTGTGGCCTCTTCCGATACTAACAGGCCTCAACTTACTTTACAGGACAGTTGGCAACCGCAAGAGCTGCATCAGCAGTAGGCACTATAATGGTTTGAACTCCATCCTTTCTTTGGCAATTTACTTTAATAGCAGTGCTTTTTGTGCCTGTGAAGTATTAGTTCTCATGAAATTTTCTTTTCACAGAAGACGGCTTTGTATATTTATCTGCCAGTTAATGCGAATTATAAAAATCTAAGGTAAAAAAAGCATCTTAGCTAGTTTTCTATGGTTTTTCCAAAATGTGTAGAATTTGTCTAGACATGGAATTCTATGCCTAAATTAGCACTGAAATGCTTAAAGACGTTCTCTCAGAGACTCTCTGGATTCTTTAGCAGTGCCAAGTAGTTGGGAAATAGGGTTTCATTAGCAACATGGTTTTTAATGGAGTCTTAGGTTTTCTGTCATGTATGCTTCCGGGGCAAGGGGGATTCAGTTAATTCCCCTGGTTTTTATCGATGGGTTTTTCTGGGGAGGTCTTTGCTCTAGGAGTAAACAAGGTAGTAGATCACAAATTCTTCAAAGTAAAAGAGAAGTTAGAATCCTGCTGGGTTAGCAGCGGATTCTTCTAAAGGAAAAAAAATTCGGAAGCTCCCTCTTGCTTTTCCAAAGGATCATCATCAAGCTCAGAATCATACTCCAGTTATATATTTGGATGAGCTGAAGCTTGAATTGGATACTTCATTTCCTGTGGTTGGAGATTTGATTTTTAAGCTCTTCAGCCTATTGCTTATGTCCATAAGGTTATATGAATGTCCCAGGAACAACCATAGAATAACCAGAGATGTCTGATTATGCACAAATAGTGACCCCTACATTTGAAAGATCCTATGATTGCAGCTTAACCGAAATAGATTGAATTTTATGGAAGAGAAAATCCCTTGTTGGCATTGAACACAAACTCAGGTGCTCTAACATGGAGACTTGTTGAGCTGCATATATAAATCTGGGTAAGCAAACCTGGAAATCCCAATCCCCTGAGGGCATTGAATACAACCTCAGTTGCCGAAACTTGGAAATCCTATTTTCCTGAGGGCATCGAATTCAAGCTCAGGTGCCCAATTTTGGAAATCCTATTCTCCTGAGGGCATTGAACTCTAGCTCAGGTGCCCAACTAAAACTATATTTTAAGCTAAGCAAGATAGGGGCCAACATTCAGCACTGTGAATTTTTCAATCAAGATGGTAGTGACATCTGTGATTGCAACTTAACTAATATATGATTGAATTTTATGGAAGACAATCGATAGTACATCAAATCCATCAATAAATTTCCTGAATCAAATACAATGAATTTGGAGGGGCTGGCATGTTTTGCAAGGGAATACAACATGGAATGGAGTAATAATCTTAAATAAGGCAAGGGGGAGTCCTGTAAAGATTATAATTGACGGATGTTGATTTTAGTCCGAATGTTGGAGAATCCAATAGGAGAGGATTTCAAACTGCATTTTTTGCAAATGGGATTGGAAACTATTCAAGGGAAGATTGATATTAATATAAGCTTCGAGCATCAAGATGTGTGCCAAAGAATGGTAGGCTTAGAAAATCAGCAATATTAAAAAAAGACAAAGCAATGAAGAGGACATATATGAGTATAATTTGGAGCAGATACTTAAAAGTTTAAAACTATGAACTAAAAAGGAGCTCAAGAAGGTCGAAGTTAATAAAAGCAGTGTATGTGAGAAATCGTATGATCTGAAATATGAAATCGCATGATATTAGTGAATGTGCATTCAAATTTAAAAACCAAATGGACACGCAATGTATGTAAACACATACCTTTATGTGGAAGATATCTAAATCAAGGTATCGGAAGTCTAGAGATAACTCAGTTCCAGTTCTCTTCTCTGCAGCCCTGGATTCGGGTATGATTCGGTTTTAAATCAGGTTTGGGTTTGGTTTGCTGTGGGTTTAGATGGTATTCTACATTTGTAGGCTAGTTTTATGGGCTAAAATATGTATATATGATTGCCAAATATAGATTTATGAACTTGATTGCTGCTGTTAGGCTAAAACATGTATATCAATTCCTGTTTTTAGGCTAAAATATGTAGATGAGCTAAAAATATCTGAACCTAATTCCTCTCTGAAGGATAAACTATATATATATATATATTTATGATTTATGAACCCTTTATTAATGGATGTACCCCAAATGTAGCATAAATATTTAATGGCATTCACAAGCAGTCATGAAAAAAGAATGCATATGTTGGTAGAACAAAAATGGGGATAAGATGTGATCTAGGCCATCAGAGATATGTTGATTGATACTGAGAGGGTCGAGGAGGCCAGAGCACTTTAAGTGATATGGGCAGAAGGATGGATAGACCAAGAGCAAAAAGATAAGATACCAAAAGTAAACTTCAAATTGGTTCTTTCTAATGTTAGAGTAAAGTAATTAATTAACTTTGCTCTCCTCTTAAGATTTCTCTTTATGCATACATTAGTCATTTAATAATTAATATTTAATTATTAAATGCTCACACCTTAGGGTTAGGTTTTCCTTTTGATGTTGATCTCCTTTATAAGGATTGATCTCTTGTATTATTCATATTTCTTGATTCATATTTTCTCTGATAATACATCTTTTCTCTTTGTCAGAGCCAAAACCCTTGTATTCGTTCTCTCTCTTTCTCTGTGACAGGTTTCTTGCATGCAGGTTTCTTTTGGGTTCTGTGGATTTGTATTTTTCAAATCCTACATGGTATCAGAGCGGGATCTGCTGCAGCTTGTTCAGAATTTTGAAAGATTTTGAGATCCAGGTTTTGGTTGCATCAGATCTGTGTTTGTCTTCTGTTTTTTATTTTGGAATAGGGGGTATTTTTTTTTCGGTGCACTTTGAGCCCAAACGGACCTCACCGTTGAGCTCGTAGCGCCCAAAAACCCCTATTTCCATATAAAATTCGTCCGATTTGGACATAGTTGCACCAGGAAGCAAATTTTTTTTGGCCCCAAGGCCGTACGGCCCTAGGGCACGAAAACCGAGGCAGATTTTAAAAAAAAATCAAAAAAAATATAAAAAATCGCCGGTTTTGGTTTTCTGGCAGGCGCAGCCAGTGTTACGGCCAGCGCCGCCAGCGCCTAGCCCGGCGGCCACCGCTCAGCCACCGCAGCCGGCGGTAACCTCCGCGCCGCCGCCCAGCGCAGACCGCCGCCCGCCCGCCGCTCAGGCGCCGCCTGCGCGCCGCTAGTCGCCGCGAGCCGCCCACGCACCACCCGCCGCCACTGCGCCGCCTCTGCGCCGCCGCCGCCGCCGCCACCAAACAGTGCTAGCCCCTGGTCGCCTAGCGGACCAGGGGCTTCTTTTTTTAGCCCTTGAGGGCTGAAAGGGCCTATCAGGGCCTTTTGAAGCTGTTTTTACAAATTCGGGCATAACTTGGGCGTCCGATCTCCGTTTTTCGAAAACGAATAGGCGTTGGAAAGCTGGTTCCGAGCCCGATCTAAAAGATGGAGATCTTTTTTTCTGATTTTTCCGTTTTGTAGTGTTTTTTGCCAGTCGAAGTCAGAACAAGTTTTTTGCACTCCAGGAGCCATATCTTTTGCATACGGACTCCGTTTTTCGAAAGCGAATAGGCGTCGGAAAGGTGGTTCTGTGCTCTTTTCAGATCTACAGTCTATTTCATCAGAAAAATCTTCAGGTGCTCCAAATTTTGTCCCAACCCGTTATTGCTTTCTATCATTTTCTGGCTTTCAGTTTGTACTGGGGATTAGTTTTTTGCATTGTGGGGGGGTGTTTTCTCTTGCTTTCTGTTATTTACATCAGAAAACTAGAATTTACAAACACCAATACAAAAAAAATCAAACCCCCTTCTGCATCTTCTGTCTAGTTCCGAAAGACCACTTAATAATAATTAAAAATTCAGAGCAGTTGAGGCACAGTTTACAGGATGGCAGACAGACCTATTGAATCTCTCACACCGCATAATTACCACACTTGGAAGGGTCGCATGATGACTCTTCTCCAGTCAAAAGGGTTATGGTCCTGTTTGGATGAGGTTCAGCCTCAGTTGACACGTCCTTTTGAGATTATGCAGCACAGGAACAATATGGATCAGGCTATGGGATTGATGGCTTTACACATTTCTGACAGTCTTCAGTTTCATCTTGAGGGTTGTCTCACTCCTCGAGCCATTTGGACCAAGTTTGAGGGACTTTTTGGTACTGTCAACGAGTTCAGAGCTTTGCAGCTTGAGGCAGAGTTAACTTCCTTGGTACCTGATTCATTTCCTTCTATTGAGGACTTTCTGATGAAGTTCAAACAGCAAAGATCTATCTTGCAAGGTTGTGGTAAGACTAAGACTGATACAGAGTGCATTTTCCTGATTCTCTCTAAGCTTCGGGGTCCATTTCAGATCTTCTCTTCGACCTTCTATTCCACCATGGATGCCTTGGGTGCTCGACATGTCATGCCTTCTTTTGAGGTCTTTTGTGATCGTCTGACTCGTGAGCAAGCTAAGCTTAAGCAGTTGGATTCACTTTCAGGTTCACAGAACCACGCATTGGTAGCCCAGCCCTCCAAAGGAAAACAGAAGCAGAAACCAAAGCCTAAGAAAGATTCAGAGGCTAGTGAGAATCCCTCCAAGCCACCACCTAAGTCTGATTCAAAACCACAATTCAATTCTAAACAGGGCAAATCTTCAAAGTCTGGTGAGTCTTCCTCCAAGACTAAGAAGAAATCAGGTGATCCTTGCAGTTTTTGTGGCAAGGAAGGACATCCCGTTTCCAGGTGTTGGAAACGTTTAGAGGCTTTGGAGGAAGCCATGCAGCAGCATAATATCAGTGCACCACAGCCTCCTTCACAGCCCACAGGGAAAGGTCATGCTCTTTCTGCACGAGCATTGTCCTCAGCGTCCACTTGGATTCTAGATTCTGGTGCCTCTCACCATATGACACACACACAGGATTTGGTCACCGCTCTTGCTCCTACAGGCACTAGACATATTGCAGTTGGTGACTCAGCACAACTTTCCGTTCAGGGTTCAGGTACTGTTTCATTGGATGGTGGTTGTCTTCAGGATGTGCTTTTGGTTCCTGACATTTCGACAAACCTTCTATCCGTTTATCAGATTTGCCACTCTGGCTCTGGTAAGACAGTTGAGTTCTCTCCACATGATGTGGTTATTCGAGATCTTCATGATCCTGACTTGGTTGTGGCTACTGGGAGTGTGGATTCTGCATCTCACTTATATAGTTTTGATGGCTTTGAGAGTTCAGACACTGTTGGTTCCTCTCTTATAGCACATGCAGATTCAGTGAGCAGGCTTTGGCATGAGCGTTTTGGTCATGTCAATTACAGATATCTACAACAGATGAGTACACAGGCACTTGTGATTGGGCTTCCACAGATTTCTTGTACAGATGGTGTATGTCGTGGTTGTGTCCTTGGCAAACATCATCGAGATCCTTTTCCTAAGGGTCGAGCCTCTCGTGCTAGGGCAGCCCTAGAGTTGGTACACAGTGATCTTATGTCCTTTCCGACTCCTTCTTTTTCAGGGGCCCGTTATGTACTCACTTTTATTGATGACTTCTCCAGACGTACATGGGTGTACTTTCTTAAGTACAAGTCTGATGTCTTTGACTCTTTCAGGAAGTTTAAGACATTTGTGGAGAAGCAATCTGGACTTTCTATCAGGAGGATACGCACAGATAATGGGGGGGAGTATGTAAATCAGGCTTTCAGAGATTTTTGCACTGATCATGGTTTACAGCATCAGTTTACAGTTCCTTATACCCCTCAACAGAATGGTGTTGCTGAGAGAAAGAACAGAACCTTACGGGAGATGGCAAATTGTATGATACAGTCTCGAGCTATGAGTTCTTCATTTTGGGCTGAGGCAATCAATTGTGCCAATTATATTCAGAACCGGATGCCCCATAAGGCATTACGACATATGACTCCTGAGGAGGCTTGGACCCATGTCAAGCCTGATGTTTCTACATTCCGAGTTTTTGGTAGTGAGGCTTGGGCATTTATTCCTGATGCTCAGCGGATAGCCATGGAGAGGAAGAGCCGACCACTCATATTTGTTGGCTACTGTGAGGATGTTAAGGCATACAGGTTGTTTGATCCTGATTCCAGAGAGGTCTTGTTTCGGCGGGATGTCCAGTTTGATGAGTGCTATCCTCAGATGGATTCTCCATCACCAGCTTCTCCCTCATTGCCTACTCCTTCCTCTTCATCTCTTGAGGATTACTTATCTCTTGAGGATGATGTAGATCATGATCCACCATCTCCACCACCACCAGTTGCTCCGTCTTTGCCGAAGTGGGCCCGTGATACTGTTGATGCAGCTGGTTCTTTGGCAGGTGATCCTTCAGATACTCGTCGCACTCGTGCTCAGACATCTGGTTCTAGTCTTTTGAGTCATACCCTTTCAGATGATCCTCAAAAGTTTTCAGAGGCGACAGGACACCCAGAGTGGGATAGGGCCATGGATGAGGAGTATTCTTCTTTGATGAAGAATCATACTTGGGATCTTTGTCCTCTTCCTAAGGGAAGAAAGTTGGTTCGGTGCAAGTGGGTGTATCGTACCAAGTATGCTGCAGATGGTTCTATTGATAAGTATAAGGCCCGTCTTGTTGCGAAGGGGTTTTCTCAGGTAGAGGGTATTGACTACTCTGAGACCTTTGCTCCTGTCGCCAAGATGAATTCTATACGCCTGGTCCTTTCACTTGCAGCTTCACAGGGATGGACAGTGTTTCAGATGGATGTGAAGAGTGCCTTCTTGCATGGAGACCTACATGAGGAGATCTATATGGAGCAGCCTCAGGGTTTTGTGCAGGACACTTCTTTGGTTTGCAGACTTCGACGTTCATTGTATGGTCTCAAACAAGCCCCCAGGGCTTGGTATGAGAAGATGGACTCCTTCTTGCTTTCCTCGCACTTCACACGCTGTCATTCCGATCACACAGTCTATATTCAGCGTCAGGAGGGTGATCTTTTGATTCTAGTGCTATATGTAGATGATCTCATCATTACAGGTAGCTCATCCTCCATGATTCAGAGTGTTCAGAGAGCTTTGATGGAGCAGTTTGAGATGACCGATCTTGGTCTCTTGCACTTCTTTCTGGGTCTACAGGTTATTCAGTCTTTGGATGGGATTTCCATTTTTCAAGAGAAGTATGCTCTTGATATGCTTCAGCGATTTGGCATGCTTGATTGCAAGTCTGCCCCCACTCCATTTCAGTCAGGTGTTGTTTTGTCTTCCACTTGCTCTACTCCTTCAGTAGACCCCACTTTATACAGGCAGTTGGTTGGCAGTCTGTTGTACCTGACACATTCTCGTCCTGATCTTTCCTTTGCGGTTGGCCTTGTCTCTCGGTTCTCCCATGATCCTCATGAGAGCCATTGGCAAGCAGCCAAACGTATTTTGAGATATATTCGGGGCACCACACATTATGGCATTCACTACTCTTCAGGATCCCCTCACATCATTGGCTTCACTGACTCCGATTGGGCTGGTGATGTCAATGATCAGAAGTCTACTTCTGGCTTCGTTTTTTGCCTTGGTTCTGGTCCTATCACATGGTCTTGCAAGAAGCAATCTGCTATTGCATTATCATCTACTGAGGCTGAGTACCGTGCAGCAGTGTTAGCCAGTCAGGAGGTTTTATGGCTTCGGCAATCGATGACAGAGTTTGGGTTTCCTCCAGATTGTCCCACTATTCTTTGGTGTGACAACCAGAGTGCCATTCACATTTCTCGCAACCCAGTGGAGCATCAGCGGACAAAGCATATTGAAATCCACATGCACTTCATCAGGCAGTTGATTCAGGATGGTTCTCTCATCTTGGAGTATATTCCTACAGAGGAGCAGGTTGCAGACATCTTCACTAAACCCTTGGCATCTCCGCGCTATCTTCAGTTGCGCTCAATGCTTGGGGTGAAGGAAGTTGTCCTTGGGGGGTCTCAGTGAGGCCTTCCTTCCTTCATGTTCCTTCATGTTTTCTTTTCAGCATGATTCTTTATCTCTTTTTGGAGAGGAGTTTTTTCCCACTGGGTTTTCTCCTTTACTCCGCTTTATAGAGATTTTCTTGTATTCGGGTACCTCATCAGGCCTTGTTGCCGGGACCCTCTTTTGCATTGTAGTTCCTTTGCTTTCTTCTGCATTGTTTGTAGCTGCATTGTAGCTCATCTTAAGGGGGGGTGTTAGAGTAAAGTAATTAATTAACTTTGCTCTCCTCTTAAGATTTCTCTTTATGCATACATTAGTCATTTAATAATTAATATTTAATTATTAAATGCTCACACCTTAGGGTTAGGTTTTCCTTTTGGTGTTGATCTCCTTTATAAGGATTGATCTCTTGTATTATTCATATTTCTTGATTCATATTTTCTCTGATAATACATCTTTTCTCTTTGTCAGAGCCAAAACCCTTGTATTCGTTCTCTCTCTTTCTCTGTGACAGGTTTCTTGCATGCAGGTTTCTTTTGGGTTCTGTGGATTTGTATTTTTCAAATCCTACATCTAAGACATGAACAGATTTAAACTTGGGCATAAACATGCCAGTAGGAAGATTATTGAAGAAATTAGGAAAATCAAGATTGATTCCATTAATTTTTTACGCTGAAATTTTTAAATCAGGAGAGAATTACTCCTACGGGTGTTTTATTGGAGAAGGAGATTGCGATTATTGGGAAGAGTCTCAATATGGTAGTCGTCATTTATGTTGTTAATTATAGGTTGCGAGATGTTTCAAGTTCTAAATGTATCAAAAATAACAAGCAGCAGTAGCAGTGCTTTTTGTTCTAAATTTCAACCTCGCATATTAGTTGATGTATCAAAAATAACAAGCAGCAGTAGCACTGTGTTGGGATTCAAGATATCAATGCCTATCATGATGGCTATTCATTCTCTCTCTTAATCAGTTGTGGCCTCGTCCTTTGTGCCTCAACTTACAGCCGTCAACTTACTTTACAGGAGAGTTGGCAACCGCAAGAGCTGCATCAGCAGCAGGCACTATAATGGTTTGAACTCCATCCTTTCTTTGGCATTTTACTTTAATAGCAGTGCTTTTTGTGCCTGTGAACTTGTGAAGTATTATTTCTCATGAAATTTTCTTTTCACAACAGACAACTTTGTATGCCAGATAATGCGAGTTATAAAAATCTAAGGTAAAATGAATATCCCAGGCAATTTTCTATGTAGAGTTTGCAATTGTCCAGACATGGAATTCTATGCCTAAATTAGCACTGAAATTCTTGAAGCCATTCTCTCAGTGAGTCAGTGATTCTTTAGCAATAAAACTTCTTACCCACTCCAAGTAGTTGGGAAAATAGGGTTTCATTAGCAACATGGTTTTTAATGGAGTCTTAGGTTTTCTGCCGTGTATGCTTCCGGGGCAAGGGGGATTCAGTTCCTTCCCCTATTTTCTATCAACAGGTTTTTCTGGGGAGTTCTTTGATCTAGAAGTAAACAAGGTGAGTAGATCACAAATTCTTCAAAGTAATAGATAATTTTATAAAAGACAATCAAAAGTTTCATCCAAATACCCTGTTGGCATTGAACACAAGTTCAGGTGCCCTAACATGGAGACTTGTTGAGCTGCAAATTTAAATTTGGGTTAGGGAATTGTACATAACCTCAGTTGTCCAAACCTAGAAATCCCAGTCCCCTGAGGGCATTGAACACAACCTCAGTCGCCCAAACTTGGAAATCCTATTCCCCTAAAGACATCGAATTCAAGCTCAGGTGCCCAATTTTAAAAATCCCATTCTCCTGAGGGCATTGAACTCGATCTCAGGTGCACAACTATAACTATATTTTAAGCTAAGCAAGACAGGGCCAGCATTCAGCACTGTGAATTTTTTAATCAAGATGGTAGTGATAGTCTACAATTGCAACTTAAATATGAGTGAATTTTATGGAAGACAATTAGTAGTACATCACATCAGTAAATTTCCTGAATCAAACACTGAATTTGGAGGGGCTGGCATGTTTTTGCAAGGGAATACAACGTGGAATGTTATAATAATCTATCTATTTTCTACAATGTACCCTGGAAAACTATATAGAAAACAAGAGAATTGATAAAAAAGGGAAAAGAAATCCAAATACCTTTCAGATGTTGAATTCACCTCCCATCCACTTTATTAATTTTTGTTCATCTTTTTGATCAATTCCAGCAAGAAAAACGAGGGAGTGGGCAAAGAATAACCTGGCTGAATCTACCACAACACAATAATTGTTGTTCATCTTTTTGATCAATTACAGCCGAGAAAAACGAGGGAGTGGGAAAAGAATAACCTGGCTGAATCTACCACAACACAATAATCACAAGAAATCAGTAAATCATAAACAATGTAATATCAAAACCAATACAAAAACATTCATAAATGCATTCCCAAATTTAAACCAACGAAATTCATACCAGCAGATGGAGCAGTACAAAATTCATACTAATGGAAGATGAACTGTACTGCAGATCTGAAATAAAATGATTTAAGAAATAAGTGCGCTGAGAATAATCTCATAGATTTTGAAAAAAAGTAGGCTTCCAAAAGTTAATAAGGCGAAGCCATTGCTAGCTAACCGTTGAAGATAAACGGGCAGATCATATTTCTCCATGTTTGTATATACCTATATTTAGGAGACAAATTTAGCCGTTTATGATTTTAAATTTGAATCAAAGGAAGAGATATTTCGCGGATAGCTATGCCACGTGGAGGCAATGGCTGATTTAAAGTAGATCTAGTTTTCTTGTATCACACACTCTCTACCACAAACATATTTGCTGGTTTAAAAGCCAATTTTTAATAAAAGATCATTTGTCGTAATTTTTTCTAAGATACGAGTCTTATTCATTTTGAAGTATGAAGAAAGGATAATGGTAAAGTAAGTCTTATTATGAGAAGTAACATTATTACATAAAAATATTCATTTACATAATGTGACTTGTAACATATGAAAAGTATTGTTCACATTATTGTTCATAAATAATGAGGGTTCTATTATAATTTAGGAGCTTAAGTTTGTACAATTAGAGATATAGAATCTTTACTTGCCTTTCAAGCATAGGCTTACTCAAAGATTTTTAGTCTTTCTCGTGCACCCTAATTGTTCTATTTTCCGTCTACCATTATAGTTTTATAGACAATTTGCTTTCCTACCATGTCTATATACACCTTGCACTAGCTTCCTTATCCCATCTAAACTTTTGGAATTCCCTCTAGCTTCTATTTCATCTCCATTTGTCATTTCCTTGTATCTACTTTTTTTGTTTTGTCACTTTCATACCCCTCTCCATTTTGGCATGGGTCATGAGCGAATACTAGTAAAGACTTTGAAATGTGACTGTCTAGATGATAACAACAACATAAATTGCTTAAACAATTCTAAAACCCTTTCAAAAAATCTATATTGAATATAACATGAACAACAACTGCTTATGATATTTCTCCAACTGCTTACATCATTATCCCATGATTTTATCACAGGGGCTTCACTAGCTAAACAATATTATATCGCGTACATTCATATTGGGGGATTTAATATCCTAAAAAATAAGCTCAATATATTGCCTATCTTGTAAAAATAGGGGGTATTTAAATTTGAGCTATGGAAAAATGCAATATTTGGTGAAAATAGGGAGGCTTTTAATTCAAGCTATGAATTGGGAGGGGGTTACAAAAAAGGAGTTTAGGGCATAGGGGGATTCTTTAGTATGACATGAACACACGTGCTATAACCCAAGTTCACTAAGTGAAGCCCCTGTGGATTGTATCCCTTGCATTAAAATCATCCCCAATGAACTAGAAATGGAATTTGAGTTCAGCTCAACCATAGAAAGGCCACCTAGTATAATTTACATTAAGCACTTTTAAAAACTAGTATATAGTTGTTGTTAACAATTGGAAATAGATTTATTCCTGTAACCACCATTATTCTATTGATATTATTAGTAAACGTTGCTAACTATGTACTTACTATGTGTTTGTAGAGTGGTTTTCTTTTATAGAAGATGCTCTATGTCACTCTTTCCCAATACCCCTTCCCATCCTACATAGCTTTAGTTTACAAATTTATTCCAACCTTCTTTACTATGTAAAGATATTCAAACACCTCTCCACTTTATCAAAAAATCCTCATAGATATTTCCTATACCTCACCACTTCATTACTTATTCCTTTTCTTACACATGACCCTTATCTAGTCATATTATACAATTTCCCCAATACTCTCCCACATATTCACAATAGATCTTTTCTTATCTCACTTATCTATCTTAGAGTAGACACTTATATATCACCACTTTATAATGTGACAATAACCATTATATCATAATACCATGTAGTATCTTAATTATATTTCCCAATCCCATTGTAATATCCCTAGTCATTTACCACCACTAATTAATTAAATAATTTATATTATTTAGTTAAATAGGCTAATACCACTAGTACATTTGGGTCAAGATTTCGATGGCAAGTCGTCGGAATTCCGACCACATTTCATCGCACTACCGACAAAAAAAATCGTCGAAAACTTTGTGTCAGAAGTTTCGACTATCCTTGTGGTCGTCGCAATTCCGACATCACCTCCAACCTTTCCGATGGCCACCATGGATGCTCATTCCCCAAAAGAATACCGTCACGATCTCGGGCTATCGTCGGAATTCCGACTCCAAAGTATAAAATTCTGACAGAGGAGTGTCGTCGGATGCACAACATCCTTGTCGAGCGTTTCATTAGTTGTCGTCGGAATTCCGATGGCGAGAGATGATGTGGGTCAAACGGCTTTGTCGTCGGTGCATGAAAGCATTGAATGAGTTCTATTTTTAAAAATTGCATTAAACATTTTAATTTATTTGATTCAGTGTTATTTGCAAAAAATGATTATCAATGATGTTTCCTTTCTCCAAGAATTGTCTAGGATCTTTTCGTCAGATAATATGTAACACCGAATGACTAAATTTTTTTCTTTACAAATGCTTATTTAATTTAATTATTATCTAAGCATGAATTAAAATTTATATCTGTACAGCAGCAGAACATACAAGTTGAAGAGTCTCTTGCAAGCAAATTTCCTAAAAGAAAGCAAGCAGGCATTATCTTCAATGACATGGAAACAAGCTCATCAGCTGCCTAGAAGAGAGCAATTGGAGAATGGCAGAGGAAAGTGTTTAAGGGTGATAAATAGATAGATAGTATGCAATACAAACAAACAATGTTTGGAGTGTCTGATGTGACGTCTCTAATTTATGTCTGGAGGGACTAACTGGTTTTGGAGTTCCTGCGAAACCTATTGGGCCACACTTGGAGGAAAACAATGTGTTCATGCAAGGAGCACCTTTTTTCTATTATGAGAATGATACTTTTGCACTGAGGGATATTTGGAAGTCAATATCCAAAAATTTCTATAGTGTGGAACAAGAGTTGGCGGACTCGAAGTATAATTGTCAGCTTTCAAAAGACCAAGAGGTTATGTACACAATCTCCCAATAGAAGAGCGATTTCAAGAATTACCTCTCCCCCCCATGACTATTCAGGAAGCACTTCCTCAAACAGAGGACTATTGGCCTCCATGGGATCAAAGAAAAAAATTAAAGCATAGACTCTAGACGATGTGGTGGTGTCCTTCGTGAAGAACTCTACACTATAATTGAAAATTCACGAGGGAAACTATAAGATAGTGAAGAGAAATACAATCTTGAAAAGTGGGAAGAATGGATCTTGGTTTGGGTGGGGCCAAGTCAGGTCGCTCCTCTAGAGGTTGATGAGATAGAAATCATATTAGGATTTGAAAAAGATCACACTCGTGGAACTTCGTGTGCGAGTGATCGATTGTGGTGTTTGGGTAATGCATTCCAAATAGATATAGTTGCAGGCTTTATCCTAATGACATGCAACTGTATCTATTTGGAATGCATTACCCAAACACCACAATCGATCACTCGCACACGAAGTTCCACGAGTGTGATCTTTTTCAAATCCTAATATGATTTCTATCTTATCAACCTCTAGAGGAGCGACCTGACTTGGCCCCACCCAAACCAAGATCCATTCTTCCCACTTTTCAAGATTGTATTTCTCTTCACTATCTTGCAGTTTCCCTCATGAATTTTCAATTATAGTGTAGAGTTCTTCACAAAGGACACCACCACATCATCTAGAGTCTATGCTTTAATTTTTTTCTTTGATCCCATGGAGGCCAATAGTCCTCTGTTTGAGGAAGTGCTTCCTAAATAGTCATGTTGGGGAGAGGTAATTCTTGAAATCGCTCTTCTATTGGGAGATTGTGTACATAACCTCTTGGTCTTCTGAAAGCTGACAATTATACTTCGAGTCCGCCAACTCTTGTTCCACACTATAGAAATTTTTGGATATTGACTTCCAAATATCCCTCGGTGCAAAAGTATCATTCTCATAATAGAAAAAAGGTGCTCCTTGTATGAACACATTGATTTCCTCCAAGCGTGGCCCAATAGGTTTCGCAGGAACTCCAAAACCAGTTAGTCCCTCCAAACATAAATTAGAGACATCACATCAGACACTCCAGATATTGTTTGTTTGTATTGCATACTATCTATCTATTTATCACCCTTAAACACTTTCCTCTGCCATTCTCCAATTGCTCTCTTCTAGGCAGCTGATGAGCTTGTTTCCATGTCATTCAAGATAATGCCTGCTTGCTTTCTTTTAGGAAATTTGCTTGCACACGACTCTTCAACTTGTATGTTCTGCTTCCGTACATATATAAATTTTAATTCACGCTTAGATAATAATTAAATAAAATAAGCATTTGTAATGAAAAGATTTATTCATTCGATGTTACATATTATCTGATGGAAAGATCCTAGACAATTTTTGGAGAAAGGAAACATCATTGATAATCATTTTTTGCAAATAACACTGAATCAAATAAATTAAAAATGTTTCATGTAATTTTTAAAAGTAGAACTCGTTCAATGCTTTCATGCACCGACGACAAAGCCATCTGACCCACACCATTATGCATAATAGAACAAATCAATATAATAGGCTATTATAAAGAATATATACAAAAATATGAAAGAACATTAAATTACCATTACAAACCCATAAACCATTAAATAGTGAAAATAGATATAAATTTGTAAATGTCTCCCTATAAACACCACAACCATAACCAAAACAAAAAAAATTCTTACCCACAAAAACTTAGCTGGTGAGTTGCAAGTCTACAACATCTCTCAAATGATCAAACCGTTTCTTAATTTTGTTCTTCTAGTTAGTCAATGGATTTAGTTGCATATTCAATTTTTCTATTTAAAGCCTTCTGTTTCCCTATATTTGAGACATAATGAAATTCTTGTGAGTAGGAAATTGATTCAGGAGTTACGTGTGAAGAATTTGGTAGAGTAAATGATGACAATCAAACTCAAATTTTATCTGTCTTGATTAAAGACTTTTATCCTAATGGCATTAAATTAAAGTTCTTTCTCTATTTTTTGGTGATCTCTGGAGCAGAGGTTGCTTTGCATCGACCTGAGATACATTTAACTTGTGTTGTATCTGCGGAAATATGTATCCTAGGACGATGCAATGCAACCTCTGCTCCACCAATACCAGATAGAAGAGAAAGTACTTTAATTTAAAGCCATCACAATAAAATGCTTTCAAGACATATATTAGGTATAAAAGGAAGCCTACCCTGTCATTTGAAGGGGTTTAACTACAATTCAAGTGATCTCTTAATTATAAAATCAATTCAATTCCAAGTGAACATGCAATCAAGCATTCATCAAGAATTGAAGGAGAAATCAAGTTAATAAAGATATTTAATAAAGATATCATCTTTTAAATTAAGAAATGGGCAGGAGATTAAGAATACAAACCTTCCATATTGCACACTTCAAGGTATATTAAAATCAGTTTAAAGTGTATTCATTTAGGGACCTTTCATAAAATATTCTCAGCTTACATATCATAAAAGGATCTGCTCCACCAATACCAGATAGAAGAGAAAGTACTTTAATTTAAAGCTATCGGGATAAAATGCTTTCAAGACATATATAAGGTATAAAAGGAAGCCTACTCTGTCATTTGAAGGGGTCTACCTACAATTCAAGTGATCTCTTAGTTATAAAATCAATTCAATTCCAAGTGAACATACAATCAAGCATTGAAGGAGAATTCAAGTTGGTGCAGGTGAATTTGGAAGACAAAAGGACTCAATGAAGCCATTAAAGACTTTTGAAGGCCTTAGGAGTGAAGAGCCAATCAATTATGATGTCGTAAGGGGGCAGCCTTAAACAACACACATGAAGCTTTGATTGCTTAGGTGTGTTGTGGGCCCATTCCTTCCCTTGACGTCCCTTCCCGTCTGTTTCCGTTAAAAAGACAATCACCGTTAGCATTTGAATTCAAACAGTGTTCTCGCGTTTGACTACATAGAACAAAGCAAATGGCATAAGAAACTCTCATCTACCTCGCAACTGTCATAGAATACCTCCTCGAGGAGATATTCTTATGTCCTTTCCTGCTTTATGCTGTCGATGAAATACATAAGCGTCCTCACAATGCAGTCAATGCAACAAATAGATTTCCATTTCAATCAGTTTTATTTGCCAACGTACTCTCTACCTGTGCCAAAATGGGAGCTTTGGAACAGAGTATGGGCTTCCATCAAAGAAGAAGGTAAGGGCGATTAATATCAGATGCTTATGGTTGGAAATGCTCTGTTTGACATGCTTGGAAAATGTGGAAGTATAGACATGAAAGCGCATGAACTGTTTAGTGAGATGCATCAAAGAAACATGATCTAATGGAATGCTATGATTGCAGGATATGCACAAGATGTGTTTGAAATGGATTTAGAAACTTCCAACCAAATGTGATTAGTGAGTATAGATGTTGTAGTGCAACTGCCCAGGTACACATGCATGCAAAATATGTAAGCTTAGATAAGGCACATGAACTATTTGACATAATGCCTCAAAGATCACCGAATATCCAATGACGGTTGGGAGAAAGAAAACATCAATTTTTTGATAATCTTAAATATTTCTTTATTCATCACTATAAATCTATTATGAATATAGTCTCAATATTGCAGAAATTTATTCTATTATGAATGCAATATTTAGGGATGTAATCTTTATATATTTTTTTTAATTAGGAAAAGGTCCTAATAGAATCCCCAACCAATTAATCTACAAAAAGATACCACTAAAGAAAGAAATTCAATCCTCACCACTATGGTCTTGAAGGCTTTTAAGACACTTAGATTCCTATTTTGGCCTGCTTTTCCTTGACCCTATGTTAAGATAGTAAACTAGTTTGAGAGAATCTATTGGGTGGGAAATTGTGTATGGTTGCAATTATTTTCATGCATGGAAAGTGATTTAAAGTTTGGACCAATAGAGGATAAGTATTTCTTGAACCTTCAAGGACATTTGTAGAGCACCGCATGGATGTTTCTCCATTATTGAACTCTTTGAATATGTAAGTAAATTATTTTTGGTTGATGACACAGTAAGTGTGGTATTTGTCTTTTCGATATGTTGTGGATAATATTAATCAAATATGGAATTTTTTTGATGCTATATACACTATGTTTTGGATTCAATTTAGGTAAGCGAAGAGGTAATGGAAGAATAAAAGAGGTACACAAAGGAAGAAGAGTGAAATAGGTGGTTTGGGATGGAGGTTACAAGTATATATGATAATTCGTATGGATAATTTGTTGTCTATAAAGAGGCAAATAAGCTATCACAACTTCGACATGAATGAATGCCTCATCTACAGAAGTAAAAGGTACCTCTAATGGTTTCAAAATTTGTCAAAATATTTATGATATACCAAATAATCAAGTGGAATATCCTTTAGGTAACTAATATTATCTTCAAACTATTTATTTTAATTTTCATCATATCCTTTCCATGTGCATTTCCCTTGGTTTTAGTCCCATTTTTTCTTTATTTTAATCAAAACAAAATTTATAGATGCCTCTACTTGTCTCACCACTCATTAATTGTTTGGGATTTTCATTCCATTCACCAAGGTTGGCATCTATTCTAAGACTTTGTGTCTGGCCAAGCTAAATGATTCGCCTCTAGTTTCTCTCCAATCTAGTCACCTAGTAGCATGTGAAATCTATCTCTTCCTAATTATTATTCTCTCCATCTTGTTAATGACCATTTCATTAATGAATCCTTCCTCATAATTTTGGATAAGTGAGACAATGTTACCTCAAGGAATCTTTTCAATCCTCTTTCAAGATTCTTTCCCAAGTAATAATCTTGCATATTGGAAAATAAATTACGCTTCTATTTTTCCAAGCTACTCGTCCTTATAATGTTTAGATTTATTCTAAAGTGCTCATTGTGACTCGTGTTTACTACTCTTCCTATTAGTCTCATTCCAATATCTCCTACAAAAATATGGAATGATTACATTTATATTTTATTTGTGTCTCCTAAATATCCACAAAATTTGGAACAATAATACAATTTTTTAATAATATTTAATTGTAAAAGAAAGGATTAAAATGGAAATAAACACTCTAAATAAATTAATCAGGGTTAAAGGGATAAACTAGGATCAATTCATGAAGGCAAGATCTGTTATCTCAAAATTAATAGATTCATGCAAGAAACGAAATATTAAATCTAGAGATAAAATTCTTGAAAAATTTAGCTAGCTAAAAGCAAAAGAATGTTGTCAAGCTCTCATTTTCACACAGACTAGCAAAGGTTGCAGAGGAGAAATCACCATTGAACTTACCCCTGTCTCATATAACCCTATGTTGAGACCTCGCTCAGTAGGATTCCATCTAATCGTTCATCCATCTTCTTATAGTCTAGGCCTTAGAATAGATTTTATTAACACTTCACCTTTTGCCCCTTTTTCAATTCAAGTTAGTTTAGGACAAAAAGCATCGCGAGATTGAAATATCAGATGATCAAGTTCCAGCTATTCAAGCATTCGACAATTCAATGTAAGTCCCCTTGTGATAACAACAATCACATCAACCAACTATATTTATCCACACGTCGTGACCCGACATACCAGAACCTTGGAGTTGTCTCAAGTGATCCTTAAGCAAATCTCCAGCATTTGAGTAACTTTGTTCAAGAGAGGATAAGACACTTTTGGGTATTTTATTCTACGTTCGCATGTGCATAAAAAACAAATCAACACCTCCCACTTGTCAATGGATAAGCTAAAGTTGCTCTATAATGAATGGTTTATAAGGCACACCACTTGATGAAGGCTTTGCAAATGGGGTGGCAAGTTGAATGGGTTTGATCTTGGGATAATCTACATGGTTAAACGTGCTTGATTTAGAGTAGTATTAGTATGGGTGACCTCCTAGGAATCCCTAATGCTTCACCGCTATGAGCATCACTTTGATTAAATGAGTACTAAGTGATCCATTCTTATGAGGGGTTCATGTAAACTACTCATGAGAATGGGTCAGCTTGACTCTAAAACTATGCAAGTGAATCTTTATATAAATATCATAGTATGAAAGTCTTGTGAAAACACTCATTCTTCTAGCATTGAAAGTTGTGAGAGAGTTATTAAGGGGATTCTCGTGTGTATAGATTCAATGTATAAGTTCAAGATAGATTTTGAGGTGATATTTCTTTCCTTTTGGTACATCTATCTTTAAATTGGATGTTCTTTTGCCTTCATGGTAGGGAGTAAGTAATTTTTATGTGGGTTCCTTTTTTCATTCTTGGATTATTAAGGAAAACATAGTTTGTGAAGAGGAGGTTTTTCTTGTTATCTTATAAAAAAATTGGGTATTAGCTATTATAATAAATGATAGACAAAATAATGTCCTCTAAGGCTATTGAAAAGAAATATCTATATGATGGATTCTCTTCCCAATTTATCTTCAAAGTTATTTAGTAAATATTTGGGAAACCAAAATAGGGTATGTTGATTTGCAAAGGAAGAACTAAATCTCCCAAGCTTGTTCCAATAACCATAAAATTTTATGATTGGGATGCAAGGGAGATTAGTGGATTTGATGGGTTGGCTTTGGCTAGATTCACCTAAGATAATTGATGATTTATTAGCCATTGTTGTCGTCGATGCATTGTTAAGGTTATTATGGTTGATTATCAAAGCTAGTGGGATTCAAATATAGAGGCGTGTTTAAGATAATTCTTATCATTGGTTGGTTAATAAAAATATGGTTTCAAGATTGATGCACAAACATATTAGAAGGGCACTTTTATGATGTATGTGAAATAATCACATTATTAAGCAAAATAATAGGTAATCTATAGGCAAGAATACTCCATATATAGATATTCTATATGAGGGACATGACTAATTCCACAAACTATAAGATTGACTAGGCTTTTCTCATTAGTGGAATCATATAATAGCTAGTGTGTATTGTTGGCTAGATGCATGAATTTGTAGTTTCTGGATACAACTAAGAAATGATAACGTTTCTAAGTACAAACCAAGTGGGAACTATGGACCCACTAATCTTATTTGTAACCACTCGCCATGACTATATTATGATAACTCTCTTATTGATAATAAAGAGTATCTAATACATTTATTAAGACCCTGATTATGGTCATGGTAGACCACACAAAGAATGACTTCCATAGGAGGCTAAGAAGGTGATCCATGAACAAGAGTTTGTTTCATTCAATCCTTAACAAGCATGACAAATAACCGAAGAGTACTCATACTCAAACTTCTGCACCCATTTTCCAAATTTAGAGATAGGTTAATCTGCGTAGGGAGAGATTGATCGCCATTGAGTGAGGATGCTAAGAATATCTTTGATATAGATAAAAAAAATGGGATTAAACCAGGGCTCAAGGACCCATCTACACAATAGCAATCATATGACAAGAGTAACCACTGCCATGAGATATGAAACTTAAAACAATGTGACAAAGATATTATTATGTATAACTTGAGAGCATTCAGAATTATACCCTTATTTGATCCAAGGGGTTATATGGAGGGAAAGATAGTGAGAAAGTATGTTTATGTGACTAATTTAGAGATTTTTTTGGAAAATTTTGCCAAAAAATCTCAATTTAGAGAAAGTGATTATTGTACTACCTTACTTTGTTTTGTCTTAGCTTGAAAAAAAAAGTCTAGTTTAGATTATTTTCCTATAAAGCAAAATGCTCTAACAATATTGTTATCAAATGCAAATATTTAGAAGCTATTCCATATGATATTCTTGATAAAACCATTTCTTTTATAAAATCTAGAAAGGTAAATATTTTAAGATTTGACTATGGAGATAGCCACCCAAGATCTAGAGGTCTAATGGAAAGCACAACAAAATAAGAAGATCAATATGACACGAATAAACTATATTCCTATCAATGAATGCACGTTTACAATATGAATGAATGAGATTATAAATAGAACTCCTTGATTATATAGGTCAAGATGAGACATGTAGGATATCATAAGATTATGAAAGTATCTTAATCTTATGATATGAGATATAAAGTGATAAGTATCCTATGTATACCTTAAGTAAACTTAAATGATAAGGCATAAAAATGACCTAATAGTGGAAGTGGCTAGGTAATATCCCTATTACACCAACAATTATTGCTACTTGTTCTTTGATTCATCTCATTGATATGGCTCAAATTGAAATAATTCATTTCATCACTCATAACAAATATATTCAAAATTTTACTAAACAATAAACAAGTCTCGTGATCCTTACTTTCCTTAAACTGGCCCCTTTGGTTGCTAGCCCTTTACTCACAAGCATTATTCTCACAAAAAATACAAACTCATTTTTTTGTAAGTGATCCTTTAATCATCATCATTTTCATGCTCTGAACACACTTACCTTTGCAAGTGCAAGTATCCCAAGCCTCGATCCAAAACTATAATCTACTATATTTGCAACAAGCTTTGCCACATCACTTCAAATTGCTCTTGTAAGAACACAATTGTTAAATTAGTCTACATGACTAATGCAATATCATGGAGGGGTGTAGTAGAAGAAGACATATATCTCTATAAACAATATGACTTGTTTGAATCTGTTCTCAAAGATCAATGATGAAAATAATGAAGATGGGGTTTTTAGTATGATATATGAATTAACTAAACTACATACTATAAGAATGAATAGGTCTCAAGAAGATCAAGGAAGTAGAGGACAAAGGATCTCCCTATACTAGTAACACATTTAGAGGAAGGTAAATCACAATCTTCTTTTAAAACTTTTATAGTGACTCTACAAGCTGGTACTAGACCTTTCCTAATTTCTTTCAAATTAGTAAACTAATGAAGATATGACTATTCTTTAGAGAACATCTAAGAACTAGTAGGAAACACCAACACACATATATCCATATCAATTGAGAAACAATAGCTCATCTAGGTTTTCGTAGTTATTTCTTAGTTATGGACAGCAATAGTATATGTACAGGTTTAAAGTTTAAACCCTTGGTCGTGGAAGTATTCTGATTTAAAGTTTAAGCAGTGAGTTGTCCCATATGCATCCCATAGTTGTGGTCTAAAAGGTTACAGTGGAATGGTAATGGGAGACACTCACGACAGTATGACCCAATTGCCAAATCTGTCCAGCAAAATAAGGTCATCTATTACTCCACTAGACATGTGATTAAGTTGTAGCATAACAATTATAGGCGACATTCAAGTGTGACTCGATTTATAAATATTCAAAAATGTGATCAAAGCATTGTTTTTACTGCATTAAAGTTGGCCTCACCAAGCAAAACCAGATAAGTGCATACAAAATTATCAGATAAACTGTGCATCACAATGACACACCATCCATGCCATGCCAATATTTTTCAGTTTATGATCACTATTTTCATAAAAAAATCAAAAAAAGGGAACAATATGATTCACGTGAATAAAATAATGGAAGGGATTGAAATGAGGGCAACCTTGTAATTTGACAGGGTGGTAAATCTCCAAAGCTTCCAGCAATCTTAGTTCCAGCTCTACTTGGGGCAGTTCCTTGGGAAGTGACCAATGATCTCCCCCCCACGATTAAACCCACAGGTTCGCTACAGAGGCGGGATGAATGAGAGGCGGGATTTGTAAAGAGGCGGGATTTATGAAATGATTTGGTCTTTTCTTTTTTTTTAAGTAATGCACGCGGTCGTCGGAATTTCAACGAACGTGGGCACTTTTTCTAAAAAAACCCTAATGTCATTGCCAATTCCTTCTATGTCGAAACCAAATGTTGAATTATCGTCGGAATTCTGACGAAATCGGGCATTTTTTCAAAAAAAAATCAAGTTTGATCACAATATACCTTCTCTGTCGGAATTTAGGCTAAATGTATTAGTGTACTTATTAATTTAACTATAAATACATAATAAATAAAAGAGACTAATTACCTTGTTGATCTTAGAGACCACTGACGATCCCCCATAATACTTCTTCGTGATTCTTGGTTAGTGAAGATCCTTCACTCATCTTAATCAATCTCAACTATAGTTTTGAAGGTCAAATACCCATTATTCACATCCTCATACAAAAAATATAAATCAACCCTTAGCCTTCATCAAATTATGCACGAATCATCATTGTGCAAGTACACATGCTTTTTATTTGAGGGGTCAACCTACATCTTTATATCAAACATTCAAGAGCATATCTAATGCATCTAAGGTTTTCATTTAGTAATAGTTTTTTTCTTTTTCTTTTATGTTTGCATTCCTTGTTGCTCTATTTGAGGTTTCTTTAGGTTTAGAACAAAAATCTTATATTTGCATTAGTCTCCAATTATTCATCCAAAATATAAGGTATACATTCTAGCTTATGCCCATCATGTGACCTTTTTTCTTCTCTAGTTTTATTTTTATATATTTTTCATAGCTCATTTTGGTAGCCTTTGCATATAGGATTATTTTAAAAATGTGTTAGTCACTTGCACTTCAAGGAACTTCGACATACATCACACCTCATGGTAGAATCTAGGAGGCGCCAAAACATATAAATTCATATAAAGTATGTTTGATTTGGAGAAATTAGAGGAAGAGACGATTTTCCTCCTAACAAGATAATTCAACGCTTATGTAAGCATGGTACAAGATGTATACAAAATTTACATTATTTCTAAAATAATTACTTTCAGTTTTGAAAAAAAAAAAAGAAAAAAAAAATCAAAGTTTGTAGGCTAAGGTAAATATGGCACTCCATGTAATATTCTTGGTAGGAGTGATTCATATTCCTATTACTTGCTAAGGGTTTTAATACCCTAACCAATAGATTAATGATAATTGACCCCACCAAAATCAAAATTTGGTGAAGAAACCACTACTATCGTAAAGCAACTAGAAAAATTACCTTGCCTCCACTCCACAACTCACTCCCTCATTGCCCATCCACCACCCCATCACTTGAGTAGTGTGAACCCTTTATTTCAACCACTCGACACTTCTAGGGACCACCTAAATGCCACCTCCCTAGTGAATTTCCACCCTAGTAGGGCCTAGGAAACTTTTTAACCTTTTAAGTGGTCACTTTTTTATAGTTTTATAGGCATTGTAAAGCCCTCTCTAACCTCTTTACTTTGGATAGGTAAGTTCTCTAAAATTTTTTTTTTATTTTTAGTTTGAAGTCCAGTCTTTTGTGTCTCCTTGTGAGATGTATAACTTTTATGTATGCTATCACAATTTGACAAATAGATTCCTAAAATTAATCATATAGTTTTATGGAATCTTTGGTGATATCATTTTTTTTATTTGATAATGTTATTTTATAATTTTGTACAAATAAAACTTTTTATAGTTAAACTTGTGACCATGTGTAAATTACAAAGTGTAAGTTATGACTTTCGAGAGATAAACTAAATTTAAATCATGTAACTCCACATACTTATGCTTCATTTAACTTCAAAATTGGGAAAATAAGTTTAACTTACACTATACATCGTTTGTTGAACTTTTTAGGAAGTTTCTTCATTGTGTGATAGTTGATAAGTATGTGTCAAAAAGATAAATTTGTGGTTGCAACCCAATTGTAACTATATTTAAACTTAATATGTTATGAAATTGATGTGTTTAATCCTTGAATAATCTCTTTATAAACCTAATATTAATTATTTTAAACCATTATATAACTTTGTGAATCTATGATTTGTGAGGGAATAAAGATGCTAGAAAGTATTTGAGAAGAAATGTCTATCACATCACATAATAAAACCCTATATTTTTCTATGAAGATCCAAGCTTGAACACTTTACCACATTCAAAAATTATGTTGAAGGGGAAGTTGTGACACAATGAGGAGAGTGAACTTGATTACAAACCACCAATGAGTACAACCAACAATTTATGACTTTGTCTTGAAAATAAATTCAATGCTTCAAAATGATTATAAACATTTGTGACCAAGACTTATTGATGTAAGAAATAATGTTCATGAGTTGATTAAAATAAGGTTACAAGGAAGCATCACATGCAACTTATAATATTGATAAGACATTGAAAAGATGAACTCAAAAATACATGTCTTTTTGATGAACATGAAATGTTGAATTTTTCACCATAAAAAATAAGGATAACAAGTAGGACCTATTTAACATTTTTATTTTGTAAGATTTCATGTTATTTTTTCTTCTAGATGAATTATGAGAGAATCCACTCAATTTTAAATTCAATCTAATCTATGATGAATACCCTAAGCCAACACACCTAGCAGAAAACCTACATTAAAATTATATTTTTAAAACAACAAGATATGGCAACTATGTGTCGCACTTGCACAACCACATGCATAAAAGTGTCATGCCCAAAAAATGGAACAAGAGCATTAACCACACAAATGAATTTACCATTGCTACAAACAAGGTATAACCAATAGAATACTTACCAGTCATGCAACAAAATTGCCACGATGAACTTATGAGAGGGGAGACGATACCCAAATGATGATCGATTACTAATACACAATAAAGACACAATATAGTTAATTAAGTTCTTTCATTTTGTGAACCTAATTTCTATGCATTTTCACTTCTAATTTGTGTTTGTATCTCAATATTCTATTTGTTTGAAATTGTTCATCTTGTTATCTCTTTGTGTTTAAATGTTTTATTTTATCTAAATTAGAGTCAGTTTGTGTTATATAAGAAATCTACCTCTAAACCCTAATGTACACATGTGATAGTTTATTTATGTTATTTCACTTGGTGAACTTGACAATTATAAATTTCCACTTCTAAGTTGTTTGTGTGTAGCATAGAATCACTTTCATGTCTATTTATTTTAATATTCATTATGTTTTTGCTCCAATCTTTACCCTACTTATTTTTATATTACCACTCTTCACAAGACATATGTTCCCCACTTGATGCAACCACTTCTCTATCTTAGATCTATGACTTGATTAAAAAATATTCAAAAAATATTGTACACTAAAGTGAATAACAGAGAAAAAATATATCTCATAATAATTATCCTTTAAAATTTTAATTATATAATATAGATACAAAACATATGCATATACAAAATCTACATCTAAGAAGAAAACATTGATAAAGTTATTTCATAGTCAATTTCGTCAAAGCTCATGAATGTCCCTCCTTTGAAAAACTATCAAATACGATGTTGTCAATGCTTATAAATAGTAAGGGGAATGTGTTTATATAAAGTAACTGTCCCATTTAATTTAGGTAACTAATGTTATAATTAATGGGTGACTATCACCAAGTGGCAAAATTTTTTGTAACTAAAACAATTAATTCACAAACTCCCATGATTTCATCTCCTAGAGTAAAATAACCTTCAAAAAACTAGAAATGAAAGAATGTGCCTCAAGGATTGAAAGGCCACATGGTATAATTTCTATTAAGAGCAAAGACATCTAGGATATAACTATTGTTGATTATTGGAAATAGATGTTGTATTCTTGTCACTGCTAGTGTTCTATTGATACTATTAGAAAATGTTTTTTTAGTATTTACTTACTCTATGTAGAGTAGTTTTCTTTTATAACATATGTTTTACATAATTCTCCCCTTTATTTCAAAATTTTGAGCCTTTTGGTTCAAAGTAATGTATTAAATCACTAAGAAACTTAACCCTAACTATTGAAATGTTTTTGGTGATGCGAGATTGTTAATATTCCAAGATGCTACTACATCAATATTCTCCTCCTTTGCCAACTGGTTCTCATTCTATTTTCCTAGGTTCTTGAAGTCTTAGTGGTCTTGGTCCATTGTAAATAATCATTACTCTTTGCACTATTTGTATCACTTTTTGTTCCACCTAGACATAAATCGTAAAAATAAAAATAAATTTAAGGGAAGAAAATTTGGCATAAGCTCTTCCTTTTCTCTATATTATGCCATTTAGACTTGTTTTTCAATTCATCTTTTCTAAGTATGTCTTCATTTCCTTTATGTACATGATATTTTTCACACACAATAACTCATCCTTTTCTTTTATTTCTTTATACCATAGTGAATATGTCTCTTCTCTCCCCCTCAATCATCCTCGTTTATTCTCCAAGAAAATGTGATCCATTTATTCTCTCTTTCTATTAATCGTGAGAATATTTAGAAATTATTCTAGCTATATTTGGATAGATGTGTTCTTTATAATTAATAACACTTCATCAAATATGGGGCTCACAATTATCTCCATCTTTGTTGTAGCTTCTTCTCTAATGTGGATTGTTTCCACTAGTTAAACATCTAGGAACTGCACTTGTTATAGGATATTCTATACGATAAAAAGTGATGATGATGAGCTATTGTAAAACCATAAAGATCCAACCTCAAACAATCTAGGTCTTACAATGAAACATTCACCAATACCAATAGAGATACCTAAGATTATGCAAATAGACAATAAGAAAACAAGATATACCATTCACATGTCAAGTAGGGTTTTAATCTCCATTGTCTCCTATCTTCATTGATCTTGTTAGATATATTTGCTCTCAGATTTTATGTGTGCACAAGAGCTCAACAAAGAATGGATTGTGGTTGATAGCTTGATCCCAAGAAGGCTTGATTGCATGAGATTGATTAGACACATTAATTAGCTAGCTAGATTGATTAGATGCATTGATTAGGGTTGAAAAGGAAGAGGGCATCCTCTTATATAGAGAACACTGTAAGAAATGGAGGGATACGATTAAGAGGTGTAAAGATAAATGGTCGGCTATGATTAAAGGGTAGGTAGAAGAAATAATAAAAATAGTAAGAGGGTGGGTAGAGGAATATTAAAAGATAGATGATATGTGTCATTGAAGGAAAAAACTAATGAGTTAATAAAATAAATAAATATTTATTTAATTAATAGAGGAAGTGGGATCAATTTAATAAATAAAAGTACTTATTTAACTGAGGAAAGGCTTAGAAGAGGATAAATGAATTAATAAAATAAATAAAGATTTATTTAATTAATAGAAGACTTAGGATAAAATAATTAAATAAATAAAAATATTTATTTAATTAGATAGGACGATTCTAGGTCACTACATTTTGCCCCTCTTTGAGACACTAATACATTTGGTCTAAAATTCCGATGGAGGTTTCTGACGGAGAAGGTATATTGTGACCAAATTTGATTATTTTTTTTTAAAATGCCCGAATTCATTGAAATTATGACGATAATTTCATATTTGGTTTCGACGGAGAAGGCATTACTAATGAAATTTGATTTTTTTTTTTAAAAGTTCTCGCGTTCATCGAAATTCGGACGAACACTGGCATTACTTAAAAAAAACAAAACACTGCAATTCATTTTAACCCAAAGCAATCTTGCGCAAGCTTGGCATCGACCTCTGACCCTGATCAACCCAAGGCAACCCTGCGTGCGATCTCCTGTGTCGAGTTAGGCATTTTTCACAAAACAACTAAAAGTTTAGGCTTTACTTCATATGAATTTTGCATATGAATTTTCATTTTGGGGTTACACATTATCAATTTCATTTTGCATATGAATTTTGGACCTGTTGCACATACATAGATTGAAAAAGGTAGGATAATTAAGCAAGGAAACTTTATCCCTAAATGCCACCTACAAATTGCACATCGACACACGCTCAGATGGCGGACCTCACACTTCTCTTGTCCAATCTTGCATCTAGGATTGAGGATTGAGAAGCACATATCATATTGCTCACACAAGGCCCTTTCATCTTATAATGGAGAACAAACCCTATTAGAATAGTAGGGGTTTGATTCATTATGGATATTCATGATTGAGCACATAAAGAAGGGGGCTAGCAGCTTACTGATAAGAATTGGACAACTATTACTAGTGATCTGTACTCGGGAATGCACTTATCGATTCCTCTAAGCTGCCCAGTGAGAAACTTTGATGTGTTTCATTGTCTGAGTATCTTGTCCCCTGCTACCCTCTCTTGGGGGAGGTTGAGATCCTCAGCAGAAGAATGGTATCTATTCTAGAAGCTCTAGCAAATTGAAAAGGGCTGCTACTATCTATACTAGCAAGATAGAGGCTAGCATTAGCTAGAGTATATAGTACTATCAACAATAAATACTAGATCATTCTCTGCAAAGAAACAAAATTCTCAATAACTTTGCATTCATACAATTATAATTTTAGTCTTTTCATTGGTCTACCTTACAACATAACGTTTCTTTGTATTCTATACAAATCTTTACAAACTCTACATTCTACCCATGCTTTCACTTTTCTCCTCTGGCTAAGGATCCCAACATTTGGTTCTCTTTTGGTACAATACCAACCCACTTTGATTGTGTTATCTTCTTCCCTTTGCATAGCCTCCACACACTAATTTATGTATTTCTTCATAATCTGCCTTTTTTGTCACTTATCCTTCTTGGTCGATCCTCCAACTTTATTCCTCTTGGTATGCTTCCACAAACCACAAAGCCACAACACCTCCTCTTAGTTTAGTGCTCCACAATCACCCCTCTTGTGCATCCCTTCACTAATCATTTGGTCTAATCATTTCCCATTAATACCCCTTTTCTTTACCTTTCTTTTTAAAAAAATGCTGTAATAACCCACCAAAATTGATCCAACAAAAATTGAGTATATTTTTTTTTCTTTATTACGTTTTATTCAATTGCATACTCTGGGCATCCATCCAAATAGGACTGGGCATTCATCCATTCGGGATGAGCTTCTAACCATACGGGTTAGGCAGTTGTCCATACGGGACGTAAATTTCATCTATCAAATACGGGATAGGCATCTACCCATACAGGGTAGGCATCCATCCAAACGGGATAGGAGATGCTCTGGCCAGAGACTTAGACTCATCGGGACCATTCGGGTCCTGAGCCACTCACTAAGTACTACATTCTTCTAACAAGAATGCACCGAGGTCGCCGTCCTTAGGAGTAATAAGAAAATAAGACAAGCTTGAATTCCGCCTCGGAATTTGGCTTAAAGCCTCGGGAAGTCAAGCGAATCCATACGGGATTCCTTCCGAGTATGCATTGAATTGAGTTTGATTATCTTATCTTTCGATTAGGATTCTTACTCAACCAAGCCTAGACCCCACCCACGAACGCCTGAGTACGAGGGACAACTCCGTCCCAAGACTGCCTACATACCCACTTCGGCGTGGGATCAAGGCGTAAAGTATGTAGTTCTATCTTCTAATCTATGGTTTGATGTAAACTGATTTTTTTGTGGGTACGCAACCCTTTCTAGGGTCAGTGTCCCAGACAGTTTCTCTGCGGTTGCTACCCACGAAGGTAGCACTTAAGCGAAGGCTCAAGATGGCCTATTGCTTGTGGCCTAACAAAATAACTAGATCCTAATACTTAACATGAGCGTCACCCAATTACAAATCACCAATATCCCTTCGAGGTGAATAAATAGATAAATAAAGTCATTTTCACGAGAGCTCTTAACTAGACCATCCCTAAGAGGGGTTTACTATGGTTTATCTCAACGGATGTGAAATTCAATTAAAAGTTATCTTATTAATTATCGATCCAAGAGGGATTACCCGCCCCTTGGATTTTTAACTTCCAAATGACCCTTATTACTCCCCGACGATTTATAGGGACGATGCCACAGACGTCGTTAATGCAGCTTTATTAGGCGCTAAGTGCAGTAGTTCAACACGACGGCATTACCCGTAAGCGTGACCCAGAGGCACCATATATACCGAACGCTGCTAGTTTTGGTTTTCCAACTTCCTTTATTTAATTTTCTAACTACGAATGACAAAATGAAAGCGTAAATAATTGAAGTAACTACTTGAAGTGTAATTTGCATAGCAAATGAACTTGCATAATAGTAATTGCATGGAAGATATAATTATCCTAAAAAAAATTCGCATGCTATGAACCATTAACGGAAGCAATTAATCTATGATGAAAGATGACTTAACGAATCCAAAATAACGATTAAATCTAAGTACTTGTAATAAGGTAAGTTAATCTCAATCGAGTGTCTTAAAAATTTTAAAGTTTATTTAGGATAGTTTAATTACAATCTTGCTACACATTAATCCCATTTTCAATTGAAAGTCGATATCCTTAAATTCATACTAAGGAAAAAAAAATCATCATTTCCTAATGTCATTATTATCAACTAAAGAAGAAAAAAAGACTAAATAAAAATTAACTTTGTTTCCTTTTTTTTTTTTAAAAAAATAACCAAATTACAATTTCAAATTTCGAAACTTAAATAATAATAAAAAAAAACTAAATTCTAACTTAATGGCAAAGAGGGCTTGCATTGTTTTATAATAATATAGAGGGTTGCGGGGTGGGGACCACGGGTCCCATCACCCCTGCGGCCCTGCATGCGCAGGTCCGCAGGGATGAGGGGACCCTGCGGGCCCCTCCGTACCCTGCAACGGTTACTATGTAACCGTCCCTGCATGCGGCCTACCATTAAAGCAAAACGCCATGCGTTACGGGCGAGGGTGAAGTTCGAAAGTTTTATTTTCGTTTTTTAATTAATTTTTTTTTTGTTTTTTTATTTATTTTTTTGGGTTACTTATATATATATATATATATATATATATATATATATATATATATATATATTTGTTATAGTATTGACATTATCATTTTATACAGGAGTATTATAACAAAAAAAATAGGTAATTAATAATGTTGCAGGTTTGCCTTAGGGACAAAATGAAACAATAACCAGAGGGATTCCTTTTTTTCCATTTCTTTGTTTTCTACAGGGAAATTCATTCACAGATAGAGGGAGTTTATTTCTTTTCTTCATTTCTTCTGTTTCCTACACAGGGAAAGCTTATTCACAGAGAAAGGAATTCATTCCTTTACACAGGAAGAAAAAAAAGATTTCATTCACAGAGAAAGTTATCCATTTTTATTTTTATTTTTACACAGGGAAAATTCATTCACAGAGGGAGGAGATTTATTTATACACACAGGGAGATCTAATTTTTATCAAAATAAACTGAAGATAATAATCTAATTTCCATTTACTTGAAAACTAATTTCTTATCAGAATTAGAACAATGAGTCTTATTTTCAAGAAAGAAAATGAATTTCATTCTACAAATCTGAGACAAAATAATGAATTTTATTCTCTAAAATCTGAAACTAATGTATCTTATTTTCAAAAGAAATGAATTTCATTCTACAAAATCCAAGATAAAACAATGAATTTTATTCTCTAAAATCTGAAACTAATGTATCTTATTTTCAAAAGAAATGAATTTCATTCTACAAAATCCAAGATAAAACAATGAATTTTATTCTCTAAAATCTGAAACCAATGTATCTTATTTTCAAAAGAAATGAATTTCATTCTACAAAATTTAAGACAAAAACAATGAATTTTATTCTCTAAAATCTGAAACTAATGTATCTTATTTTCAAAAGAAAAGAATTTCATTCTACAAAATTTAAGACAAAAACAATGAATTTTATTTTACAATAAATCTCATTCTTTACAAAAATCTAAAAACTAAATTCATATCAAGAATTTTAACAATGAACCTTATTAAAACCAGGATTCTCATTTTCTACAAAATCTAAACTAATTCTTTAACAAAATACAATTAAAATTTCATACTCATAATTAATCTAATCAAATCTAATCTACCATAAAAATGAGATGCATGAACTAATTTGGAGGAACCTGGATGCTTGAAGATGGTGTGGAGTCCTCCTTGATCCTCCAATTTGAAGAAAAATCCTCCAACAAAATCCTTGCTGCCAATGAAGTGGACTACCAAAGAGAATTCAACTTGCAGAAATTTCTTATCAAGATTAGCTAGCTTTTCCTTTGAAACTTGTTCCCATTTTATAAAAGAAATTACCCTTTTCCCACTACCTATTTTTTTAATTTAAAAAAAGAGATTCTTCTCCCAATTTGGCCTCCATGCAAATTAATTAGGCTTAGTGGGAGGAGTTACATGCAAGGAGGTGGAGAAGCCTCTAGAAGCTTCTTATTCCTCCTACAACATGTGCCTTAATTTGGGTGAGGGAAATTAAATAACAATTTTAAAATATATATGCATTTTCCATGTGTGTGTGGTTTATTAATTTATTCCCTTACAATATTCATTCCATAATTCATCCAAAGAATATAAATAGAGTTTTGTATTTTAAATCAAAAAAAGTGATAAAGGAGGGTTGTGACAAATGCATTGGTCATTCTTGAAGACCAATTGATTCAGATTATTTTTAGCCTAAATGTTTGTGGATGATATATATAGGCTCGCTTATAAGGTGTTGTTTGTGGACGAAGAGGAAGTAGGTTGTAATATTTTTTGAGGGATGCTATTATTTATTTTGACAGATTATAAGGTGTTTTTCTTTGTGGAACATGAGGTCAAGAGGAATTTTCTTATTTTCTCTTAGCACATTGCTTGATTTTCAAATACAAGAGTACAAGATTTAATTTCAGCAATTTGACCTATTTTGCATGATTTGATTGTATTATTGGTATTTAATTTTTTCTGTAAAGAACTAGGAAATATGGTGTTTAGTTATAGCACAACTTTTTTGGGTAAAACTTGTAGCATTTTGATTGATATTTAAATTTATTAATATAGAATTTAGTATTAATTCCTTACCCATGCCACAACTTATGCATGTCGATAAACTTTAGAGATTTTTCTCAATTGGATCTTGTATTTTCTCTTGTTCATGATGTTGCTATAGATAAAAAAGATGACAATGGTAATGATGGTTGGGAGCCTCTCATGGATACTTTGGACCTTGCTAATGTATGAGGCAAAACAAATGACTAGGGCTAACCTCCTCCTCTTAGTTGTCTTGTTATAATTATTTTTTGTTTTGATCTATTATCTTTTTTGGACTTGGGGATGTGACTCTTTCCACTTACCTTTCTTTTTGTGAATTATAATATGCATAACACTATTTTAGAAATGATAATATAGATCCTCATCCATTAAAAAATAATTATAATGGTAAAATTCATAGACCTTGTGTAGGGTCCTCGAAGCCTAGAGTAAGGAGTTTGAAGCCTAGATACATTGATTTGTCCTTGTGGCTATCAATGAGTGTTGACCCAATAGGAGAAGTCTTGAGATTGACAATTTTGGAAGTGTGGCATTGTTGAGAGCCAACACTTAGGTGTGAACCCTGTCTTCACAAATTATGATCAGCTGCAATGATACTTGACCCTATCCTCATGATGTTGGCTCAATTCATATTAGTTTTCCCAAGCCTAGAAGCCAAGTAATGTATCCAAGGGTGTCTAGAAGAATGTAGTGTATGATCATTGACTTTGTATGTTGAAACCATTATACACGCCCCTACCTCTGCATCATACACATGAGTCAAGGATGATAGTATGGTGTGCACACATCCTGTATGGATAGGACGCAAGAATTTGTACCAGATAGTTCTAGGTGAAATGTATTTAATATCTTAGACTTATAGGGACATATGGGGAAGTTTGTATGTGTGATGATGCCATGAAAGGTCTGATATCCCTATGTATCAGACTGAGAAAACTAGTTAAAGACAAAAAAAAATGCATTGAGAAGGCAAAAGGTTGAATTGCCTAACGTCTAGTGTTGAAGCGATGTGTGGGGACCCTACCAAGTCAAATACCTTGTTGTAGTTTCAAAGAGTGGAAAAAGAATAAGCATTTTATTTACTATCTAAATAGACCATCCATCGTAACAATGATTACCAATGATGTGTGTGTTACAAAAAAAGCTCTAGAGGAAGGCTCCTTCTAATGTAATACCAAGTGAGTGTTCATAGACCTTGTGTAGGGTCCTCCAAGCCTACAGTAAGAAGTTTGAAGCCTAGATACATTGATTTGGCCTTGTGGCCATCAATGAGTGTTGACCCAATAGGAGAATTCTTAAGACTAACAATTTTGGAAGTGTGGCATTGTTGAGAGACAACACTTAGGTGTGAACCCTGTCTTCACAAATTATGATCAGTTTCCATGATACTTGACCATATCCTCATGGTGTTGGCTCAATTCATATTAGTTTTCCCAAGCCTATAATCCAAGTAATGTATCCAAGGGTGTCTAGAAGAATGGAGTGTATGATCATTGAATTTGTATGTTGAAACCATTATACATGCCTGACCATTGAGGGTATTGAGCAAGATTGGGAATAGTGTGTTTTGGTGAAGAAACATGATGTGGAAAGTTTGATGCAGAGGCAAGGGTAGAACTCAAGATTTCATATTAGGACAACAACCACATTGATTAGGCAAGTCAAATAAGGTCTCTCCAATGTTTAGGATACACAAGGGCAACATTAGTCATGTAAGTATGTATGAGCATGGGAATGGATAGTTACTTTCCTTTTAGACTAACTTGGGTCTATGACTCTCAATGTTTTTCATCCCAAAAGTATATATAATATCATTCACTTGCACCCAAGGTGTGACTGAGAATTTTGTCTTACTTGTCACTGATTTGGATAGTATTGAGAGGATCCTATAAGGATGACTATCACCATACTCTCGATGAATTCACAACATTGATAATGAATTCACATTAGACACTCAACTCCTCTAGGTATTCTTTGTGAGCCTTTATCAAATCTTCACAGTTCTGTATATCACTAGGTTGTCTCTCATCCCTATTTTGTAGTTCCAGGATTTTCTCATGTAGCCGCTTATCTAATCGCTCATGTTCTTATATGATATTGTGGTTCTTTTTGTATGTATCCCTGTATTTATCCATCCATGTCATCATATTAGTGAATCGTTTTTGAATCAGGGCTGGCATGGTTTCACTTTTTGTTGTCTTCAATTGGGCTTGCAATAGAGAGTTTTTTAGTGGTGATTCTTCGCCAATTGGCGAATTTCATGCGAATTGTCTGGGGCAAAATCATGGTCAAATCACTCGGAATTTTGGGGTTAACGGTGCACTGTAGAATCTGGCTTCGCCATTGACCACACACCTTTGATGTGCATGCCCGTAATATTCACCTGGAATCACTAGGATGTGGGTATTAGATCACCTCCGTTATTCACTAGCAATAGTAAAATGACCACGTACCCAGGAACTAATTCGCCAATGGTAAATTAAATGTTCATTGCATGCGTTGGCCACATTCACCAATATCAATTAAAACATTATAAGCATTCGAGGACCCATTTCGCCTTGCTTAAATTAAATTTTCATTGCATGCCCACGCAATTTGCCAAAAATGCAATTAAATTAAATGTTTATTGGCAATTGCAATGCCCGGGCCTCGCGTAGTTCACCAAAAATGCAATCATGGATTGCTATAAATACACTCTTTCTTACACTCTTTCTTACAATTTGTTCATGTCTGATTAGTAAATTGGGAGCTCTCGAGTCTTGATTTGCATTCCGCAAATTGAGTTGGAAAGTTGAAGTTCATTCACATTGTAGGGCGGAGGGCCAGAGTTACAATCCTGCAACATAGGCCCAGGCATTCTTGATTCCTGATTCAGAGAATTGAGAAGGCATAAAGGTGAGTAATCATTTCTTCATACTTGATAGTATTAGTTTTAACTTTTAATTTGTAGTGAGAGGTCAAGACTCAAGATGTCACAGTCAGACATGGGTGAGACTCCTCAGGGTGGTGAAGGGATTGAGATGTCAGAAAAGGGTAAGACTCCTCAAGGTGGTGAAACTGAAGGGATTGAGAGGCCATCAAAATGCCCAAAACTTAAACTTAAAGATACTACCATAAAGTCTTTCTTTGGAATTGGCAAAGTTTCTGGTCCATCAACTTCTGTAGTTACAAAAGCCATTCACAGTAGCTCACCACCACCACAAGGTGGGATTGTCATTGAGTTAAATGCATCAAATGAGGATGGCAATACCGACATGGCAGAAGATGTTGTAAGGGATACACACAATGAGATAATTCACTCGGATGCAAATGCTAGTACTGAAGATGATGTTGGTAGGAAGAAAAGAAAAAGGAAAGTAAAACTGGGGCGAGAGTTGGAGATGAAAAGGATTTTTAAGATTGATTGGGTAGCAAAGTACCCATTCATTGAACCGATTCCAAACAATGATGAACAACCAACAGAATGCAGGTGTAAGATTTGTAGCTGGAAAACAAAAAGAGAGAAGAAGATGCAGCTAAAGCTTGACACCATAGAAAAGCATATTGGTAAGGTTTATGAAAAACAGATCATAGACGAAAAGGAAACACAAGTAGTAAGATGGAAATCAAAGGAAGAATGTCTTCATGTTAAGTATGCCGCGGAATATGAAGAGCATAACCACAAAAAGACAGTGATTGGTAATAGTGGATATGGAAATACAATCAAGGTTGGGCTTGAACATGCAACGAAAGATGCAAACCTGGCAAAGACTGTTCAGATGAGTGTTGTTTTTCATATTATGTCGAGAGGGTGTCCTATGAAAGATTTCCCAGAATTTAGCAATTTATTATCATTTTTGAATGTTCCTCACTATCCTATGCCACATTGGTCAATAAAAACTAGATGTGAAATGGCAAACGCTCTCGCTGAGGTGGAAAAGAAAAATTTACAAGAGAGTGTAAAAGAGTCGAATTTCATTTCATTATCCATAGATGAAGTTACTGCGGTAGATAACACTACTTGGGTTTGTATGCATGTGTATACTATAAAAGAACACGTCCGCCGAGCTCATCTACTCTGTGTTCGTAAAATGAGGGGCAATTCAGCAGCAGAAAATTTATATTTGGAAGTTAAGAAAGCTTTGAATGAAATTGCTGGAATGGATGACTTGACAATTGCCAAGAAGTTGGTGTGTGTTGGAGCTGCAGTAATGCAAGGTCAAAGGACCGGTCTTTGCGCAAGATTACAAACTAGTATTGCACCATACATGGTTGGTATTCACTACATGGCCCATCGAATGAATTTAGCATATAGAATTGTAAGAAATTTCCCTACAGTGTCAAAAGTTGAAGATCTAGTCCACGAGATCCACTCATACTTCTGCCGAAGTCCTAAATGTTTTGCAGAATTTTAGATTTTTGTTGAGGGAGTAACAGGAGGAAACAAGCTTCTCAAGGATGTTGAGACCAGATGGATCTCCTTGCATGGACCAGTGGAACGAGTTCTAACAGAATATCAATCCTTGATCGGTCTAATGTATGAGCAACGCCTCACAGTAGACAAAGCTCCTGATCTCTTACATAAGTTAAGTGATATAGAGACTCTGTTAACTTTAGCTAGTCTTCTCCCCATGCTGGATTCAATGAAAAAACTTGTTAAGAAAGCCCAAGACAGAACTATGTATATCAATGAGTATAGCACTCTACGTAAAATGACATGCTTGAGCCTGGATGGTCTATATTCAGATCTAACAGGGTGAAGCCCAAATTTTTTTAGGTGGCAGATAATTACAGATTTGAATCATGCTGAAAATTTTTTACATTTCAATACCAAAAATGAGCTATGTGTCTTTGTAAAAGGATTTCAGATACCAATGCACCAATCTAAGATGGGCAAGCGAGGTAGAGCACTACCAGTTAAAAAGGAAGATTTTGACAGGATTGTTAAATCTGTTAGTGATAATTTGAAGTCTATTGCTTATGAACTTTCAACTGAGATTCGTGAAAGATTTCCTCGAGAAGAAATACTTGAAGCCATGGGTTGTGTGTATCCTCAATTTTGGCATTCAATTGGAGATAATCCAAATGATGCAAAGATGTATCATAAAAAACTAGAGGAATTGATATTGACATTTTCAAAAGATGCATATTGCAATGGACAGCCAATAGAAGGAATTTTAAATTTAGATCATCGTAGAAAACAATGTAAATAGTTTGCATTGGTTATGAAACAACAGTTGTTTAACTTGGAGAATCCATTTGAACCTGGATCAATCACAAGGCTTTGGAAAAGGATAGATCAAAGTGAAGCATTATGTATTGCAATACCAGAATATTTGAAACTTGTTGATTTATGTCAAACAATGATATTGGGGTCGGTGGAAGATGAGAGAGTTTTTAGTGCATTAGGGCTTTTGAAATCAAAGATCAGAAACAAATTAGACAAGAATTTGGAAACTTGCTTGAGGTTGTTTTTAACCCAGTATAATGTTAGATATTTTCTATATGATAGGGCACTGACAATCTGGAATTCCATGCGTGAAATACGAGGGGTGTGCAACACTTTAAAAGCTGGTGGTGTTACTGCTAGTGCTAGTGCTGAGACAAATGAATATGATAGATCACAGACTCAGAGTTAGCATGAAGACGAAGACATTTTTGAATACTCGACTTAGAATGAAGATGAACCTGTTAGTACTAGTCAGTTTCCGGATCTTGAGTCCATTTGGGATATAGAAGCCTCAGATAGTCGGATTGAGTCACTGAAGTGAATTAGCAGTCACTTTATAGGTATTTATAATTATACTACAGTTCTTGAGTCATATTACAATTTCAATTTGCAAAATTGCAATACTATAGTTGTCATTGATGATTTTTGATATTGTATTCCTTGAATTTGTCAATTAAAAGTAGAACGGATACTTATTTCATATTTTAAATTGTGAATTTGAATTATTACTAAACAATTGATTTATTAATAGTTTGGTATTTGGTTCCACATTATGTTAAACATGAAACGCAACAATTTGTGTCACAAGATCCATAAAATTATTCATACTGCATAACTGTTACTGCTAGAACCTTTCTACTATTCTACAGTAAATGCTTAAAATGATGTTCAAGGCGATTAGGGTTTTGTGTTTTTTTTTTTTGTCTTAGTTGGCTAGTAAACTGAAGTTGTCGTGCATTGAAAATCTGAGTTGTCCTTTATTTATTTGTCCATGTCATCGTCAAGTGTGGTCAAACCTACTGGTCAGACATGTTTAATGTTTCATCTCTAACTTGCAAATAAATTTCATGTTTAACAATTTAAGTGGCGAGTTAGCGAGTGTTGGACCTGTTGGTTTGGGTTTAAATCGCGAGGTCTCTTGTTTTTTGAGTGTTAGCATTTTATGTTAGCGAGGTGGAGATTGTTAATGAAATCACTTTGGTCGCGAGTTTGCGATTGGGTGTGATTTTATGTTGTCACATGGTCACAAGGTGTTCGTGGTTAAGTCATTTTAATTTGCGATCATGCGATGTAGTTGGTATCACAGCTTAGTTGGTTTCGTCGCTTGCTTGCAGGTTTTGAAATTGTTTAGCATTTTAAGTTGCGATTTGGCGATAGGTAAGTTTTGGTCTGATTTTGTGGTCATCGCATGCTCGCCAGTTTGTAAGTCTTAAGTCAAAAAGTGTTGCGAGCATGTGATGGCGGTTAAGTGCCTTGTTGTCGCGGGATCGCAAGGGTTTAAGTCAAGTTAAGTTTCGAGTTGCGAGCTTGTGATGAAATAAGTTATTTTGTTAGATTTGCAGTGGTCGCTAGCTCACAGGTAAAGAAAGAATATTACAAATAATGTTGCGAGGTTACGACTGAAGGGCTTGATGAAGATCAACGGCTGTCGCTCACTCGCGAGATTCTTAGAGGATTCGTAAAAGGGCTTGTGAGCTTGCAATTAAGAGGATTTGGTAGCATTGTCGCTAACTCACTAGTTCCTTTCCTAATTGTTATAACTAGTTGAGAGTGTGCGATTAAAGATGGGGATTGACACGTGGACTTGTTTGTTGAGTTTTGTAAAAGTTTTGAATGGCAATCGCAATCAAATGCCACAGTAGCTAGTTCATGCAAGTGTGGCAATTAATGAGACTTGAGAGAAGTGACGGTGCCCAAATACCATAAATTGCATGATCTAGTCGAGATTTTGACATTTGTACAATTGCATTAATGCATTCTATCAGTTTAATTGAATTAATGCCACACTAGCTAGTTCATGCAAGTGTGGTAGTTAATGAGACTCGAGAGAAGTGACAATGCCCAAATACCATTTTATGTTGCGAGGTTGCAACTGGATGTGATTTTATGTTATCGCAAGGTCGCGAGGTGTTCACGGTTAGGTCATTTTAATTTGCGATCATGCGATGGGGTTAAGTCGCTTGCTCACAGGTTTTGAAGTTGTTTAGCATTTTAAGTTGCGATCTGGCGATAGATAAGTTTTGGTCTGATTTTGTGGTCATCGCATGCTCGCGGGTTTTTAAGTCTTAAGTCAAAAAGTGTTGCGAGCATGCGATGGTGGTTAAGTGTCTTGTTGTCGTGGGATCGCAAGGGTTTAAGTCAAGTTAAGTTTCTAGTTGCAAGCTTGCGATGAAATAAGTTGTTTTGTTAGATCAACGGCTGTCGCTCACTTGTGAGATTCTTTGAGGATTCGTAAAAGGGGTTGCGAGCTTGCGATTAAGAGGATTTGGTAGCATTGTCGCTAACTCGCTAACACATGGACTTGTTTGCCAGGTTCTATAAAAGTTTTGAATGCCAATCGCCAATCAAATATAAGGGCATGAATTCAAATTTCGCTCGAGTACTTCAGTTTGAAGTTTGAATTAACGCCACAGACTATAGCTACTAGCTAGTTAATGCAAGTGTGGCAATTAATGAGACTTGAGAGTTGAGACTTGAGAGAAGTGACGATGCCCAAATAGTAAATACCATAAATTGCATGATCGAGCTGAGGTTTTGTATAATTGCATTAATGCATTCTATCTTCGAGGTAATCCAGTGAATTGAGCTTTGCAACAACGTTGGAGAATTCAAAGTGTTGGGTGTGAGAAAATTTCAGAAAATTGGTTAAGTTTTTCTCCTGCAGCTAAAATGAGCCAGGCGACGAGTGGTACTGGAGGTTTCAAGCCCAAGCCCAAGCCCAAGCCCAAGGCCACGACAAGTGGAGCAGGAGAACCTCAAGGTTCCAAGGCCAGTGCCACTGAGGAAACGATGATTAAGAAATACAAAGAAGAAATTGTAGATTTGATGCCAAGGACTTCCGTTGCTTTGAATACAAATCATTTGGCATGGAGAGATTTATTTAGCCAATGTAGAAACCCTACCATGCCTAATATGACTGGTTATGCTCTGTTTAAGTATTTCTAGAATAATAGGGTTAAGGGTGTCCCGATGTCAAACCCTTGGGATTTAAATATGGCAAAGTTAATTGTGCCAGATGTGTATGTTGATGTGGATTTGATCAAAGAGTTGGCCAAACGCTATTGCCCAGTATCTAGGGTAATCAGAAGAAAGAACCAGTTTGCCCTAGTTTCAATTAACAGAGCTAGCTTTGTTGAAGCTTTCCAGATTACTGGTTCTGCATGTACAGATATAGATTTGGAGCGGATTGCAGAGGATTATGACACATACAAAGGTGTTATCAAGAAGCATGAAATCCCCAAATACATGCCTAGGGTGAATAGGAAGCCGGTTATAATTCCAGAGAGTATCGAACCACCGTTTGACATCACACCTTTCCACCATTATATGCATTGTACAATCTATGGATTATGCAGAGTGTTGGGTTTTGATGGAGATTCAACAGTGCCAGCTGAATTACTGATGATGGCTATGGACATTCAACACCCAGATGTTAACAAAGATTATGATTATGTGGGCTATGTGGTTGAACACATTCACAATGCTCTAGTTGAAATTCAGAGTGGTGCACCCAACCCTACATTCAAGCATTATTCATTGTTGATGCATTTAATCTTGTTCTATAATGTTGAGTTCTTGGATAAAGAATTGGATCTTTTCAAAGAAGAACTCGGTGTCTTAATGCCAATACAAAGATGGACCTAGGTTTGGGATAGTAGTTCTCCCCATTCTTCTTTCCTTTTCTTTGAAAATTGGATTGTTTCGCCAATTATGGAAATGCTAGGAATAATTAGGGAACGATTGTCAATTGATGTTAGGAGAGTTTTGAGACCTTACTAGTTTGTTCCAAACTGGTCTATTTCACATAACTGGGGGGACTTTTATTTTTTTGATAAATTTTATGTGATCAGAGTCTATGGGTGTCCTCAGCCTCCCCATATTTTACCAAAGTTTGTTCCAATTAGGATTGCTTTTATGGAGTTTATCTAGCAATTGACCCTAGTTGAAAAAGAATACCTTGATAAACACAGGAAGGGTTCTTTTCTTCCTAGGCTTTGGGTTGCGTCTGATTTTACCATTGGTAGGAGTTGCTTTGATCAAGTAAACAATTTCCTTAAACAGTATAGGTTGGTTAATGTTGTGTCTAGTTTTTGTGATCTAGAACAGTTTATTAAAATTGCAATGCCAAAAATGACACCTTGGGCTGCAATAAAGGACCATGAACCATTGGATGATGAAGATGTGGTTAGAAAATTGCTGAGAAAAGATGAAGTACAAGAAAGGAGAAGAAAATGGAAAAATTTGATGAGAGTTGAAGTAGAATTGAAGGCTGCTGACCCTAGTTTCTCAGGTTTTTGCCCTGATAGCCCGTACCTGGAGAGGATTAACAAAATGCTAAGTTTATATGAAACTCTAATGGAACAAATGCCTCAAATTCCACATTTCGAAGTGGCTGCTCAGCAGCAAGAGGCCACTTAGTGTGTCTACTGATGATGTAGAGAGTGGGGATGAAGTTCAATCTACCCCAGCTGCAAAAAAACAAAAAACCAGTGAGGTCGATACAATTGTGAGGAGAGACCCTGCTAGAGCAATTGTTACAGAACAAGGACAATACTTTCATCAAATAAGGACACATCTCAGAGAAGCAGGGCAGAATGAAGAATAGGGAGAAACAAATGAAGCCCTTGCTGAAGGCTTTGATGAGCGTGTGATGTTGTCAAATGAATTCATGAAAGATGATGACTTTATTAAGTCAGATGAATTTAAAAGTTTTTTGTCAAGATTGAAACAAAAACAATTAAGACAAAATCTGATCATAGAGGAAGCAAATGAAGAAAAGAAACAGGAGATCATCGAGGCACTACAGGAATATGATCCTGACAGGGAGCAAATATCTGTGGAACAGGCAAGACAATTGATTAAGAGTACTGGTATGATTATGATGCCTGACTGGGATATCCAATCTACTTTTATTATTGACTAGATTAGGAAGCAAGAGGACCCAATGTTCAAAACTGAATTTGAAATTGGAGATGTAATAAGAGGATCAGGATTTAATCCTAAGTCAAAGATACTTGTTGCTTGGTCTTTGGCCCCTTCCACTCAAAAGCCCCACCTTCTAAATATCCAAGTAGAAAAGAAAGCTGACAGAATGATTTGGAACTTGCAAAACACAACTGACACGGAGATTGCCTCTTTTTTAACTCAAGTTTCTTTCATGAATTTATCAAAAACAGAGGATTTGTCAAGAAGATACACAGAAACATATACCCAATTGATTACATTGAATAAAAAATATGAAGAGACACTAATGAAGAAGGGCGCTCTGGAGGAAGAGTTAGTGGAGTTGAAAGAAAAAATTGTAAATGAGCCCCCTCCAATACAGATTACAGAACAAGTACAAGAAATACCAGCTGATGTGACAACAAAAATGGAGGAATACACAGGGAAAATTGAAAAGCTTGAAAAGGAACAAAATGTCAAGGCTATCTCTATTGTGTCAAGAGTTCTGAAACACAAGATTAATGTATTGAAAGGAAAATTGATGGTAGTGCATCATTTACACATTTCTTTGACAGAGGCAAGTAAAACATCCTCTGAGGCTGTCACTTTTCTTGGACCTTTGTTCAATGTTTGGTCAGGAAGAAGTAGATTAATGGATAAGCTAGATACTGCAATGATGTATAGTGACTAGTTCCCTCCCAAGATTAGTGACACCAAAGACATGGTGGAGGTAATGAATGCAGTTTATGCATTTTTCACAGGGAAGGATGTGCTTATAAATGAAAAATTGCAGACATTTGGGGAAGGTTATAGTAAATTGGTGCCTTCAATATATGGTAGTAATGGACAGTTGAAATCATTTTCTGATTGGACCAGCGAATTTGATTTGATTCTGGAGCAAGAAGAAATAATCAAGCATGTAAATGAACAGGTTGATGTTGATTTCCTTAACGGTATGCTTGATTCACTATTCAAGATTGAGGTTGACCATGCAAAATTTATTGTTGAGTCCAGGGCAGTTACAGATGCCAGATGGATAGATTCAGTTGCAAAGTTGGAAGAGGTAAAGGCATTTAGTTGGCCAAAAGACAAAGAGGTGGATAGGTGGCAAGCCATGCTAAAGCCAAAGAAGAAATCTCAGGTTGAGGTTGCTACCCAAGATTCCTCATAGTAATCTTTTTCTTTTTGATCGGTAGAGAGGGATGGCCAGTTGGCCACTTTTATTGATGTTGAACTTGAAAACTCTTATATAGTTATAAATTTATAATAGCTCAACTATTCAAGAATTTGACAAGTGCATAGTTGAAAACTTGAATCGCATTGTGAATTTACTTTTTGATATCATTATGAATATAATATCAATATCTTTTGCAGTTTGAGATCTTCACATAATTGTCTTTGTGTTGAATTTATGCTTTCATTGTGAATTGAATGGTCAAGGGTTTTTCAGTTTACATATGAATCTGGGTTGTGTATGTAATGGCATTATTCATAATTTCATTCCTATTTATCTGCAAATGATTCTTATTGAAGTTTATTATCAGGTTGTCTTGAATTGTAAGTTTAAAGTGACTCTAGAGTCTATGCCCCAGGATAAGGCACCGGTCTATTGTCTTGATGTTTTACTAATTATGTTGTATAATGTATTCCTATCTATTGTGGTGTTTAATAGTAATGCTTTCATTCTTAATACTCTTATGATTTTATATGCTATGGATGTTTATGTAATATATATGGAGGTGTTCTATGACTATCTATAATCCGCCCACCAATTACAATGAGGTGAATCCTTAATATGTATTATGATTCCAAACTAACAGAAAATTTAAATGAAAAATTATATACACCATAACAATGCAACAAATGAAAAAAGTTAAATCTCATGATTCTGATCATTTGAAAGAGATACAATTATACACAAAATAAATTTAATAATTTATACATAACTCCTTCAAGAACCTACACAAAGCTTGACACTAAATGCTTTTCATTTTCTATATAAATGGCTATACAGTATACAACTTGCTCCCTTCACCTAGAGTCTAGAATGAATAATCACTACTGGAACTAGAAAAGGAACCCCAATGACTATACAACTTGCAAAACTGCTTGAGCCATGCCATTATCACCCTGATGCCTTCGGATGGAATGTGAGATGTTACGTTCTGTCCAACAGATCATTTCCAAATAGAGGAGGAAGCCTTCATGCCCAGGAATAGAGACAATGGAAAGAGGAACTTGAGCCTTCATGCCCACGATCAGGGAAAGTGGAAACAAGAGCTTTAGGGTAGATGTAATTTGTTGGGGAGGGGTTGCAGCTTCCATGTCATCACAAAGATGATTGGCTACCACTCCCCATCCAAACAAATCCTTCTTTCATTCCTCTACGGGCTCCTTCTTCAGACCCCTTGCCATCCTATGGAAGAGTAGAAGCAGAGGATGTGCCATGCTTGGCCCTTCTTGATAAGAAAAGGCTTTCACACCCCCTCTAGCAATCCTTCTCACTTTCACAACCCCTCTGACAATAAACAAACTCACATAGAAGAAAACAAAAAAACACCCATCCGGTATCACAGAGCACACAACAACTACAAGTACAACTCCATGCACGATCCTCGTCAAACATCATCTTCCTTTTTGAGGAAAAAAACCACTCTTAGAAAATGAAAAAGGTTTATTTTCTCTTCTACCAATTAAGTCACCACTCCATTGTATTTATAACATTTTCACACTTCATTTGGTGATTCTCATTCTGCATTCATGTGAAAAATTATCATTTTGGTGGTTTTCAACATGACTGTAGACTCTAGAAGTCATCATCATGCCTATCAAATCCACTGTATCCTGCTAAGGCTCATCTATTGTGAACAATTTTGTTCTGATTTTATTCCTCCTTGATTAGACAAATTCTTCTTCAAAATCCTTGACAACAAGCAACCTGAGCTCTTATTTCTTAGAGAAACCCGTGAACTCCCATCTCTAACTCAGAAGCTATCAAATCCTTTTATGCCTCTGAAACCATCGTCCTCGCTTGTCTAATCAACCTCGACTCAAGAGAAACCTTAAAACCAGTCCCTTAGGAATGAGTCAGCATCCAAGCCTTAAAAATTTTAGGTTGCGACCTAGCAACCAGATAGTTTGTGGTTAAGTTTTATGGTTATCACTAGCTCGCGAGGTAAAATTTCTGAAGACGTGATCAAGCCGCGAGATGGCGACAAGTTGGTTTGGGTTTACATCGTGAGGTCTCAGGCTTTTTGGGTGTTAGCGTTTTATGTTATTGAGGTAGAGATTGTTAGTGAAATTGCTTTGGTCACGAGGTCTCGAGTTGGTCTGATGTCATACATTATAGCCGCGAGAGTTAGCGAGTAACTCATTTCATACAGTTGTCGCTAGCTCTCATGTTTGTTTAATGTTGGCATTTTTAGGTCATGAGTTAGCGACTAGATAGTTTGTGGTTAGGTTTAATGGTTATCACCAGCTCGGGAAGTTAAATGTCTGAAGACCTGATCAAGCTGCAAGATTGCGAGTAAAGTGCTAGCGGTTAAGAGATAAACAATTTTATGTTGGCGAGTACGTGACAAGGGTTAAAGTTACCACTATCTCCAAGCCGCTAAGGTGATGAAGACTTAACATTTTATGGTCGAGAATTGGCAAGTGGCAGTTCAGTTTCCCTCAGTCACTAGATCTTGAGGTTACGAAGGCTTAGCATTTTCAGCTTGCGATTTGGAGATAGAGAGAGTCATAAGGGCTTGTCGCTAGGTCGCAAGATGCCCTAATGGGCAGTCTTCCACCTTCTAACCTAACTCATTCAATCTAATCCTGGGTTTAACAAACCCTATCCTATCTTGCACATCCTAACCTCTTTGTTCTAACATCTTATAGGTTGGATATCCTCTCCTTTGGACACATGGAACTTTGGCCACATGTCCTCTCCCCTTAGACACTTTCTGTTTCATGAGCAAGTTTCTTTGACGCTTGTCACCATAGAGATGACATGTGTCCCTCCCTCTAACCTCTTCTTCAACTTCTTCAATCCTAGCCTTTGATATCTCCAGATCAAATCTAATGGCCAATATTTTTATTTTTATGGTTTGAAAATAGGTTGAAATCGCCAATATTTTTTTTTAATGGTTTGAAAATAGGTTGAAATCGCCAATGCAAATATTTTTCTGGTTTTAAAAACATTACAATTCACCCATGCAAATATTTTTGGGGTTTTTAAAACATTAGAATTCGCCAGGATTTTTTCACAAACTTTGAGCGATCACGACTAATTCGCCAATGAAGATTATTATTTTTCTCCGTAAACCACAAAAATTCGCCCGTAAAATTAAAATTTTCCTTGGGAATTATACAACTTTCGCCAGGTTTTTACACCTTGTCCAAGGGGGGGTTTCTTAAAGTTTTCCCTGGCCTGCAGTTGATAGTTTTCTTCCTTCAATTGATCAACCTTGGTTTGGGGTTAGGAAGATTCACCCTGTACTATTATCAATCTTTGTGGCTCCCCTTGTTTTGTCATTTCTTTAAGTCGATCAACCTCTGTTATCATTTTTACAATTTCAAGCTTATTTGATTGGTTTTCTTTCACCAAGAATTGAATATGTGCTTTGTTTAGTTTGGCTATGTTTACCCCTAAACCTATTGTCATCATGGGGTCTGCCTCCCCAACCTATAAGGTCATAATGTGCCCGAAGGCCTTTTGAGTATCAATAACCATAGGCTTTTTGCTTGGAGGATACAGTGACTATATTTTCATGGCATGCTTGTCAGGGTTTTATAGTCATCCCATATACACTTGGGTCACACCCTTAGGAGATAATTTGTGCTTGAATCCAACATCATGGAGAAAACTATCAAAGATCAAGGTTGAATTCATATCACACCCAGGAAAAATAAAAAAATTGGCATCCTTTAGAATCTTCCTCCCCTTTTCATGAGTCATCAGAGCCATTTCTTGTGCTACTTCATTTTCTAAGGTGACCAATAATCGCCTTTCATTGGAGGTATTGACCTCATCAATATTTTCTCTGATTGCTTTCCCTTTTATCCTATATAAAAATGACATGAACTCGAGAGATGCTATGAAATCATCATCAGATATCAGAGTGTCACATGCCAATTGCCTTGGATAATCTTCCACCGGGGTTCCTTCATTAGGATCTCTTACAGGCAACATGTGTTCCTCAATCAGTATTTTAGAGAATTGTTCAAATGAGAGCTCATCCTCCTCTAATGATTCCTTATCCTCTGAAGATGATATGGTTACAGTCTTCTTCTCCTTGGCCTTTTGTTCAACATCTCTATTGTGATCATCTATAGCCACTTCAACATCATTTTCATTTAGATTTCTTATCAAGTCATCTCTTAGATATGGGATGTGTTCATAGGCACCTAGTTTCTGCCTTTTTCTCATTGAATAAATATACCCCTCTGGGTCAAAGCCTTTTCTTGGTGCTCCCAATTTCATGTTATAATGGAACAATTTGTTCCATGCGAGCTCTTTCCCTTCTCTTCCATTTACAACAAATTCTCCTATGCATAGAGTCCCAGGCAGAAATGATTGCTTATTATGTGAAGCCAAATGCATAGAATTTGATTCTCCCAATTTCCTTATGATCTCCAGATAAGCTATCTTGTTGGGAACCATTTTAGGCAACAATAGTGGGGCATCTTTGAAGCCATAAACCCTTATCATGGTTACATCAGAGAAGCAGTACCAATCTCTTTAATTGTGTTTGACAGTTTTGGTCCCCCAAAGTCTACAGGCCTCAAGAATCTCTTTACATCTTCTAAAAGTGTAGAGTGGTAAGGATAACTCTAAAACCTGTAAAGTGTTAACAAAATATTCTTTAAAATGAATGTAATTAGATTTGACAAATCTACAATCCCATATTGAAGTCCATAATTGGACTGGTAGAGAATGGTTGTTATCATCATGTCTTCTTATCTTCATCTCTTCGGGCCATAGACCCATCTCGTGCCCATAGAATAGCACCATATGCATAAGTAGGGAATAGTGTGAGAAGTGAATTTTTGCAGAGTCCCTTTGGATGGCTGTGAGTCCAAGGACAAGTTGTTTTGCCATGAATGTTGCATAGTCAAATTCTTTGGCTTTCTACGATTGAATGTTTGCTGCAATGACCACATATTCAATTCTCATGAAATCTGGAGTATTTAGCCCCAGTACTTGTCTTACTGAATAATATGTGTATTTGAAGTAGTCCGTGAATAGATTTACATGAAATGTCAGACTTTCCTCTTTTTCCAATGGGACCTCAGGATTTAGCAAATGAAATGGTAATCTCCACCCAACATAAGTGGTATTCAATCTTCCGTATTCCTCCAACAAATTTTCAAGAATGATGGGACGGTCATAAACTCCACACAAATCAAAAACCTCAGAAACTACTTCTTGTGACACAAAGAAACAAGGATTTCCATCTCGATCACATATTGCTCTTTTGTTTGGATTAAAATTCAGTGCTAACAATTCTAGGAGATCAATATTAACAGAGACATGTGAGACTACAAGTTTTCCTAGACCTAACTGCCATGGATTGCAGATGGGTTCTGGTTTCTCTCGTCTGTGATAGTGAAAACAAAAATAGTTCATATCCCCTGATGGTTGTGTACACATCTCCCACATCAGTATAATTATCCTCTAATTTCCACTCTGCAAATATCTTAGGCTTTGGGGTGGAACCTGGAAGTTGATCTAGCGAGTCCTGATTTAGTTTTCTATCTTCATCCTTAGTTTTAGGACTTGTCTCGCCTGTTTTTTGTTTCTTTCCCTTACCCTTGCTTGTTTCCCCTCTTTGTCTCTTTGCAACACCACTAGGGTTTTCCATTTCAAAGGCAATTTAACAAACTATTTGAAACAATAACAGGGGAATCGATCATAACACTTACTCATCATTGTCCAATGTGCCTTCAACCTGCCTCAGTATCGTCTCAAAGTCTCTGTAATTCTTAATGCAACGGTCTCCTGAATATGCTTCTCAGAAAGCATCTTTCATGCAACAATAAATGTTCCTTAACTCTATGAATCAATGTGCCATCTTTTAGAAATTTTAATTTTCTGATGATGTAGGACATTGTCTTAACTCCTTCCATCACTACTCCAAATTTGGCGCTTTTCTAACAAATTAGTTGCCATAGATAAATATGGTTATATTAGTAACCGTCTGCCTTTTGTGTCATTTCGGCTTGAGCTATCCTGACAAGTAATCTTCAATTTGTTTTATTTTTTATCTGTCTGCACCTATAATGTCTAGGTCAGTGTCCATCGGCATTGTTTTAACTATCGACATACCCAAAGTTCATTTTCCTGACACTACAAGTTATCCCGATAAGGGTTTTATCCTTCTCTCATCTGCTATCAAGTTGTTTGTTTTGTGAATGTCAGATCGGTATAACTTTCTCGATATTGTTTCACTTGTAAAGCATCGAGATAACTTCATTGATCAGAGCAACTTTTATGTGCTATTCCGCTTATGTAAGTTATCCCAAATACCTCTTAAGTAGTGCTTTATCAAAATTACCTTTACCATTGGCGAAGCAGAAAGATGTTATCCCATCTTTATAAGTTATACCAATATAGGTACTTAGAAGAGGATGCATTATTGGAGTGTCTTATTCCGATGTTATTAGATATATTCATTATTAGGATAGGATGTTCTATCAGCCTTTTGATGATCCTATTACTCCAATTTTTATTAGCCTCGCCGATAAGGGTATCATTCTCTGTATCACCATAGATTCCACCGATATCCATCTTCCAACCGCAGGTGTATAGTTGGGATAGTTTCCTCGATACCGCCTTGTTTACATGTCATCATGATACTTCTCACTGGTCGGAATGTCTCTAATATGTTATTCTAACTTCATAGGTTATCCCGATAAGCTCAAATGACACTTACGCTTATACTTTCTTTGTCGGGACAACTTCACCTCATTGCTATTGCGAAATATTGTTATTCCACCCTTGTTAGTTATTCCAACAAGCTTCTCAATATCGGTGTTTGGTATAGCTATTCCATTACCTCCTTCAATACTAGCATTACTAGATCGGGTTAGCTATCCCGATATACATGAAATAGTAATTGGTGAAGGATGTTTTACTGGTCCCTTTTTGGTTTCATTAGGGATGATCTTAGGACACTGTGGTTGCATTATGTGAGATTTTATACTGAATAAGAGGAAGTACCACTCTTTGTTTTATCTGACTTGTAGCAATCTTTTGAGATCAAAATAGATGCCTTAGAGCATGTATGGGGAGCAATCTTGGCTAATATTAGAATTTAGTTGCCTATCATAGTGAGACATTTTCTAACATAGTGTGTAGGCACCTAAAATATGACAGAGATTTATGCTATTGTTTAGGTCTGTATGCAATAAAAAACTATGCAATGGACTAGCAAAATGCATGGATAAAATGGCTCCCCTTGGGGAAGTACCACTATAATACAATTCATCATATTATCATTGAGTTGAACCCCTTCATGATATTATATGGGTATGAAGATTAAATTTTTTGTTGACCCTGTTTATTTTGATAATAGGTTCCAAGGAGCAAGTGATTTGATCCTACAAGGCTAATACATTTCGAATTCACTCAAAAATAATCTCCGACAACCATAAAATCAAAAAAAATATTTGTGTTGATTACCATCATATGGATGAAACATTTGAAATAGGAGAGTTGGTATTTTTTTCATTGTAGCCTTGCAAGTAGTCATTCGTAAAGGCAATCAAATATGAAAAAATTAGTCCTTACTAATTTTAGAGGCCATATAAGGTCCAAAAGTAGGTAGTTGAGGTAGCGTATGAGTTGTAATTACTAGATGAAATTTAAATGCATAATGTGTTTTATATATTCTAATTGAAGATGACACTGGGAAAACATATTGAACCTTCCTCGGAGATACCTCCTCATCTTGGTCTCTAAGACAATCATAGAGACCAAAAAAGTAAGTTCAAGAGAAAAAACATAACCAAGTACTTGATTAGATGGAATAATATTCTAAGGATGCAGCATGGGAAGGCCCACACTTTCTTGAATATCAAAGATTTGAATTGCTCGAGGGAAAGATAAATTGGTTAGGTTAGACTTGTCATGTCCCCTTTCATGTAACTCATATCATGGATTGAAATGCACATTTATTGACTTTGAAACTTTCCTTGATATCAATTTTCATGTATATCCTTCCCCTTTATCTTCCAAGTGTTGGTCTAAGTCCCCTAAAGGTCAAAGTATGAAAGAATAGTAAATCTCATGAGTTTGTGTAAGAAATCAGAGTGACAAAGTTAACCTTTCCAAAATGACTCCCTTCTCTCTCTCCATCCCCATCAAGGTATTTAAACTTCCCCTACCACACCTCCCAACCATTACTTCTTTTTTTTACTCATCTCTTCATTGGTACTTTAGAGTTGTACATGCCATCATTGATCCCTTTTGCCAACCCCTACCTTCAAATTGCATTCCTGTCATTTTTAATTACCCCTCTCAAATTACCACCCTTGGCATTATGAATACCATTAATGGATAAAATATCAATGTGGCTTCATGTGGGATTCCAAATGGCATTGAAATTCATCCCAGTATACTTGAAATTGAAATACTTGGGTCCATCTAGTAGGACATGCTAAAAGGGAACCAACAAGCACCATTATAATTGGCATGCATATTATTTTTAAAAAAAAAATCACCATCGGAATTCTGACATCCTCCCAACTTTGCATCGATAACCAAGCCATCGGACAAACAACATCCTCGTCAGTGCATAGTTCCTGGTAGGCGTCAGAATTGCGATGCCAATCGATAAAACATCCGATGAGGAAGCTGATGTATGACAACACTCTATTGTCGGATGCTCGCCGTAATCCTCATCGGTGAAAGTTCCTGGTAGGTGTCAGAATTTCGATGTCTATCCGAGGAGGATGCTTTACGCCCAACGACATTATCTCGCCGGATGAGTGGTCATGACCGCTGTCAGAAGAGTTCAAGATTTCGTAAGAATTCCAACGTTAGAATGCACCATCGGAATGACCAACAACGAGTTTTTGATGGCTTCATTTATCGACTGTCCAACTAAATATAGTCAAAATTTCGATGATAGGTCGTCAGAAATCAGCCCCAAATGTACTAGTGAGACAATGCAGCTTGTTGCGTTGGCTCAAAGAAGAAAAACTAATACAAAGTTTCTCCATGACGGAAATGATATGCCCCCTCGAGAGATTGGATGAAAATGTTTGAAAAGATCGTAGATAATCTCTCAATAAGAAAAAAAAGGCTAGAAAGGACTGACAAGATAGGGTGACAAGGTCGCGCAGGAAAAAGACAAATGCAAGAGGAATCAATAGAATCATGTCTCTATCTTAAAAGGCCAAAATTGATAGTTCTATGATGAACATACGCTATCAATTGGATAAGCTATTGAGAGGATTCACTCAAACAGGTGCCCTAGGGAAGACAACTGAAAACAAGGCTAGAATTGGCAATTCTGTAATAAACATACGTTGCCAATTGGATAAGCTGTTGAGAGGATTCACTCAAATAGGTGCCCTAAAATAGGTAGGTTTGCTAAGCTGAATATAGGATAATTTGTTGAATTGATAAAATCTGGTGAGTACTCTATCAAGATAGGATATAGTGCAATGCGACAAACATATACACTAGGATGCAGTGCCATGTGATAGACATAAGCACTAGGATAGAGCCTGATGAGCAACACCATGTGATTGGCATAGGTATCACTAGGCTAGGATAGGATAGGATAAGAAACACTATGTGATGAACATGAGTACCATTAGGATTGACACAGTTGATTTGATTGGATGCAGGAGTACTTACCCCAAATTGAGTCTAAAGAGAGATTCCCTGTGACACAATGCTTACAACTAGATTTGACTGTTGAGGACCACACCATGATCAAGGTAATTGGATTAAGACACATTATGTATATGCCTAAGATTTGTGCAAACAAAAGACTATTAACTTCTTTGGTGAAAAGATGGTCCCACAGGATCTACAGGAGGGGACAAATGAGATGATTCAGGGGTTGGTCCTTCGGGAGCTCACATACCTTCAAGGCCAGCTGGCTCCAAGGGAGGGTCTTCATCATAGCTCTCTTGGATCCATTTTGCATAAGTTTTTGTATGATGATGTAGACATCTTTGGTTGATTTTGTAGCCATATGAGATTTTGACATCATTGTATCATGACACTTATTATTTTTTAATATATATATGAGATGATCCATTCCTTGTTACAACTATATGCATGTGTTCCTATGTGATGTTGTATATGCTTTATGATGATGTGATATTATGCCTATGATATGGATGAAAATATGTACATGATGAAATGCAATATACTTTTTTTCTCTTTCCGGGTTTTTATGTACTAAATGCAGTTGAGTATATGGTTATGATTAGATGCATGATGAAATGCATGATATGCTATATTTCTATCTTTTTATGTTTTATATGAGAATGAAAATGCTAATCAATGATATATGCAGGATGTGATGCTATCATGATTTCTAAATGCATATTTACTATGTGCTAACATGTGATGATGTAGATTTAAACTATATGAAATGCATATCTTTTTGGTGTGTCATTATACTCAGTCATATGATAGCGGGCTACACAGACTCAAAAAGGACAGTCAAGGTCAATCAAGAAAGGGGGATGGAAGGTAGAAGATGTGGAAGTGAAAGAGATTCTTGTGCTATTATCATCATTGAGCTTTATTATGGCAAATAGGTTATTACAATCGAGGTATAGGTTAAACCTAGAAAGTCATTGTACCCATTTGCATGGAGATCAGACAATCACAAACAAGGATTGCCCTAGTTGACACTAGACTCCCAGTGTCCTCATATCCTTGGACAAGTCATAGAATTACTAAGAAACAATCCACAGATAACAAAATAATAGGTGAACATACCCCATCCTCGCCTTTCTAGTCAAAGACATCCTGGAGATGAGATCTCTAGTCAAAGACATCCTAGAAAAGCTAAAAGACATGTCACCAAAAAGATAAAATCAAAAGAAAACCAAGACTTGACACCAACATACAATGAAATCCTCAAGTTAATTGTGCTTCTTGCCACATATGCTAACATGTTTGATTTGGTCACAATGTTGTCATCCTGATAAAGGACAAATCATGCGAAAAACCATGTTGCTACCAAAGTCTACCAAAAGATTTGATTTGTTGAAATCCCACCACTTCTTGTGTCTCATCTGAAATTGACTGAATCCATAAAATTGATACTTTATTGCGAAGAAGATTGGAAATTTATTGTGGATTGGCGGTGCAAGTGATATTTTATTGCAGACTATGTGCGAACAGAAAGAGGAAGACATAAAGACGATGCTCCTAAAAAATGTGATGCTCAAGGTTCCACACCCATCACTAGAATTATGATTTTCCCTAGTTACAGATTGGACCTGATTTATTATGGAAGGAGAGGAATGGAAAGAAAGGGGAAGATGTATGAAAGGGAACCAATCTTAGGTAGATCAATAACAAGCCATTATGTGAATGAGTAAATTTACTATGGATGGATAGACCATGAGTGTGTGCAAGGTGAAAGGACGAGATTGAATCTTGAAGGAGGGAGGAGCAATGTCTCTACACATGGCATCGGTAACCCATTTTTCACCATGGTACTTGCCCAGGGTGCCACCAAAGTGGTTTTCACCATTGGACGGATTTATTTCTCTTTAATTTTCTTATTTTTGAATTTTTTTATGTAACAAGGCGCCTGTTTGCCATATTTTCACCAAGTAACAATTTTTTCTATTTTTTATGATTGTTTTTCGTATTTTTGATAATGGGATATCTAAAAAAATGTGTAAAACTTGCAAAGATGCATGCTATTGATAGGTTCCTTTAAAGGTTCTCCATTTGGTTTTGAAATCCAATATGCACCTTATCCATAGACTATTGTGATGACATAAGGACCAAGCCAATTTGGTTCAAACTTGCCCTTGTTATCTCTGTCTTGCTGATTTTTAGGATTTTCTCTGAGAACTAAGTCACCCATCTCAAATGTGTGGGGCTTCACCTTGTGATTATAGTTGTGTTGATTGATTGAATGATATTTTTCTCCCTTGATTATCTTCCTTGATGAAGGAACTAAGGTATAATTACTAATGTGTGGACTACGTAGGCACATATGCATGTCACCTAAAGAAGTTTGGACATCCTTTACAACAAAGTCCTTTGAGGAAGTTCCATTAAAGGTCCACTGATGTGATGTATTGCCAAAAGAGAATGGATGTGTGGAAAAAGTGGATGAGTTATGAAGGCTTATGATTACAAAAAGAAATGAAAGTAGCATGGCATGATGGAGACTTAGGATTAGCAAGTATTCTTTTTTACTTGAAATATTAGAACTTTTGCCCCTAGGTATTTTGGTAGTAGGGGAGATCAACTCTTGTTCATTTTTATTCATAGGATTTTTATCCTTGACTTTGATTTTTGTAGAGTCCAATAAATTTTGATTTTGATTTGGACTAAAGGATTTTTCTTTATTTTTGACTTTTAGATTTTTCTTTTCAAATCTTGATTTTTGATCCCCAATGAGTAAGGGCTTTTGTGATTCATGTTGATCCAAGTCTAGAAGTGGAGTGGAACTGGAATGAGTGGATGAAATGGTAAGTGTATATGAGTTCTCAAGAGAGCTGGTGATATATTCAATAGATTCTTCATTGGAACCACTCTTAGGACTATTGATATCAAGAGCTGCTTGCACCACTAGAGGAGATTTTCATTTGTATGTGGTAGCCACAACACTAGCTAGTTCATTCGTAGTTTGTTCCTGTCAACTAAATATCTTAGGAGATAGTGGGAGTTGATCGACATGAAATATATACTCACCGCATCCCATGTCTTTAACCTTGAATTTTTCTTTGAGCTCTGCTTGCTTTGATGCAAAAGCTTTCAATGATTCGAGATCAACATATGTTGATGAAGGTGTTGCTTCTCTATTAATTAGAATTATTATCTCTGATATTGGTCACAGGTTATTCCAATATATGAACGGATTTGGATCACCTCTTATTGTTACTTCAACTCCATTATAAGAGAATTTGATACATTGATGGTACGTTGATGGTACCTCTCTCATATCATGAATCCACAAACATCCCAAAAGTATGTTGTATGTGAGATCTAAATCAAGGACTTGACAAACCACATCCTTTGTGATTGGCCTGAATCTCAAAGGTAAGGTGACTGTTCCCTTGGATGAACATTCTTCATCATCATACTCTTTAGTGGTGATCTTGTTCTTTAAATTCACAGTTTGTTTAGAATATTTCAATTGTTTCATAGTGTTCAATGTACAAATATTCAGACCTGCTCCTCCATCTATCAAGACTCATTTGATATGGTTTTATTTCTGCTTACGTATAATGCTTTTATGTTTGTGCTCGTTGTGAATATGTGTGTACCTTGTAAATGGATATTGAATATGTATGGGTAGTTAGTTGTATATGTTGCATTAGTAGATGTTTAAAAAAAATATATCTCTATTTTCTTATTAGATGGTTAGTTTCTCTACATGATATTTTTCACACACAATAACTCATCCTTTCTTTTATTTCTTTATACCATAGTGAATATGTCTCTTCTCTCCCCCTTAATCATCCTCATTTACTCTCCAAGAAAATGTGATCCATGTATTCTCTCTTTCTATTAATCATGAGAATATTTAGAAATTATTCTAGTTATATTTGGATAGTTGTGTTCTCTATACTTAATAACACTTCATCACATATGGGGCTCACAATTATCTCCATATTTGTTGTAGCTTCTTCTCTAATGTGGATTTCTTCCACTAGTTAAACATCTAGGAACTCCACTTATTATAGGATACTGCATATGGTGAAAAGTGATCATGATAAACTATTGTAAAACCATAAAGATCCAACCAAAAACAATCTATGTCCTATAATGAAACATTCACCAATGCCAATAGAGATACCTAAGATCATGCAAATAAACAATAATAAAACAAGATATACCCTTCAAATTTCAAGTAGTGTTTTAATCTTTATTGTCTCCTATCTCCATTGATCTTATAGTTTGATATATTTGCTCTCAAATTTTATGTGTGCATAAGAGATCAACAAAGAGTGGATTGTGGTTGATAGCTTGATCGCAAGAAGGCTTGATTGCATAAGATAAACACTAATTAGCTAACTGGATTGATTAGATGTATTGATAAGGGTTGAAAAGGAAGAGGGCATCCTCTTATATAGAGAACACTATAAGAAATAGAGGGATAATATTAAGAGGTGTAAAGATAAATGGTCGACTAGGATTAAAGGGTAGGTACAAGAAATAATAAAAATAGTAAGAGGGTAGGTAGAGAAAAATTAAAAGATAGATGATATGTTTCATTGAAGGAAAAAGCTAATGAATTAATTAAATAAATAAAGATTTATTTAATTAATAGAGGAAGTGGGATCAATTAAATAAATAGATAAAATATTTATTTAATTTAGGAAAAGGACAAATTAAATAAATAAAAGTATTTATTTAAATGAGGAAAGGCTTAGAAGAGGATAAATGAATTAATCAAATAAATAAAGAGGATAAATGAATTAATCAAATAAATAAAGATTTATTTAATTAATAGAAGACAGGATAAAATATTTAAATAAATAAAAATATTTATTTAATTAGACAGGACAATTTAAAGTGTCTACATTTTGCCCCTCTTTGAGACAATGCAGTTTGTCGCATTGGCTCAAAGAAGAAAAAATGATACAAATTTGCCCCATGACAGGAATGATATGCCCCCTCAACAAATTGGATGAAATTTTTTGAAAAGATCACAAACAATCTCTTGATAAGAAAAAAAAAGGCTAGAAAGGACTGACAAGATAGGGTGACAAGGTCACACGGGAAAAAGACTAACTCAAGAGGAATCAACAGAATTGTGTCTCTATCTTAAAAGGCCAAAATTGATAGTTCTATGATGAACATACTGTTGGCAATTGACACTCATTTGATTGGTTTCAATATGTTGTCATTGATGGCAACATGTTCCAACTTTCACATTTTGGTTTGGTTGATTACCGACAAACACTTCACCAGCAATGACACCAACACTGATAGGTATCTTCACCGGTTGGGAGGAATTCTTTGGGTACCGGCATTGCAAGCTGACATGACTTCATCAGGTTATTGGTATTGGAGGCCGACATCATCTTGGGAGATCCGACATCGGCAATTGATTTTGATATTTATGTATATATGTAATTGAGCTGACATGTATGTTCCTTTTGTAATTATCTTCGTAAGCCAACATAAGGCATGACAAATTGTAAGGGTATATAGGTCAGTTGATTAGATCATTTTGTAACATGCTTGGATATGGAAGATGTGTTGAGATATATATGGTAGGTTGTAATATGAAGTTTATGCAAGAGGTTATTCCGGTAAGGGTTTAGGGTTTCAGACCAGAACAGATAGAGCTTAACTTGAATTGTATTCAAGAATAGAAGATGCTATCTTTGTAGTTCACTCATTTCTCTGGATTGTATTATGGAGTTGTATGTAGTCAGTGAGGCTCCTTTCGTGATGAGTAGTGTGCTCTAGGCTGTAAGCCTTCTTGCAAGTGTGGGCCCCTATATTTTGTAATATCTTTTCATATGGCCAGTGGATTGATATTGTGGGTCACAAATCCCACCGTGGTTTTTCCTCTTTGAGGTTTTCCACGTATAATTCTCTATGTTATGGTATTCATTTGTGTGATTGGCTTATTGGTTGCTTTACTTCTTTCAATCTTATATGCACCGATATACTGGTTGGTGAATGCATGTTTTAATAAGGTTAAATTTGATCATTTTGGTAGAACACTAGTTTACACCCCCCCCTCTCAGTGTTCTTGGATCCCAACAATTGGTATCAGACCCTTGTGTCTCAAAGGAAGTTTAATAGCTTGAGGAAGATCCTGAATCTGGAATCCATGGATATGAGTTTGGAGAAGCAACTTGAGGTAGCACTTGAAGATTATGATGTTGAAAGGATGAATAACTTGAAGCTACAAGATGAATTGAATTTTGCTCAGGAATTCATTCTTATCCTATAGGAGAGGTTGTCATTTGTTCAAGCTAGGAGGAAGGAACTTCTGCAAAATTAGGATAATGATGAGAAGGATGCCCTTAATGAGAAACGTCAAAAGTTGAGTCAAGAGAACATGGTCATGAGGAATGAAATGCAAGCCCTAATTATGAGGATATAAAAGGAGATTGAGGACCAGAAGAAGAAGGAAGAAAATCTTGCTATATCTCTGAAAGACAAACTTGAAGAATGCTCCCGATTGGTTCATGAAAATGATATGTTGAGAATTGATTTAGTGCAATCCCTGAGTAATGAACAAGAACTTGAGAGACAAATGATAATTCTAAGTGATGATCTGACTGCTGCAAGTGAGTATAAAGAAAAATTCAAGGTTAGTTCAACACAACTTGATGAATTATTGAAAAGTCAAAGATAAAATGGAGATTCCAGTGGACTTGGATTTGAACAAGGTCAGAGCTCTGGTTCTGCAAATGAAGATCAAAATCAGAAGGCACCGGTAAGGCAGATTAATGCTTATAAGTTTAATGGTAGATGTTTTGTTTGTAATAAATTTGGTCACATGGATAGGCAATGTAAAAATAGAGAAAATCAGAACTATAATTATGCTCCTGATCAATGTTCTAAATGAAATAAGTATGGTCATAAGACAAAATATTGCATAATGAATGTTAAATGTTATGCATGTGGAAAATTTGGACATATGGCTAATCAGTGCAGGTCAACCAATTATATTGGTTTCAGCAAAGTAATTCAAAAGAACAATGTTACATGTTATGCATGCAATGAGGTTGGACACATAGCTAAGTTTTGTAGAAGCAAAAATCCACTGGTTAACAATGAAGGATCAAATGAGAAAGGAAAAGAGAAGGTTAATAAAATTTGGCAAGATCATATCAAGAAATGGGTCACAAAGTCAGAAGATCAATCAGTAGATGGAAATGCTCTGGTTACTCAACCGACAGAGGAGGTTGCTCCTGCATCAACATGAAGGTCATCTGATAACTGAGGCAGATGCCTTAGGGGTAGGAAAAATTCATGACAATACTGCTTATGCCTTGGGAAGAGGTTCTGGAAGATGTTTTAGACATTGGAAATGCTTATCTGACATGGAGATGTTAGAGCAAGATCTGGTATCTTTCACTAGAAGTCATTCATATCAATGACAGATTAGGGTTTTTCTTGGAGGTTAAAAGGTTGAATCTAATTCATTTCTTATCACCTTGCATTCAGAGTGATTCAGAGAAATTCATAGCGAGTCTAAGGCAGTTCAGTGCAATCAATATTTTCTTGAGCGATTTCACTAGCGATCGGAAGAGTTCTTAAGGTTTTCACTAGCAACTACTTCACAGGTATTTATCTTTCATCATGGAAGCGAGATCATCCCTTGTACCTACTTTTATTGCAAATCCTACTATTGTTGAGGTCAAGGACCATCCTAGGCCAATTTTCAAATGATGTCCGCATATAGCCACCTTGGATGATTCAGTTGGCGCTTTTTCCTGTGTCTTGGAAGGAGTCGTATATGTTGAAGATGTTAGAGCTTACATTCACTGTCATATTGAGGATTTGGGAACTAGTGATATTAAGAGCATGTATATGAGAGAATTAATGGGAGATTCTGGAAAGATTAAGCTTGAGTATCAGCACATTGAGGATCTAGGGTTTATCGACATTCTGGATATTCCCAAATTTGAAGATGAGATTGTTAGATATGTTGTAAGAAGAGTGCATGGAGAATTCACCTAGTTGGATAGACCTCATAAGATCTTGAAGGAGGCCATCAGGGAAATCATCGATTTGCCACTAATTGGGTAGCATCTAGAGAAGAAGGTTTCTAATGATCGGGTGAACAAAATCACCAGCGCAACATCGGACAAGCGATCAATGAGGGTTAGCACTATCACCGACAGAGATATCAGATTCAGAAGCATGATTATTGGTTACAAGGTAACTCAATCAAACCATCTGAATTTTGTTTCTAGCTCATGTATTTATGCAGCACTTAAGATGATGAGGGAAAATGAGAAGTTAGATCTCTGTGGATGGATGTTAGATGAATTGTTAATCAACCTAGGGAAGATCAAAGGAGAGAAGAAAAGAACATTCTAGTTTGGAAATCTTATTGTCTGTTTGATGTTATTTTCCATCAATGAAACTCCTGGTTTTGGGAAGAGACAATTGACATTTGATATCCCGGTAGGAAGGCAACTGAAACAATCTATTATGAGTTTGGGTAGTCAGCGAGATGACAAAGTTTGGGGTTACTTTAAGGCATTCCAGAAGGCTATGAATTCTAGAGAGAGGGTTCCAAAGCAAATTTTTAAGAAATACTCAATCGAGATATTCTTCATGGTAAAGAAGGATGAAACTTTGATGGAAGTTGTCAAGCCCCATAAGATATGAATTGAAGAGATGGGTTATGAAGTTGATGCACAGATTCTAGATGCTTATGCACAGTTGCTAATTGATGCACCTATTGATGAAGTTGAGAAAACCTTTGGTATTTCTAAGAAGAAAAAGCAAGAGGTTGAAAATGAGTTTAACCGGAAGAAGAGGGAGGAGCAGCAAAGAAAGGCAAGAAAGTTTGTTGAATAGGTATCTCAGGATATCAAGGCATTAATTGATGTTGTTCCGTAAAAAAAGGAAGAAAGAGGAAAGAACCATAAATATTTATTGAGCCTATTCCATCAGAATTTGGATCTGATGATGACACACCCTTAGCATTCAAGAGGGTGTTAAGGAAGAAAATTGAAGAGACTAAGGTAGAAGCTATGAAGCAATGGGTTAGGAAAGTTACAATCAAGGTACTGGCATAGAAATGAGCTCCAAAGAAAATGCCTTCTGCTCCATCTGGTACTGGAAGAAGAAAGAAGATGGTTGACATTGATCTGGCACTTGTCACCGGTAATGTAACTATTATTCCACCCAAGACTTGTGCAGAATTAGTATATGAAATAACTAAGGATGGTATGTTGAAGAATGTATAATTTTATTATGAGCATTTAGATGATGATGAACAGAGAGAAGTTGAGGAAGCAGTTTTGTTGTATCTGGATATATTTAAGAAAACCTTTTAAGAAATTCAAAATTCAAATACCGGCACAGTTATATGATAAATTAGATGCTAGAAGATTATCGGCAATGGAGGAGGACAAGCATGAGGAGGACAAGCATATAAAGATTCAAAAGTTGTTATCTACTTGTGCATCTATTACTCCAAAGGAGTTGGACAAAACTCTTGAGGTTGCAGATTGGAAAATCTTTCACATCAAGCACAAGATAGTCAGTCTTATGTTAGGAAGGGTTAATGAGATAGTCAAGGAGACCCACAAGGCATGGGTTCAATTTTTTTGCATCAAACCCTGGTTTTGATACTTCATCGAAAGCTAAAAATGACACTATAGACATCCCAGTTGAAGGGAAAGGTAAAGGTATAGTGGGTACCATATCTACAATTTTGAAAAATATTAAGATATTGGATATAGAGCTCCCGATAGAAACTAATGTATAGGAAAATGTTGAGATACCGATAGAATCGGAGAGTGTACAAGTTACAAATGTTGAGGACAATAATCCTTCGGATCCGAATGTACAGGTTGAGGTCATAGTTCATAAGATGGAACTGACAGTAACTGATACTACACCAAGTGGCGAAGCCACCGGTGCAAGAGGGAAAGCTATAAAAGTTAAACCATTAGAGGAGAAGAGAGAGGAATCTGACAGGGAACCGGTAGTGAGCCCATCATTGTTGTCAATTGACACCTCGTAGGTTGAACCGAAAAGCATTACCGAGATGAGTTCTACTGAGTTCATGATGATGGTTGCACATAAGATAATGAAGGAAGGATCTATGGACAAAGGAGTTATTGATCATTCTATCACTGTTTTGCATAGACTTGTCCCAGAGTGCAAATTTGACAAAGAAGCAATCCCATCCGGCAAGCTTAAAGTAATCTCAGAACACATTTCAAAAGACTTTCAATCTTTACAGTAGATATCAAATCGACAGGCATTGGAGAGGTTTACACAGGCCAAGAGAGCAACATTTGATTAGATGATTGAGTCAGATAAAAAGGAGATCAATGGTAAGCTGAAGTTGATTGATAATGCTTTGAGGTTGTGTACTAATATTTATAGAGTATGTTGTAACACAAGTTTACTTACAACTGAGACAGATAAAGGGAATAAGGATACTCAAGAGAAGATTGTAGGTATAGTCAATTATTTTGATGGATCACTTTCTTTGACTACATCTATTGATGGTCATATTTTGGTTTTGAAAGCCCAAGTTTTAGCTCTTGAGAGGGAAAAATATAAAATCATAAGGAGAGCCAGAGGTCTTAGAGGATTGGTGACTCCTCAGTTGGATTCATTTAGTGTGCATAAGAAGGAGTGTATTGATATGGTTGGTCAGCCCACACTGGCAGAACTTAAGGATAAAGAGTCATATGCCCATATGCTTAATGGACTAGTATCTGTTTCCAAGACACTCAAATCAGGTCGGGATACCTATCTAGAGATTTTGGAGAAATCCTATCCAAAAAATTTCAAATATATTCTACTTCGGTAAGGTATAATGGGACATTGTTTTGTACAGACTTTCATTCTTCGTCTCAGTTTTTGGTATTTTTTTTGGCATTGATGTCAAAGGGGTATCAAAAGATATGGAGGTATGGAGTATTTTGTATTGGTAATGATCTTAGATGGATATTCAGCTCACGGGGAGCAGTCTCAAGATGAAACTGACAGATGGAAACCATTATCATTTTTCACATGAGTGTTGCCATGAATGCCAAAGGTGGAGATTGTTGGCAATTGACACTAATTTTATTGGTTTCAATATGTTCTCATTGATGGCAACATGTTCCGTCTTTCACATTTTGGTTTGGTTGATTACCGACAGACACTTCACCAGCACCGACAGGTATCTTCATCGGTTGGGAAGAATTCTCTCGGTACCCGCATTGCAGGCCGACATGACTTCGTCAGGTTATTGGTATTGGAGGTCGACGTCATCTTGGGAGATCTAGCATCGACAATTGATTTTGATATTTATGTATATATATAATTGATTTAACATGTATGTTCATTTTGTAATTATCTTTGTAAGCCAACATAAGGCATAATGGATTGTAAGGGTATATAGGTCAGTTGATTAGATCATTTTGTAACATGTTCGGATATGGAAGATATGTTGAGATATATGAAAGGTTGTAATGTGAATTTTATGCAAGAGGTTATTCCGGTAAGGGTTTAGGGTTTCAAACCTGAACAGATAGAGCTTAACCAAAACTATAGTTAGGAATAGATGATGTTATCTTTGTAGTTCACTCATTTCTCTGGATTGTAGTTTGGATTTGTATGTAGTCAGTGAGGCTCCTTTTGTGATGAGCAGTGTGCTCTAGGTTGTAAGCCTTTCTCTAAGTGCAGGCCCCTATATTTGGTAATATCTTTGCATATGGCCAGTGGATTGATATTGTGGATCACAAATCCCACCGTGGTTTTTCCTCTTTGAGGTTTTCCACGTTAATTCTCTATGTTATGGTATTCCTTTATGGAATTGGCTTATTGGTTGCTTTACTTCTTTCAATCTTATATGTACTAGTTGGTGAATGCATGTTTTAATAAGGTTAAATTTGATCATCTGGTAGAACATTGATTAACCCCCCCCCCCCTCTCAGTGTTCTTGGATCCCAACACATACACTATCAATTGGATAATATGCTAAGAGGATTCACTCAAACAAGTGCCCTAAAACAGGTAGGTTTGCTAATCTGAATATAGGATAAGTCATTGAATTGATAAAATCGGGTGAGTACTCTAGTAAGATAGGATATAGTGCAATGCGACAAACATATACACTAGGATGCAGTGCCATGTGATAGACATAAGCACTAGGATAGAGCCTGATGAGTAACACCATGTGATTGACATAGGTATCACTAGGCTAGGATAGGATGTGATAAGCAACACTATGTGATGAACATGAGTATCACTAGGATTGACATGATTGATTTGATTGGATGTAGTACTTACCCCAAATTGAGTCTAAAGAGAGATTCCTTGTGACACAGTGCTTACAAACATATTTGACTGTTGAGGACCATGTCACGATCAAAGTGATGGGATTAAGACACATTATGCATATGCCTAAGATTTGGGCAAACACAAGACTATTAACTACTTCGGTGAAAAGATGGTCCCACAAGGTCTATAGGAGGGGACAAATGAGATGATTCAGGGGATGGTCCTTCGGGAGCTCAGATTCCTTCAGTTCTAGCTGGCTTCGAGGGAGGGTCTTCATCATAGCTCTCTTGGATCTATTTTGCATCAGTTTTTGTGTGATGATGTAGACACCTTTGGGTGATTTTGTAGCCATATGAGATTTTGACATCATTGTATCATGACACTTATTATTTTTTAATGTGTGTGTGTGTGTGTTTTCCTATGTGATGATGCTTATGATATGAATGCAAATATGTACATGATGAAATACAATATATTTTTGTTCTCTTTCTTGGTTTATATGTACTAAATGCAAATGAGTATATGGTTATGATTAGATGCATGATATGCTATGTTTTTGTCTTTTTATGTTTTATATGAGAATGCAAATACTAATCAATGATATATGCAGGATGTGATGCTATCATGATTTCTAAATACATATGTATTATGTGCTAACATGTGATGATGTAGATTAAAACTATATGAAATGCAGATTTTTTTGGTGTGTCTTTATACTCAGTAATAGGATAGCGGGCTACACAGGCTCGGGAACAAAAATGGAGGTCAATGAAGAAAGGGGGATGAAAGGTAGAAGATATGGAAGTGAAAGAGATTCTTGTGATATTATCATCTTTGAGCAAGTCATAATGTTACTAAGAGACAATCCATAGATAGAAAAATAACAAGTGAACATACCCCATCCTCGCCTTTCTAGTCAAAGACATCCTGAAGATGAAATCTCTAGTCAGAGATATATTGGAAAAGCTAAAAGACATGTCACCAAAAAGATAAAATTAAAAGAAAACCAAGACTTGACACCAACATACAATGAAATCCCCAAGTTATTTGTGTTTCTTGCCACATATGCTAACATGCTTGATTTGGTCACAATGTTGTCATCCTGATAAAGGACAAATCATGTTGAAAACCACATTGCTACTAAAGTCTGCTAAAAGATTTGATTTGTTGAAAGGTCACTGCTTCTTGAGTCTCATATGAAACTAATTGAATCCATGAAAATGATACTTTATTGTGAAGAAGATTGGAAATTTAATGTGAATTAGCAATGCAAGTGATCTTTTATTGTGACTGTGTGCGAACAGAAAGAGGAAGATGAAAAGGTGATGCTACTCAAGACATATGATGCTCAAGGTTCTGCACCAATCACTAGACTTAGGATTTTCCCTAGTTGCAGATTGGACCTGATTTATTATGGAAGGAGAGGAATGAAAAGGAAGGGGAAGTTGTATGAGAGGGAACCAATCTTAGGTAGATCAATAACAAGCCATGATGGTAATGAGTAAATATATTATGGATGGATTGATTGTGAGTGTGTGCAAGATGAAAGGATGAGATTAAATCCTGAAGGAGAGAGGAGCAATGTCTCTACACATGGCATCGGTAACCCGGTTTTCACTATGGTACTTGCCCAGGGTGCCACACAAGTGGTTTTCACCATTGGATGAATTTATTTCTCTTTACTTTTTTTATTTTTTGGTTTTTTTGAGTCACAAGGCGCCCGTTTGCCAGGTTTTCACCAAGTAATGATTTTTTGTAATTTTTTATATATTTTTTTTGTATTTTTAATAATGGGATATTTTAAAAACTATGTGTAAAACCTACGAAGATGCATGCTATTGATAGGATCCTCCAAAGGTTCTCCATCTGGTGTTGAAATCTGATATGCGCCTGATCCATAGACTGTTGTGTAGACATAAGGACCAAACCAATTTGGTTCGAACTTGCCCTTCTTCTCTCTGTCTTGTTGATTTTTAGGATTTTCTCTGAGAACTAAGTCAACCACCTCAAATGTGTGGGGCTTCACCTTGTGATTATAGTTGCGTTGCTTGATTGAATGATATGTTTCTCCCTTGATTATCTTCCTTGATGAAGGAACCAAGGTATAATTACTAATGTGTGGACTACGTAGGGGCATATGTGTATCACCTAAAGAAGTTTGGGCATCCTTGACAACAAAGTCCTTCGAGGAAGCTCCATTAAAGGTCCACTGATGTGATTTATCGCCAAAAGGGAATGGATGTGTGGAACAAGTGGATGAGTTATGAAGGCTTATGATTGCGAAAATAAATGAAAGTAGCATGGCATGATGGAGACTTAGGATCAACAAGTATTCTTTTTGACTTGAAATATTAGAAATTTTGCCCCTAATTATTTTAGTATTAGGGGAGATCAACTCTTGTTCTTTTTTCTTCATAGGATTTTTATCCTTGACTTTGATTTTTACAGAGTCCAATAGCTTTTGATTTTGATTTGGACTAAAGGATTTTTCTTTATTTTTGACATATAGATTTTTCTTTTCAAAGCTTGATTTTTGATCCCCAATGAGTAAGGGCTTTTGTGATTCATGTTGATCGAAGTTTAGAAGTGGACTGGAAATGGAATAAGGGGATGATATAGTAACGGTATATGAGTTCTCAAGGGAGCTGGTGATATATTCAATAGATTGTTCATTGGAACCACTCTTAGGAATATTGATATCAAGAGTTGCTTGCACCACTAGAGGAGATTTGCATTCGGACTTAGTAGCCACAAAACTAGGTGGTTCATACCCAATTCCTTGGCATTGTAAAATGTTTGTAGGTTGTTCCTATCGACTAAATGTCTTAGGAGATAGTGGGAGTTGATCAACATGAAAGATATACTCACCACATCCTGTGTCTTTAACGTTGAATTTTTCTTTGAGCTCTGCTTGCTTTGATAGAAGCTTTCAATGATTCAGGTTCAACATATGCTAATGAAGGATTCACTTCTATATTAATTGGAATTATTATCTTTGATCTTGGTCACAGGTTATTGCAATATATGAACAGATTTGGATGACTTGTTATTGTTACTTCAACTCCATTATAAGAGAATTTGATACATTGATGGTACTTCTCTCATATCATGAATCTATAGACGTCCCAAAAGTATGTTGTATGTGAGATCTAAATCAAGGACTTGACAAACCACATTCTTCGTGACTGGCCCAATTCTTAAAGGTAAGGTGACTGTTCCCTTGGATGAGCATTATTTGTCATCATATGCTTTAATGGTGATCTTGTTCTTTGAATTCACAGTTTGTTCAGAATATCCCAATTATTTAATAGTGTTCAATGTACAAATGTTCAAACCTACTCCTCCATCTATCAAGACTCTTTTGATATGGTTTTTATTGAGGAAGACCTTAATGTAGAGGGGTGCATTGTGTGGTAGGCATATGGAGACATCATCATCTTATGTGAATGTAAGGCATTGTGGAGTGGAAAGGTATCCCACCATGGCTTGAAACTAGTCCACATTCAGATAAGTGGGTATGAAGGTCTCTCTTAATGCTTTGTCAAGAATGGTCTTATGTGAAGGGGATATACACAAAAGCTCAAGGATGAAAATATGGGTGCGTGTCTTCCCTAATTGATCTATAAGGTCATACTCATTTTTGGTAGATGATGAGGTTGTGGTCTTGGGTGGAACACCTTGCAAGGTGACTTTACCTTGATGGGTTGTGACATTACATTTGGAGGTTTCATTTTTGGAGGATAAGGAAAATGGTCCAATGCCTTTTAAAACAACTTTACTCCTTTGGGTACAACCTTCAGGAGTTTTGTCCTTTTTGATAATGGTAGAAACATAATTATCCATTGAAATGTGGTTAATAGTCAAGTCATAATCATAGGACATCTTAGTATAATTGGCTTCGTTATCTATTTTGGCTTTTCCTTTATCATGTTTAGGAAATGGCTTCTTAAACATCGCATGTTTCTCATTGGAGGTATGACCATCAAATTCTATGTCGTTGTTGTCAATAAGATCTTGTATGGCATCCTTTAATCTATGCCAAATGCTAGTTTTGTATCCTTTGCTCTTGTGATACTCGCAAAACTCATCATCGTTCCACCACATAGGTTTTACTTTTGATTCATAAGGTGGATTATCTAGTAGTGTTATGAGCTTGTTTACAACCAATTTCTTGAATTTTGTCTCAAGTGGCTCTCCCAATGGAGTGTATTTTCTTTGAGGCTTTGATGGTATTTGAGTGTTCACTTGATTGCTTTTATTGGATGAACTTACACTAGGGAAAGTTACTTTTGGTTTTACAACATTTGCATCTACTACCCCATCATTAACTGTGTTCTTATTCTTGTTCAAAAAGTGGGATTTGTCTTTCCCATTTGATTCCTATTTGTTCTCTTTGAATATCTTAATGACACCTTGTTCAATAAGGACTTTCTCTTTTGCCACTCCTTTTTCAATGACCTCTTTGAAGGTAGACAAACAATATTTTCTTAGCTCATATCTAATATCCTTGTTGATATTTTGAGTGAACATTTCTACCATTTGTTTTTGTGGGATATCACAAGAGCATCGACTAGAAACACCTCTCTATCATTGTAAAAATGAAGCAAAAGAGTCCCCATTTTTCTACTTAGTATTGCACAAGGTAGTTACTGACACATCTGTTTCGATGTTATATGAGAAGTGTTGTATGAAAGCCTTTTCTAGATCACTCCATGATTTGATTCCAGGTGGAAGTTGGGAGAACCATTCCATATCTTTTCCACCTAAACTTTGTCTAGGAAGAATCTCATCAAGTATGTTTCTTCTCCTACTACATCAATGCAAGCTGTGAAAAATTCTCTTATGTGTGCCTTAGGATCCCCTTTGCCTCTATACTTCTCAAATTTTGATGTCACAAAATGTGGAGGAAATGGAGGCATTGGAATGCTTTTATCAAATGGATATGGACATATGTCTCTCATTGTATAATCTGGTTTAGGCATGTTCATGCCTGCCATATTCTTTTGTAAGTCCATGATCTGTTGTTGCGAGTCATTATTAGGTGGAGATTTATGTCTTTGACTAAGTCTCATGCCTGAGCGAGGAGGGATATATTGCATGTAAGGGTGATACTGGTCGTAAATGTGCTCATATTGAGGGGGCCTATAATGATATTGCATGTAAGGATCACTTGGTATAGTATTGGGATAGGAAGTATTGTGTTTATTTCGATCATGCATATCATGTCCATGAGTGTAGGGGATGTCATCAGATTGGTCTTGAGTGTTGCCCCCAAACCTGACACGGGATCTTCTTGTGTCAAGATTTTGAATATGTCCTTGTGTAGAGTTGTATCCTTTAGCATGATAATGAGTATGGGCATGTTGTTGGGTATGCATATTAGTGTTAGACCTCCAGGTATGATTACGGGGTTGTTCATAAGAGATTCTATCATAATTGGCATGAGAATGAGTGTATGTGTTTGGCATTTTAGGTTTTTGAAATAGGAAGGAAGGTGACTCAGGAAGGAGATGTTGTCTTCTATGACCACCACTATTAGGCCTCTTAAGCCTTGTATTAGCTTGATTTGGATCATCCTCAAAAATTTGTGACATATCAAAATCATGGGGTTATCTTGTTTCACTTTGTTCCATGACTTGGAAGAAGTATTGTATATCCCTTTCATGATCTCTTGAACCAATTTTTTAAAATGGGAATCCATGATAGTTTCCTCAACCTCTGTAGAATCCACAGATGCATTGTCATTGTCATCATCATTTCCATTGTTGTTCTCATTATTGTCATTGTCATTGTCTTGTAAAGTGTTGCGGTCAAAGTTGGAAAATTCATCTCCATCATATTCATAGGTACTCAGGTTTAAAGACCTTAGATCTTCTTTGACTTCCCTTCTAGACCTTTGTGAGTAGGTCTTAACCATGGACTAAAGTCTTGACCAAAATGAAAGGCAAGATAAAAATCCAAAGACTATGGAAGACCAAGAGGTGTATGAAGTGTAGATGAATCTAGGGCAAACTTGCAAAGTCAAAGAGTGTAAGACCAAAATATGTATGTTTTTAGAGTAAGGTATGACTTCCAAAGAGATGATGGACCTCTTGATGAGGTAAGTTAACCTTGACTCAAGAAGACCAAATGAGACCCTAAGATGCTAGATCTTGATACGGGAATCACCTAGTGTTGTGTTGTAGTATGTTTGCAAAGTGTGATCAGAACAAGCAAAGTAACCTTTTGACTCAAATTTGGAAAATATGTATGAGGGCAATGCAAGTGAAGGAAAATTATTGAGTATGTGTGACCTAGACAAGTTGACTGAAAAATGAAGCCCTATAGGAAGCAACCTTAGAAATTCTTCGAATCTGAAAACCCAAGCCCTTTTTGTTCTTGACAATTTTTTTGTAATTTCTCAACTATGCACACAAATGTAGTTTTACTAAACTCGGACGTGATTTTTGATCCCAGATGCAGTTACAATGAGCACAAACGCGATTTTTGTGATAATAACAATTTTAAGCTTGAAATTCACAGATGCAATTTGCTCTACACAGACGTAAAAATTCAACAGAGACACAATTTTTGACAACACAAACACGATTTTACAGTTTTTCTAATAAATGTGATAGTATATTTCTCTAATACCCAAACGTGATTCTTCTCTGCACAAACGCGATTTGCCAACGCAGATGTGATTTAAATTGACACAGACACAGTTCTCAAAATATTTTGTTGTTCTTTCCAATTGTAAAGTTGTTGAATGTGACCAAATCTCATTGTTTCGACTTTTAGTTGCAAGAAAACAAAACAAAATAGTGAAGACCCAATGTCTGAAGATGTGTTTGTCCAAAAATGATAAAGTGTTTCAATTTCAAGTGTGATAGTGATTGTGAAATGTCCTTGTTTGTTTCACATACACTTGGAAAACACGACAAACACAATGTTTGTTTGAAAATGTTTGATTGATTCTTTGATAATGAAGACAAGTACAAATCCTAAGGCTAGCTAGGACAATAGTTGTTGGATCTCACTTGGTTTCCCAACTACGCTTATTCAAAGCGGATACTTAGATTCTTGACCCCATTGGCTCCCCTCCACAACAATCATTTCTCCGGGGCAGCCAAGCACCATTCCCCACAATAACTCCCCATGGTGAACTTTGTATCTCTATTGAGAACCATAAGAATGTGAGATAACATCAAAGGTCCAACCTCCTGTAGCAACAATTAGAAGGTTTTTGGTTTCTAACACAAAGGTGTCTAGTAAGGGAATCCATTCGGGTGGCTATAATCAACATCGTGTTATGCTCCATTAAATGGATTGCCTCCTAGTCTATAAAGGTTGCACTCTATAGGGTTTATGGGGACTCATAACATCATTATAGTAGCATGTAACACCTGTTGCTTGCAACTTTCATCATAAACACTTATTTATAGTGGCTTGGAAGAACTTGGCTTTAGCTCATTACCACTTGGGTCGTTCCCTCTCACTTGGCCTTATGGGCTACTCGGGAGGCAAGCCCTATAAAAGGTAAAACAAAAAGAGCCTATTGATCAAGATACAAAAGACACTTTGTTCATTTCTAGAATAAATAAGACAAAGCAAGTAATTTCAAAATCAAATCTTTGCCAAAGGTCATGCACCAAACTTGTTAGTAGTTATGAAATGATACCCCTCCCACAAGCACACAAGTTAGGTAAATATTTAGAAATCCCAAATAACTTTATGAAATAGGGGCCTTCGACAATATGTTTTCTCCTTTTCACATAGGTGCACCACTTCGTTAGTCTATACAAAAAAGGTTAGGGTACAACCAAAATTTGAAAACCCTAAAATGAAGTGAAATGAAAACTGAAAACACAAATGTGGCTATACCAGATCCAAACGCAGAAAGATGACGCAAACGTAGAAACAAAGAACCAAGATGCGATTTTAGGAACCTAGACTCGCAAAACAAACAAAAAAGCGCAAATGCGAAATAGCTTGTGCAGATGCAATTTTTGAACAAGGACGTGAAAATAAACGTCATAGACGTGATTTTTGAAAAACCTAAGCTGCAAAACAGAAAAAAACAACCCTGAAAAATAGAAAGGCAATAATATGAAACCTAAACATAAAAATATATAAAAAACGTGACAATGAATAACCCAGACACGATTTATGGATCTGAGATCTACAAAACAAAAGACAAATCAATAACGCAGCCAAAATTATCGCAGACGCGAAGATCGAGCAAAAGTGCAGTAAGATAATTCACAAATGCGAAATAAAAGAGAATCGTCACAAAATCCAACCTGTAATTTTTTAAAACACAAATCTGCAAACAAGATGTCAAAATGAAAGGGACAAGAGTCCCACCAGGTGTGCCAAAATGTATACGATAAAAAGTGATGATAATAAACTATTGTAAAACCATAAAGATCCAACCACAAACAATCTAGATACTACAATGAAACATTCACCAATACCAATAGAGATACCTAAGATTATGCAAGTAAACAATAACAAAACAAGATATTGTTGACATTATTGGATGAATTGATTATGTGTTGCATTGATGTTTTGTCATTGATGTCAACAGCTATTGACATTATTGGATGAATTGATTATGCGTTGCATTGATGTTTTGTCATTGATGTCAACACTAGTTGTTATGGTTGGTTACCAATAGATAGGTTTTGGTTACCGATAGAAGATCTAGTGTTACCGGTGGAAGAGACTATCTGTTGGACACTTCTGGCATGTTTGGATCTATGGAATATGTTTGGTTACATGTGGTGCGTGCTTCTGGAGCATGTTTTGGTCAGTTGGTATTGAATTGGTAATCGGATGCTATCATACATTCTGGTAAACCCTTACCGACATTGGTTTAAGGCTTTATCGATAGAGCTCTCACTGAGGAATCTTTACAGGATGCATAATTGGTGTTGGTGCAATTTCTACATGGATTTCAGGATGATGAAGATGTTCTTTGATCATGCTTCAACTGCTTGAAGACATTGCTTTAGTTTGGTGGACCCAGAATAGGTCCGGTGCTTATCTAGGTTATGGATCAATATCATGATAACATGTACTCTACACATTACCAGGATGTTTCGAGATGATTTATGGATTTTTTATAGTTGTTTTGGTCTTAAGCCAGCATGGCATATCATTGTAATATAGATTTATGTAATGATCTTATTATAATATCTTTTAGGTAGCCGATCTAATTGGTTTAGGCCTTAGGGTTTGTATAAAATGATGTAAGATCTCATTGTAGATCGTGACATGTGTGGGATGGTAATGGAATAAGTGTTCGTGGTCTTGGAATGCAATATCATATGCGAAGGAGATTTGGTCAATCATAGGTGATCGAATTGGGATTAAGGAAGAGGTCAAAGGCCTCCGATATTGAGCTTAACCAGGACTGTAATTAGGCATGGTAGATGCTATTTCTGACAGTTCACTCTATTGGATTGTTGTCCATTTATCTTGAGATGGTTGTAGTCTCTCTGTAGTTAGTGAGACTCTTTTGTAATGAGCAGTACGCTCTAGGCAGTGTGCCTTCCTACATGTGTAGGCCCCTCATTGTATCACATACTTTCTGTAGAAGTATCTTCTAAGTGTGGGTAGGCTTCCCATCGTGTTTTTTCCCTTTTTGGGTTTTCCACGTACAAATCATGGTGTTATGTGGTATGGTTTCTTTGCATTGATTATCTGTTTAATTGTTAAGTTGTATTGTTTACCGGTATCTGTTCCTACCGACATCTGTATGTGCTTTACCCGTACTTGATCTATTTAAAGGTTATTAAGTAGATTAAAAGTTATAATCTGTTAACAACTGATTCACCCCCCCCCTCCTCTCAGTTGTTCACCAGTTATCCTAATAGATATACCATTCACATGTTTAGTAGGGTTTTAATCTCCATTGATCTTGTTTGATATATTTGCTCTCAAATTTTATGTGTGCACAAGAGCTCAACAAAGAACGAATTGTGGTTGATAGCTTAATCACAAGAAGGCTTAATTGCATAAGATTGATTAGACACACTAATTAGATACTTGGATTGATTAGATGCATTGATTAGGGTTGAAAAGGAAGAGTGCATCCTCTAATATAGATAACACTGTAAGAAATGGAGGGATAAGATTAAGAGGTGTAAAGATAAATGGTCGGCTAGGATTAAAGGGTAGGTAGAAGAAATAATAAAAAAAGTGAGAGGGTAGGTAGAGGAAAATTAAAAGATAGATGATATGTGTCATTGAACAAAAAAGATAATGAATTAATTGAATAAATAAATATTTGTTTAATTAATAGGGGAAGTGAGATCAATTAAATAAATAGATAAAATATTTATTTAATTTAGGAAAATGACAATTTAAATAAATAAAAGTATTTATTTAAATGAGGAAAGGCTTAGAAGAGGATAAATGAATTAATCAAATAAATAAAGATTTATTTATTTAATAGAAGACTTGGGATAAAATAATTAATTAAATAAAAATATTTATTTAATTAGACAGGACAATTTTATGTGTCTAAAGATACATTCCTCTTCATTATAATCTTCAAACTCTTCTCTTCCATATTGCATTATTGAATAGCTTCCCCTTCTAATACAACATCATAGATTTATCCAACTTGTATATCATTTCATCTTCACTATAGTCACCTATCTCCTCTCTCTAAAACTCTTTAAAAAACAAATTTCAAGGTTTTCTATCCACTAATATTTTTGTCAACACTTTGAGTAATAGTTCTATCCCTTGGATACTCCTTTCCTCGAAGGCTTTTCTATATAAAAATTACTCTTTCTCACAAGATGAGTATTTATCCCCACCATTTTTTTCACCTTCTCACAAATTTTCAATGCTTTTTTTTTGTAGAATTGTAAAGTATTCTCTCTTTTATAATATATGTGTAGGGGATCAACATATAAATATTAGAGTACAAGTCAAGCCTTATTTAGATACTAGAGGATAGGAGACCAAACCACACATAGTTGATGTTAGGGAGGAAGCCCATCCACACACATTTGATGTCAAGGAGGAGGCCCAAACAAACTTTGATGTTGGAGAGGGGACAGGATTGCTTCCTTTTATTTATACATTATATATGAATCTAATTAAAGAAGTTAATAGAATATAGAAAAAATGAAATTGATATAGAGAAATTAAGATATTATGGTGAGTGACCTAGTGATGTTACTAAGAGATCATCAAATATAACTTCAAAGGAAATAGTTGAGAAAAAATTATTCATTATGAAAAATTTAGTCAAGACCAACTATTATCAAGTATACTCATGATGAACTAGAAGTGCCATTATACTTTTTAGGTGTAAATTTCACAAAAAAGAGGAAAAGAGCCTAGAAAAAGATAATGTTGAAAATATTACAAAAGGTTTGAGTTCTATTTGAAAAAAAATGACTAGTTAATAAGATTATTTCAAGAAGAGTGATGTTGACCTATATTTTAAGTTCACAAATTACAAGAAAACATCAAATCTATTTGCTTTCAAGTGAAATTGACTTAAGACACTAATAAGTATATGAAAAGGAGAAAGGTTTTGGATGATAGTAGAGAAGAAGATAACCAAGAATTGATGAGTAGGGTTCCTCATTATGACAAGATTGAAGATGGTGCTAGGAAATTGATCTCAAATTTTGGGTATGATTATATGTGTCATTCATAAAATAATAGAGATGTTCACAATTATAAGATTAAATCAAATAATTATGAACTTCAAAACATAAATCAAAGCTTTAGATGAAATAGGCAATACAAAACATCATTTTGTATACATTAAAATAGTCACCATTTCTAATTGTTAGGTATATTGCTGTAGGTAGGTTGTTTGATGTATTACTTTTTCATGACATGTGTAGGAAAAGGCCTCATAGCTATTCTATTTATTGTGCATAATAACATGTCAATTGTGACTAATGCAATACTACATTAAACTCATGACTTGTTTTGTTTTATGTAGAAAAAGAAATGTATATATCTCGTGTGCATATTGGTTGCCAATTTGTCAAAGGAGGAACAATAAATTTTGAAATCAAATGATTTGAGGTACCTAAATTAGGTGTAGAATTCAAGGAGACATTTCTTCATGTTGTGCATGCATAATAATAGAAATTTATGGTAGCAATATCCATACCGAAGTTCTAAAATCACTTTCTCAGATGCATTTAATTTTTTTATGTATAATTATCTACAAGAACAATAAATTGTTTTTATGAGTATAATGCTTTTCTTTTAACAACATCAAAGCTTTGAAATAATCATATTTTTCAAAAAAAACACTTAACATGAAATCCAAAAACAAAAGAAAGCATTTTTTCTCAAAAACAAGAACTTGACAATGATATCCTAAGATTAAATTATATGGTGATGATTATTATTAAATTGTAACATGAGCAATACAATGATGTTTGAAGAGTGATCTTTATATAAATGGGTACCTAAAAAACTATAAGATCCAAAATGAAGTACTCAAGACTAATAACTACATGAGGGGGGTGTTTATGGTAAGAATGATATGATATGTCATAATTGATATATGGGTGATCCCCTAGTAGTGTGTATGAGTTTTTGGCCAAAGTTAGCATTTCCACCAAATTTTAAATTTTGAAACCTATAACAACTAAATCGTGAAGAATTTGAAGATCAATGTGTAGTAGTGACTTTTGAGATTTAGTGTGCATATAATAATAATAATAATAATAATAATAATAATAATAATAATAATAATAATAATAATAATAACAATAACAATAACAATAATAATAACAAGAATAATAATAACAACAACAATAATAACAATAACAACAATAATAACAATAACAACAATAATAACAACAAGAATAACAATAACAACAATAATAATAATAACAACAATAATAACAACAACAACAACAACAACAACAACAACAACAACAACAACAACAACAACAACAACAACAACAACAACAACAACAACAACAACAACAACAACAACAACAACAACAACAACAACAACAACAACAACAACAACAATAACAATAATAATAATAATAATAGTTTATTTTTATAGTTATCAATATGTTAAAAAAGTGATGTTTATACAATATAACTTTTTAAAATTAGGCAGGTCAAGAAGTTCAGGTTGGTCATATAAATTGTGTTAACACAAGAGAAGTTTACCTAAAGCTGGTGCATTTTTGTGGATTGATTTTCACGACAGAGTGTTAACAGGAATTAGGCTTAAAATAATTGGCATAGTAGGACCGAGTTGCTGTGTCATGTGTATGCAAGATGAGGAATCTTCTAACCATCTTTTGTACACTTGTCTAGTGGCAAGCTCTTGTTGGGAATGGTTTTTTAGATATGGTGGAGTTGAAAACTGTCAGGAATGCAGAGATCAAGGATTTCCTTTCTTCATGGCCTAATTCATTTAACTCCAACTGGGGGGATATTTGGCTAGTAAGTCTGAATTTACTAGTTTGGCATGTGTGGAAAGAAAGGAATAGAAGAATCTTTTAAGGAGATCAACCTATCCAATGACAAATTAATCCTCATGATTAAAGGAGCCATAGAGGAAGTAGTAAGTTGAAATCTCAAGAAAAACATGTGAGAAGGTTCATGACATGAGACAAGGCAATGGAGTCCAAATGGTCATTCAAATTGACAAGCCAGTTTCAATTTGATGTCAAGAAGTTGGACAAGCAGAAGGTCAAATGGAAGGCTTCTGACAAAGGATAGACCAAACTCAATTTTGACAGCACTAGTAAAGACAATCCAGGAAAGGCAGGTTTTGGGACTGTCCTAAGAAATGAGGATGGATCCTTCATACAAGGAGTCTATGGTAATCTTGGAGAGATTACCAACTATGAAGCCAAAATCAGAGCGTTGGTAGCTATATTGGAACTATGTGTGGACAAAGGTCTGTCGAAAGTGATCATTGAAGGGGATTCAAAGATTGTCATCAATGGAGTTTCTAATCGAAAGTTCCTCAATTGGAAGTTGAGCAGGTGGCTTCCCAAAATAGATCGTATTTTGGAGAGTATTGGGAATTACGACCTAGTTCACTCCCTCGGAGAAGACAATAAAATGGCATATTTATGGCCAATTTGGGAGTCAAAACCGAGGAAAATTTTAAGATGATTTGTCTTCATGACATTTCAGAGGCTCTTGACAAGATTATCTAGATTGATAGGCAAGATCCTCCCCATGAAGGAATAGGGTGATGTACTTTTCTCTTTTCTAGTAGTAGTAGGTAGTAGGTAGTAGGTGTTTACACTGCATGGTGATGTACATGGAGGATAACGTGATCAACAAGCACGTCTAAGAGAGAGTGTGACCCTTCTTTTCGGCAAGTTTGTAATATAAGCATGAATGAGGTGGTATTTATCATATTTATCGATTGATTGCAGAAGGATATCGCAATCGAGAGCTAGAGATTTGGACTTAGAGATGTGGAGCATTGGGCAGAGAGATTAGGAGATTTTTTGGATATTCCGACTTCTTTTAGAGGTTTTCAAGCTCTATTTAGGACTGCGTAAATACATTAAGGATAGATTAATTGCAGTGAGCGGGTAGTGGAGTTCTAAGGGAGGCAGGGATACAAGCATTGTAGTTGGATGGCGTTGTTTACTGCTATGAGTTGCATGAATTATGAAGAAACTGTTGAGAGATAGTGCTTGGACCTATCCAACGCAGAGGATGAGATTTATGAGGTGATTTTGGCAATGGTGGATGCATCGCTGAATTTGCAAGGACATTGGTATGACAATTTAATTTATGAGGTGGTGCTCGCACCTTTGTTTGACATTCTGGAGTTGAAGGAGAGGTGTATCGAGGTACTTGGGGATTTTGTGAAAGCAGTGAATGGGGATGCAGTGGCAGATGCTCTGTTGGAGTTGCAAAATGATACCAAGGAAAGCATTCTGAGGATTTACTTCAACCCATCTACATATCATTCATAAGACTTAGAAGAGGAGTTTGAAGAAGAATATGACCAAGAGGGGCCTGACGAGCAAGGAGAGGAAAGTAGTGATGTGGACTCAGAGGACAGGGAAGAAAGGGAGAGGAAGGAAAAGAAGAGGAGGAAGAGGAGGTTTGTCGTGGATGCATGGCCTATATTTAGACAAGGGGTGCTGGACAGGGATCTGTCAGAATTCAGAAAGCTCAAGGACTCAGATGATTGGGAGTTGATAGAAGAATCATCGAATACCCTGTTCAATCTCGGAGAGTTGGTGTCTCAGTTGTTGTATTCTCTCATTTAATTGGTACCTAAGTCTATTGAGATGGTGTGTAGGTCATAGGGTTGTGTTTGTGCTCCATCTTTTGTTTAAGTTTGGAGCGTTAGTCCTAGTGTGTAATGTGTTTCCATGTAATCATTTCCTTTTGGAAGTAATATAGGGAGCTAACCCCATCAAAGAATAGCACTTACCATTAAAAAAAAATAACTTTTAAAATTAGAAACCATAAAATTATAGATCTTTTTCATAGATTGGTGCATATATATATATTAACTTTTGAAGTGAGACTAATCATAATATAGACATAGTTTTATACCATACATTGTAACTTTTATGTATGGATCTATTTTTTGGTTGAAGCAAGAACATTTTTTATTTTTTTTTTTGATCGGTAAGAGGCCGAGGCCAAAAAAATTTTATTATTCATTTTTTAAATTATACATAACTCCACTCATGCGAGCGCTGGTAAGAAAGAGTAGAGTCGAGAAAACCTCCGGCCTTGCCCGGGACCATAGTCCAGCAAATCTCTTTAAAAAGTTACAGTATTGATACATGAAAACCCCGGGCCAGGGTGATCAGGTGGGAAGGTTTTTTATTTTTCCTTCCCTTACAAGCCCAAAAGTGATGTTTTCAGTAGCCATATAATCATATTCCTCTTTGATTCCGGAGTTGTTCTTTAGTTATTTAGAGCCACTCCTTAATTGCCCATGATAACCTGTTAGGCCTCCATTGTCAGTTACTCAAACACTTGGCAATTTTGTTAGTGTCATCCGGACATTTATATCATTTAATAGTTTATTGCTAGATACAAACCCTCAAGTCATTTCCAAAGAAAACATATCCACTAAGATTATAAAATAATAAAATTTGAAGAGACAGAATTGAAGTACCGATTACGACTAGGATAGAACTAGATTGCCCAGAGATCCTACCAACCAAAAAATCCTCAGTTTTCCAACTCTTGTTTATGCTCCTGGACGTTGTCCTTAATAAGGGTAAAATCCAGGCTACAACAACAAGAGTAGGAAAAAGGAGATTCAGTTAATCCAGCCTACCTTACCCTATAGTTTTATAGCAAAAGGAGATGACTGAATGGATGGCTATTCACAGTTTGCATGTTAGCCACGTAAAGTTCACCGACTTAAAAAAATGACATGGAGATATCAAAATATAAAAACATCAGTAGATGGCATTAAAACTTCAGCAGGTGTCCTTCAAAATAAATCAAAGTAAATAACACTAGTATTATGCACCCAGATGCTTGCAACTATCTAGAGTATTTATTTAACTATTTTAATAGCAAAATGTTGATGTATATCTATATAGTAGATATTCCTTCATGTCCATTAAGTCACAGTAATTTGTAGGATTAATATCATACTAATTTAGTGTCTTATATGTTACTTAAGTTTGTTTTTAAAGCTTCGATACTATTTGCTATCTTAGCCCTGGTTTCTGTTAACTGTAAATTGTACCCTGTTTTACTTAGAAGTCTACTTAGATCACCCTTGTGATTAGATACTTAAGTTACAATTTAAGCCAAGCCCTATAGCTCTGTATTAATATCAAAAATGGAAACGGGCTCCCCCAAAAAGTAGAGCCACATCATTCCACCCCAGAAGACGAAGAAGAAGCCATTTCCTCCTCCAGAACCAGACCCTCGGCTCTGAGGAAGTCCTCAAACCATGTAGGTTTAGGAGGGTGTCTCACATGGAATAAGAAAAGCAAAAAGTTAACATTTCTGTTGATTACCTCGATCATTTCCGCAGATACAGGCTCACCATCTATGGAAAAGATAGGGAATCGAGGCACAGACCTATTATTCCGAATGAGAATGTCATAATTCCTCGATCGCGGAATAGTCCCTTCATTGTCAATATTGACTAAAACCTGCTCAAGATCGCCCAAAATAGAGGCAGTGAAGACCTCTCTACACAGAGCACTAGTATCTTCATGATTTTTGGTGGAACTCATAGTCACAGCGAGAAACATGGTGGCCACGTCTGTGTTGGCCCTGGTTCTGTCCAAATTTGTGAGGAAATCCGGGCTCGGGATGTTCTCAACTGCATCAATCACCAAGGTGTGAGGGAGATGTATAATGTGCTTGAGGCAGTCACGAGTGATGGCCCCTTCAAAGGCCATTTGTCTCTTTGAACTGCAGAGTTTAATCGAGGTATCCATCGCCTGAAAATTCACAACACGGGGTCTCAGGAAAACTGCAGAGTATCAACTTGTAAGAACTGAAGCTAAGGTTGGTAGCCGAATGATTTAAAAGAGCTGAGTTAGCTCATTCTGAAAACATTCACGCCAAAACTCCACTTTGGAAGGATTTCATTGGTTACAAAATAACACATATCCTTGAATGATGCGTCGACTGAGGTGAAATCGTGTGGAGGAGCTCGAAATAATTTTGATAGAAGAGCAAGCGCGTACGCTTCATACTGAAGCTCTGACATATCATAATTATTAAGACTACATGGGGATCTTGCCATTTTATAATGTTAATTAATCCATAACTATGGGTTATTTAATCCATAATCTAGGTGTCACCGATCGCACAATTAATGATCGACCTCTGTTTTATGAGTAAAAGGACGTATAGGCCACTGATAGAGATACTCGAGATTTTAAATGTAGAGCCTTAATCATTTGTATTTAACTGAAAATTTCTATATTTGTTTTTTGGTTGAGATAGAGTACATTTCTAGCAAGAAAGTGTTTATTAATTAGTGCTATTTACTTCGGGTTTATAAAATAAATTAGATACACTATTATCTAAATAAGAGTTTTATTTTTTCTATTTTTTCTTCTTTTTTTTTAAAAGAGTGTTTACAGTTAACAAGGGTAAGTTTTGTTCTTTACTTTGCTATAATTGTGAGTTTCGGGTAATATGGATATCCAAGTTAATATATATGGTAAATATACTTATTTATAAATGGATTATATAAATACTTGTTTATATATATATCCCTCCCCATATATATACATACAGGTATCTATATAGTTCAAATGAGTGATTTTTAAAAAATTGTTTGTTATAATGTATAGTGGAAATATATGTATATATGTGTGTGTGTGTGTGTGTGTGTGTGTGTGTGTGTGTGTGTGTGTGTGTGTGTGTGTGTGTGTGTGTGTGTGTGTGTGTGTGTGTGTATACATATACATATATATATATATATACACACACACACACACACATATATATATATACACACACATATATATATACATATACATATATATATACATATACATATATATATATACATATATATATATATAGATATATATATATATATATATACATATATACATATATACATATATGAGTGATTATATATATAAATGGAACTGCATATATATACAGAGATTGATAGATGTTTTTGATGAATCGTCTTAGTCATAGAGGCTTATAATCAGCTGCTGTTAATATAATAGCCATTAGTTAAGGGTTGATGTTGGGAGCTACATGAATTATTGTCTTGCCATCAGCTCCCATATTGGCGAGGGAGTCAGCTCTCCTATTGTCTTCCCTGTAAATGTGGTTAAAGATGACCCTATCAAATGTTTTTATGTTTGTCAAAAATTTTGCCAGGGAAGCATTTAGTCTCCAATCAGGCATAAACCCTTTTCTAAGGGCATTGATGATAATAGACGAATCTCCTTCAATGACAATCCTCTTAATATTAAGTATAATGCCTAAGTTTATTCCTGCATCAAGTGCTTGCATTTCTGCAACATTATTTGTACTTGATCCGCAAGGAAGAGCCATAAAGGCCACCTCGTCCCCATTTGAATTGTGGAGGCAGCAACCTAGACCCACCTTCCCAGGGTTACCTCGTGAGGCACCATCAAATTTTAATTCAAACCAACCACTGATAGGAGGGATCCATTTACATTCTTTGCGAGATAGCCCATTTGTTGGGGGACCTTTACCAATGAAGGGGGGAATCTTTAGACCTTTCCATCTTAGTCTCATTTTTTCATCCCAGTATGACATATTGATGTCTCTATGATGATTTAGGGTTTGGTTATTTATTATTTCAACTATGGCGGCTTCAATTTTATTGATCAGTTGATACCATTGCATTTTGTTGTCTTTGAAAATCCTCCTATTTCTCTCCTTCCAAATTTCCCAGATCATAATAGATGGGGCAATGATCCATAAATGTTCAAACATGTAGCCAATGTTCCGGATTGGCCATGCGTGGAAAAGATCCAAAATATTATTAGGAATGGGGGAATGCTAGATCAACTGCTTTCTTAACCAGCCCCAACAATTATGAGCATAATCGCATGTCACCAAAAGGTGATTAGATGTCTCTTCATCCTTTTCACATAAAGGGCACCTGCTCGGTCCTTCATATCCAAGTTTCCTAAAAGTATCAGAAGTGAGGATTCGGTTTTGAATAGCTAGCCACACAAACAGACCTGCTTTCGGAAGGCACCTTTTATCCCAACACAAAGTTAAGGGTAGATTGGAGCGAGGCATATGATTTTTATTTAGCATGTGTTCGTAGCCCTCCTTTGTTTCATATCTTCCCTTTTTAGAGCCAGCCCATATCAATTTGTTAGAATCAGGAGTTAGGGCAATATTTCTTGAGGCCAAGATCTGAGATAGGAAGGATCTCTCCTGGGCCGGAATATCAAGATGCTTCATTGATTTCCATCTCCATTTTTTCAGACACCCTATGCTAAATTCTTCAATGTAATCTTTTACATGAGTACCCCAGAGTCCTTCAAGGGTGGGAATGATTGAGATGAAATTAGGAAGAGTGTTGAGGGGGGGGAAGGCTCCCCAGGAATCTCTCCAAAACATGGCATCCCGCCCATTGCCAATGCACCAAGTTAACTTGTCAGATATGATGCGTCTGCATTCTAGCATGAAGTTCCAGATTCTAGAGCCCTTAGGAGGGTGAGCAGTCCTAAAGATGCTTATAGGATCTAGGTTGTGCAGATATTTGTTAAAAAGGGTGTGGGCCCATTTAGCATTGGGGTTAGAATACATCTGTCATACTAACTTGGCCCCCAACGCTTTTCTCTAGATGAGAAGGTCTATGATACCCAAACCTCCCATTTCCTTGGGTAAGCAAATCTTGTCCCAAGCAATCAACGGAAATCTAACCTTGTCTTCAGAACCTTGCCAGAAAAAAGTCCTTATATGTCTAGTAATCTCCTTCCTCTTGGAAGCAGGAAGATCCATACATGAGAGTTGGTAAATAGGGATGGCCGAGAGGACCGCCTTGATCATAGTGGCCTTCCTTGCAGAGGAAATCCATTTACCTTTCCAAGAGGATATTCTGTTTGTAATCCTGGTCACAACCTGATTCCAGAGATTGGATGATCTAGTGCCTTTGTTTATGGGGAGACCCAAGTATTTACATGGCAATTCTCCTGCTTTATATTTAAGGATTTTCAGAATTTTTGTTATTTAAGGATTTTCAAAATTTTTGTTCGAAGTTCATTATTTGTGTTAAAGAAGGTTATATTAGACTTCATAGTGTTAATTTCTTGACCAGAGATGCTAGTGTAGTTATTCAAGATTTTTTTAATTGTTTTAGCCTCCATATGGTTGCTTGACCCAAACAACATGGTATCATCCACAAATTGTTGATGGGTAATAGGCTCCATGTTAGAGGTGATTTTGATACCAATAAGCTGAGCCTTTTCTCTAGCCCAATTAATCATTCTCCCTAGAGATTCAGCCATTATAATGAAGAGGAAGGGAGAGAGGGGATCCCCTTGTCTGAGGCCTCTAGAAATTTCAAAGAAGCCCTCCGAGGCCCCATTGACAAGGATTGAGATCCTCAGAGTAGCGATACATTCAAATACCAAATTAATCCATTGCTTATTAAACCCAAAAGCATCTAGACATTTGCAAAGAAAGTACCAATCCACTTTATCATATGCTTTCTTGATGTCCAGTTTAATCAACATACTTGGTACTTTGTTGTTTTGTATTGTGTGAATAGCTTCCTGAGCAATGATTATACCATCATAAATGGATCTGTTAGGCACAAAACCTGTCTGTTCCTCACTGATAATTATGGGGAGGAGGGTCAGTAATCTATTTGCCATTGTTTTAGTGAGTAATTTATATAGGGTGTTACATAAAGCTATTGGGCGATAGTCCTCAAAACTTTTCACGACCTCCTTCTTTGGGATTAGGGTGATAAATGTATTGTTAAGTTCTCTAAGAATTTTCCCAGAGTTTCTCATCCCCTCTAAGGCCTCAGTAATTTCCACACCCATGAAGCCCCAACATTTTTGATAGAAGTGAGCTGGGAACCCATCAGGACCAGGAGCCTTATCTGGATCCATTTGGAATAAGGTTGATTCTACTTCTTCTGTTGTTAATTTTTTGTTAAGCATTAAGTTGTGTTCTTTTGATATTAATTTCGGGATATTTTTTAAGAAGTCACTCTCCTTAGTCCATTTAGAGCCCTCCCTATTATTAAGGATAGTCTCAAAATACCCCACAACAACTTTAGCAATAAGTTCAGGGTTATCAGTAAAATCCCCCGATGCCAATTTGATCTTGTTGATTATGTTTATAGTTCTGCGATGTTTAGTGTTATTGTGAAAGAAACTCGTATTTCTGTCACCGGCTTCAAGCTAGTTGTCCCTCGATTTTTGTTTCCAATAAATTTCTTCACGAGCTAAAATTTCTTCATAACGAGCCAAATTGCTTTTTTCCCTTTGATATAAGAAGTTGTTCATCCCATACTTGATCACCTCTTCATTGATAATCTCCATCTCCTTTTCAAACTCTGTTTTTTGTGAAAAGATATTTCCAAAGTGTTCTTTATTCCACATTGTTAATTGTTGCTTAATCTTTTTAAGTTTGGTTACTACTCTAAAAGTCTTAGAACCTAAGACTTTAGTGTCATTCCACCAATTTTCAATAAGTTGTAATAGATTTTCATCTCTGAACCACATTTTTTCAAAGCGAAAGGGGGTTTTTGTCGGTTTTAGAGCTTCTATTATTATTAATTGGACTAGGAAATGATCTGATCTGGAGAGGGGGAGGACAAAGGTTTCAGAGGACTGAGACAGATTACCAAACAGGAAAAATCTGTCTAGTTTTTCTGCAATGTTGCAGAAGCCTTATCTTCTGTTATTCCAGGTAAAGGCTTCGCTCCTGGCTATTAATTCCAGCAAGTTACATTTATGCATCCAATTCCTAAAATCTAAGCATGATTGAGTCAATTTGTTATTGCCACCCCACTTTTCCTTGGGATCCAGAATTGCATTGAAGTCTCCACCAATTAGGCAGGTTTGTTTAGTTTCGTTTAGAAGGAAATTCTCAATTTCATCCTAGACTTGTTTTTTTGCATGTGTTTGTGTGGGGCCATAAACATTAATTAATGTGAAATTTAAGTTGCTTTTGATGCTTACAACCCTTCCACACATCCAATTCAGGGTCTTCCTTATAAGTTTGAAGGAAACATGCCTCGGGTCCCATATGATGGCCAGTCCACCAGATGCTCCAGAGGCAGTTTGCCCTTCAAGTTCTCTGATACCTATTTTTTTCTTAAAGTTTGTTAATTCACTATTATTTAGTTTGGTCTCTTGGCAATGCATTGTTTTATGATACATTGTTTGTTAGGAGCATTCATGCCCCTAACATTCCATGTGAGGAGTTTCATAGTTCATTGGGAAGGATCTTCCCCTTCCCTACCTCAAAAAGATTAGTGATTTTAGTCTGACCCACTGCACTACCAGCCCTGGTGAGTAATTCAGAAATGGATTTCCTACCACGCTTTTTTTGGTCAGCGGCAAAGTTTGGGGGGGAGCAATGCTCCATAGTGTTAGCGATCCCCAGACATTCCACATTTTCGCTTGCCACATCACAAAAGGGGGGGGGGGGGTGGCCATATCCCCAGAGATGGGTTTGCACAACTCTCTGGCTAATAGTGATTTCTGCAGTGCAAGTTCTTCCTCATCAGCTATCTCATTAATAAATAACTCAATAAGGTCATCTGTGACAGAGTTACCCACATACTCAAGTATGCATTTATCTTCAAGGGCTCTTCTTTCATCTACACTCATCATCATGGAACTCTTATTTGTTGAGTGATTTTTGCCCTTTTTGTTCTTTTGTTTTTTGTTTCTCCCTTTGCCTTTTTTGTTCTTATTCTTTTTCTTTTCTTTTTTCTTTTTATTTTTATCCCTATCTTCCATACTTAGAGCCAGATTGCTTAGTGTGTTGTTTTCCTCCAATGTGATCTTATTTTGAGCTGATAAAGCTTCCTGGTGAATGGGGGTGGTTTCAGAGATAAGGGAGTCATTAGTTTCACCTACAATGTTTAAATCAATAAGAGCTATGTTGGCTGCAGGTGTGGAAATCGGCGATAAATTATGTTTGTTCGCAGGAGCTATCATCCTCTCCTCTACTGGTGCTGCAAGTGAAATTTCATTTTCCATGCATTCTGATTTCCTGTGTGTGTTATTTGATTCCATAGACCCAAGATATTTTGTATTAAACATAAAACCTCCCATAGGGTTGAATTTAATATTCAAATCCACCCCCATAGAAGCCTTAATGCATGTTTTTTTTGACCCTTGATAAGGGGAGATTCCAGTCCTTGGAGTGAAGTCTTTCGTGGGGATCTCTGGTTTGATTTCATAAATTGAGTGGTTTGTGATAATTTTGATGGGATCAAATGTTGATTTACCTATCTCAATGTTGGCTAAAATTTTGATATCAGAGGATTCCAGATAGTTATCCTCCAAACCCTCAAAACCTCCTATAAAATCTCCTAATTTTTTAAGGACATCATTATGGATTAAATCTACCGGCGTATTAGGAAATCAAATCCACTTTGGAAACCTAATTTTCTCAACATCTTTAGGGTAAAAATTAGGTTTCCAATTGAAAAATTTGAAGCAGTAGCCCTTAAAAAACCTATGATTATTTTTAAGTAAATTATCTTTAAGATCCGTAGTATTGCAATTGATAAATAAAAAATCATTCTCTAAGCTCATGATACTTATCTGGTTTCCTGTGAAGGATTTCAGCCATTGTTGAATCTCCGAGGACGAAGCGCCAAAACCGAACCATTTGCCAAAGAGCCCACGAGCGTTGTAACATTCCCACAATTCATCGGTATGATTATTACTTATAATCATAATATTATCTGTATTGAAGCTGGATGGCTTCTGAAAGTTTAAAGGACCTTGCTTAGGGTAGACATCCTCCCTTCTTCTGGTGAAAAAATTTGGGTTAGATGATGAGGGTTTTCTAACCCCAAGTTTGGTTCTGTTTGCTCCAAAAGCCACATTTACATGGATCGTCGAGAGAGTCTCTGTCCGCAAGATAGGAGATCTTGTTTTGTTAGGGTAACCAGATGATAATATATCTCTTGAGTAATTGAGGGGCGCCTCCTTCTTCAGAAATAAAGTGGTTTTCTGAATTTTACAGGGAGACTCTACCATTCTTATAGTTTGTTGTCGGGTATTCACCGTCGGAGAAGCGGAGGGAACTTCTGAAAGAGGAAGACGGTCGGACAAAGCCCCCAGGGCTCTTCTGCTAATTTCATTGAGCTTTAAAGTTGTTAAATTAGCCCCTGTAACTTCAGGGGTGAGGGCATTAAGACAATTCTCCAAGCGGGTAGCACCATTTTGATCCTCCAGAGGAGAAAAACTGTTCTTCCATTGCCCGAGATGCCTCCTAGACCTGGGTAGAAATCGCTGGGGTTTCGCAGAAGGGTTTCTGCCTTTCGCAGATGTATTTGCGGTTTTCATATTTTTTTTATTACAACTTCAAAGTATTTTACTCATATTTTTTGTAATCTATTTCGATTGTAATACTTTCATTACAAGATATAATGGTTGAAGCAAGAACATTAATACCTAGTGCATAAATATTTTTTAAAAAATTAAATCTATTTTAGTATTTTTCTTTTTGTGTGGAGCAAAGACCTTAATAATTGCTCAAAAATCTAGGTTCACTAGAAAATCGAAAAAAATAAATATACTAATCAAGTTATATATATGTTCAAAATTATACATGTCATAATGTGTATTTCAAGTGCTATGATCTTACAAGTTATCTTGTCAATTTGATCCCATTTGAAGGTTTTATCAAAGATTTGAAACTAAAAATTCCAAGGAAAAAATTGATGTAGGAGAATCATACATAATTCTCAATTGATCATTTTTTATTTTATTTATTATGTCTTCTACCTACCGTTGTGTACTTTAGGGATATTAAAATTCTCATTTTTTTGTTCATCTAGGAAATAAACTAACTACCAATAGTAATATTAATGAGCAACAACATGGAAAAATGAAGTGGGAACAATTTGGTAAGATTTTTTAACCCAAAAATGGGTTGCAAGCATCTATTATGGGATTTTTGAATGTTGCACCTAGTTTAGGTGAGATTCTAGAGAAGCTTCCACCTTTTTTTAAGGGATTTTGTTGATGAAAAGAAAGACAAGATAAAGAACAAAAGGGGGCAAAGAAGACACAAGATATAGAAGAAGAGAGGGCAACCATAAAAAGATCCAAAAAATAGAGAAGAGGAAGGCAAAGAGGAACATAGGAGCACATAACAAACCAACAACAAGAAAGGAGAATAAAGTAATCTCGTATTTTGATCCAATATGCAAATGCGTATAAATAATTATAAAATATGTCTAAGATAAATTATAATAGAATATTAATATTTCAAAAAATGTTTCTTTTTGGTTTATGTGGGATCTTGTGATTGGTAAAGTTTTATGAGTTTGTTGCTAAAAAATGAGTTCTTTTATTATCATCTACAAAATAGTTTTGTTTGTTTGCAACATAGTGCTAGTTGCCTATGATAGATTTTTGAGACCTTGTAGCTAAATATTTGACCTACAAAAAGATTTTTGAGGCCTCTCCAAAACCTACTAGCTCTAGTTTGGTTAGATTTTGGATTCCTACAACAAGGTTGATTCAATTAGTGAGACCTTAGAGAGTGGAGTATACTTGGACACTCTTCCCATTAAAAGTCTTACAAGTTATGCTCACACAAGTGTGACTTTGTGGGTAGAATTCGTGAACCACATGTTTCTAAGTTTAAAAGTACTTTTGGTTGGACTCATGTGTTCACGAAGCATCAGTTACATGAGAAAGTGATTTGAGCTAGAGATCAGATGAATAGAGCTTTTAAATTGGATGATTGACCAAATTGTAATTGTAGAGAAATTAATCAAACCTATTTAGTATGTAACTTGAGCTCGTCCTTGTGTTAGACCAAGTGCAACTACCAATTTTTGTAATGATGTCCTAGAGGTTCCAATAGTTGGTAAAGTCCATGAAATGAAGATGAAATTGAGTTGCTTGAGCAATTCCACCATAACTTGAGTTTCCTGACCAAATTCACCTTTTTGTTTGAGTTAGCTAATATTGCATTGAAATCATCCCTAGTAATAACTAGTCCATTTTTTAGTGGTGCAAGGATGCTAGAAATTTGATCCCATTTACTCTCTTCTTTTTAACACAACCAACATGGCCATAAATCACATTGAGAAGAAAAATAGGAGCTTGGATGAAAAGCCTATGATTTTATCGATTTACCAATTTTTTTTCAAAGTTTAGAACCTCTAGTTGTGTAGTAGAGGGCTTTTATAGAATGCCAGACCTTCAAAATCCCCATTTGGTTCTATAAAGTCATCCTTCCATCATTTCTATGTTGATAAAAAAGTTTCTATTTCAACTTTGTTGATTTTAGTTTCATTTAGTAGAAATATATTTGCATTAGATATATCCACGTGACGCTTCATTAAAACATATTTTGATAGGTGAATTTTATCCCCTAACATCCTAGGGTGTGATCTTCATTACTCTCTACAATGGGGGATGCCCTCACTTCCTAGATCTTAGAATTTTCATTTGTTGTACCATATTTTCCTCTCTATAGGCTCTTTGTTAATTTCTCTTCTCTTTCTTTTTTTATCTGAACAATTAGATTTGTCAATTTAAAATGTTGATTGACTTATAGCTTTTTCTTCCAAAGAATCTAACAATGTATCCTTTAAATTATCTAGATCACTATTTTTTCTTTTTTGATATTGGAAAATATTAGAACTCAACATAATTTAGATGTCTACAACATATAATTTGCCATTAAACCAAACACCTTTTAACCTTTAGATCATCACTTGATGGAATACTTGCATAGAAAATGAAGATATGGTTCCAAATCCCATTGATAGAAATCGACCTTGTCCACGAAGATTTTTTTCCTTTTAGTAGCAATCTAATTTTCACCTTTGTCCCCTACTTTTCCTTACACCATTCCTAAAATCTTTTTCTCAGATGGCTGCAGCGAAAAGGGTTTTCTCAGAATGCAAAATGTGGAAGCATAGACAAGGCATGCGAACTGTTTGACAGAATGCCACAAAAGGATATGTTGAAAGGCTTTAGGATATGTAATTGGCAGGTATAAAGCCAAATTTCACAACCTTTACCAGCGCCCTCCCTGCTTGTGCCAAAATACGAGATTTGGAATAGAGAATGGACTTTTATCAAAGACAAGGCAGCTGAGCTGTTTGACGGAATGCCTTAAAAACAATTGATTGCAGGATATGTACAAAATGGATTTGTTTCGTATGAATTGGCAGATGTAAATATGAATTGTTTCGCAATTGGCAGATGTAAAACCAGAGTCGACAACCTTTGCGAACGTCCCCTCTGCCTCTCTGAAGATGGGAGCTTTGGAACAGGGCGTGGACATCCATTAAAGCATAATGGAAGGAATATTTTTGATAAATGCTGAAAATACATATGGCGAAACATTTCCATCCAATTCAGGTTCAACTTTCCTTCAAATATTTTGTACAAAATGCTGAATACTTAGTTCAGGGTAGTCGAGTGCACTCCATGAGATTCCATGGTGTAACCAAACCTTCCACATCTATCGTTAAAATTTTAGATTTCAATCTTTAAATTAAGCAATCAAGATGTCAATTTTTAAAATCATAACAAAATAAGCTATTTTACTTACATTATCATTGAATGATGGCTAATGATAATAGATTAATTAACGTTTCTTACATCTGAAATTAATTATACAGATATTCAGATATCTTTTGGTTATTGCTTTAATTCCAATTACTGAAGACTGTCATGGAAGTCAGCTGGACAAGCACATATGAATCTGATGGACATTTTCCACATTTTTATTTCAAAATTACAAGGACAAGCCCTTCCAAAAATCTTTTACTTCTTATAATTCAAAATAATCATTATTTTCCATTAACATTAGTTTGACCAGAGATGTAGAAGGCCTCTTGAATTGCCTGTATAAATTTCATTTCTATCCTCGTCGTAGAACAATGCAGTAATGTCTTCAAGAGTGTCTTGAAAGGTGCTCTGGATTACTGATAGATTAGGTCGACTTATGCCCACATCTGGGTCACTGCCATCAATCGTAGTACAGCAATTTCCAGTCAAGATGTTGCTTATGTTTATTGAGCAACTTTTTTTATCATCTTCAATGGACTTGTGAACTTTGTTGTAAGAAAGGAGTAGCTGATCATAAGTCAATTTAACAATAGTTGTGTTGATCTTTAAAGCAGAAAACCATATCAAGTTGTTTTTGTAAGATGCAACCAGCTCTCCTTGCACATTCCATACAAAAACAGTCCCACTGCTAAATATCAAGAACAATCGTTTCATAATCAAAAAAATAAATGTTGACATCAATTCAGTCCTCTTTTCACTGTGAACATCAACCATTTGCAGGCATTCATTCTCTTTTTTTAGGAGTATCTTGTCATGGAACTAGCTCAAAAAATTCTGTGTCTTTGTTGGGTAGTAATGCAAGATGAAAAGATTTCAAAACTTTGCCATCCTTTAAAGATAAGATCCTCAGAGGAAGAATATCCTCCTCAAACAAAGCAAAGCCAGTATGATAGTGGATGTAAAAGGAGGAAAAATGCAAAGTCTAATATTATGTATTGGAAATTATTATGAAGGACATAATTATAGTTATTTTTACTAGTTTAGTGGTCTTTATGTAGTAATTTATTGTATTCATGGGAAATTTGGTTTGATTAGATTAATCAAATTTCTACAGTTCATGTTGATTTTCATTGATTGTTAAATTAAACTATGTAAGAGCTTTTGCATCAACGTTTCAGGTCACACTGTGTGAACCATCATCAGGATGAAAGAGAACAATTGAAAGGATCATTGTACAGAATTATCTAGCTACATAACCCATAACACCAAACACGTGTAAACTTGTGAAACACACAACATAGTGACACAAGGTATACTTTAGAAATATCCAAAATATCTTTTCTCATATTATTAATTTTTCAAAAAAAGCTACACTATGTCATAATAGTATCTACTTCATAATGATATGAAGTAATTGGTTTTCTATCTTTTTCCAAGTCAAAATAATCTATAATTATAACAAAATTTATAATTTTTTTATTTTCTATTTTTATGTTTCAAATGAACCCATTCAATTTGTTTAAGTCAAAAACTGCTTCTAAATTTCGAACCAAACCAGTTGTTTTTGGAGGACCGGATCAAGGTAGGCAATAAAATTAGGGTTTTGGGTGATGTGGTCACTATCTCCTGAAAAAATGTGGTCCCTTTCTTTTAATTTTTAAAGACAAATATGCACTCAACAAAATAAAATAGATGCCACACTTACATAGTTAATAAATAAAAGGGAGAAATAAAAAGTATTGAAAATTTTAGTGAATAGTTTTATTAAAAAATTTACTCTTACGGGATGTTAAAATGTTCTTGTAAATTAGCACATATGAAAGCAACATATTTACTGAGAGATGTGACAGCAACATATTTACTACTAGACGAGAGGTGAAAGACGTCAGATAAAAAGGTAAAACCAGTCCAGCCTCCTCATGGGCAGAGTACCTTGATTTTCGTGGACATTTAAATATTTTTGTTTCTGACATTTGATGTAATTATATAATGATAGTGATGTCATCTGTAATAAATAATGTACTTTATGTACAATTATGCATATTTTTGTGTGGAAAAATTGAATTTCTTACTCACACAAACCAATAAAAATGCAAATGCAGGTAAATGTTATTTTTATTATTGTTTAAAATAAAAATTAAATTTGTATTATAGTTTTCTTGTCTAAATATCTTAATTCTTTCTTCTGATTAGTTAAATTAATTAAAGAATTGACCTGCATTCAAAAATGTATACAATGAATAGCCCACTCTCAAACAAATTCAAATCAAAAGATAAAAAACTAAAAATTAAACAGTCAATAAATTACCTATAATAAAATACGAAATTATTAGCGATTCAATTGTCATACAATAATTTAAAAAATCCGTAATTTTGAAGCCAGTAATATTAGTGTAGATTCTCTCGAACCTTCATTAAATGAAAATGATGCAGACAATTTTGTGCACTGTTGAATTGCCAAATACGAAGTGGGAAGAGTAGGTATCTAAATACTGTAACTATTTTCAGAGGCCAGTATTAAAAACTGTAAAATTAGGAAGGACCGATAATGTTTTAAAATTGGATGCTTTAAAATAGAGAAAACATAACTGCGAGCCAAACATGGAAAGTAATCCACGTGCCTTGACTGTGGTTCCATATTTTTTGTTTACCTTGTAAACGAAACCACCTCACATATTTATTTTTTACTAGAGCATTATATATTTAATATTGACCACTTGAAGTTCGTGATGTAGCCACATTTCACCATGTGGTAAGTCTACAGATAGAGGTGTCCAACCACCAAAAGAGATGCAGGATAACAGCCACATGGAAGCTCTTCTTCTGAAGGCTTGAAGTGGAATGAAGCCAAAACAAAGTATCCAGTAATCATATGAATATTTTTATTTTGCAAGAGTAGAAAAAAGTATTTCCGAAGCTGTAGGATACGTCAGCACTCAAAGTGAAATTTTTCTATGTTTTTACGTGTGTTGCTTTATGGGTCAGCGTACCCAAAAACCTAGCTAGTGGCAAGAGGATTCAAGAGGTAAGATCCTTTTTACCTTAAATTTTTTTCTTTCGCCTATTCTACGGCTTTCTGCAAGCTATTTTCTTTTCAACGTAGAGCAAAGTGAAAGAAAATGCATTTTTAGGGACACATCTGAATCAATCTCTGTTTACCCTAAAAAATTTAAATTTCATACACAAATTTCTGAGTATTAAGAACATGAAATTGTACTCACCAAGCTTTCTGACTAATGCTCTGTTCTCTGTCTTCCAGGAAGATGATAGAGCATCATATACCACAACAAAGCATTCAAATAGATGCTATTTTCATTCAAAGTATAAGGCATCACAATCCAACACGTATGAAAAAGATGATATCTAATTTCAAACCCTCAACTTTATAGCTTTCTATAGATCATTCAATCTTTTATTTTTAATTAAGTTTAACTATTTCTAGATTTTTTAACTAAGCAAATTGATAGGGAAAAACCAAGTAACTTACTTTCACAACATTTTCCTCGCTCCTGTTCCTACGCTTCCAGCAAATGAAGTGTGTCTGATGCAAACTTCAACCACAATACCAGCCACAAATCAAGAATGTTCAGAAGCTAATAACTTACTCAAGTCGGCAAAAATCATTAAATGACATTAAATGTCATTAAGAGCATGAACATTTCCAGAGATTTCAAATTTAGCAGTTGCACCTCATTTATAGTTGTTGTCCAATCACATGTGTAAAGTTTCGAAAGACATATCAGTATCAATGTCTAAATTTTTTAAGCATACATATTTTCTCATTATTAATTGCATTTAATCTATTATTTTTGTGGCATTCACCAATCAGATTACACATAAATATTAATATAGTAATGCTTATTGCAATTTAATATTTGTAACAATTGTTGTATCATTGGACTTTTAAAAATTCTTGCATTTCATTGGCTCATGCCAAAAACTTAAATGCATCCAACAGATGCGTTAGTTTTGCCATTGGCAGGAACTAAAAATTATCCAAAGCAGACGTTTACAACAATATTTAGGAAATAGATATATTATATTTTTTTTATGTCAAAATCCCCAATTTTTTGAACATTCAAAAACGCATGTCTAAAAAACGTGATGGTTTTGTACAGAGTGATATATTTTTGGGCTATTAGTAAAGTACTAAATATAGATTAAAAATGGTAACATTTAATTAATTTCACAATCTTACAAGTTTATATTGAAGTATCTAGACCATTATTTTTACACTTACATTTTTGCTTAAAAGAAAATGGAACAAATCCACAAAACATAGTTAGATTGGAACTAGGATTTGATAATTCTTGGCATAAAAGTTTGTGGTTGTATAGCTCTACATGTTGACATCAATTTTTTTGAGCCACTCATGGGTTTCATATGTTGTTCTATAACTGTATATTTTCATATTAGAATTTGTTAGCCTTGTTCACTATAAAATTTGCTCCACACACATGCCCCTCGATGTCAAGATGTTGCAATGACATTATCTTACTCCTTGGATGTTTGAAACTCTGGAATCTACCTGATGTAGAGAAAAGTTATCCTGGCTCCAAAAGTGACCTGTCATACCAACGACATGCATCGACATACATGTCTGAGACATGCATACCATGCCAATTTGCCGTAGCGGCCGGACCCACAGTATGTGACGTGGAGTTGTCGTGGACTCGTTGGTTTCAATCGTCGGGCCCCATGCGAAATTACGTGCACATGTCGGTGGACGGCCACGGCTTGCTTAGTGGTTAGCGGCAGTATTTTGTGCATAACACGCACATTAAAAGCCAAAAAAAAAAAAAACTGTCGACGATTGAAGAAACCATGTTCAGACGACATACGGGTGGGAAAAAGAGGGCGTAGGCTTAAAAAAAGCCATAAAATAAAACTAAATTGTTGGCGATTTAAGAAACCGCGTTCAGACGACATATTGGCAGGAAAAAGAGAGGCGTCGCTTTTAAAAGGCGTACATTCATTAGAAAACGTAGTGCCATTTTCTGCCTAACGTGGAAAAAAAAAGACTAACGCGCGATGAAAACATTATTGTTGAAGGGCTCGCTGCGTCTATTCTGGCTCATTGTTGAAGAGCTCTTGTTGAAGCAGGCTGCATTATTGAAGGGCGTTCGATTGTTGAAGGCTTGATTGTTGAAGGCTCATTGTTAAGGGCCAATTTCTGGGATTGCAGTTTTCTGTGTCATGGTGGGCATGAGGTATGTTGAAATCCACCTTTATAACTCATCTTTTTCCTGTTGGTGTTTGGATTTTGTTTAAAATGATCAAGGTTTGCATTGTTAGGGTTAGAGATCGTGCGAGACGCGTGTATGCTAGCTCGAAAAAGCCTTACATCACGACTCCCGACTAACAAGCCATGGTAGTTTGGTAGTGGGTCGGCCCTTTTGAACGATCTTTTGAACCGTAGGTTTTTGCTTTTTGCATTATGTGTCATAATAGACATAGCCGTTGATTGGTCCGTCTTGCGACCGCGGCTAAGCCAGGTCGTCTGCAAATATGTGAAGGCGCATAACATGCCATTTTTGTCGAATTCACCATTTCGTGAGGCCATAGAAAAAGGCGCATAACATGCCATGAGAGTCTAATTCATCATTTCACAAGGCCATAGAAAAAGGCGGATACACAGTTCACAAATTAGCGAAGGTGCATAACACGCTATTTTAGATGCTTTCATCATTTCGATAGGCCAAAGAAAATCTTTGTAACTGTAGATTTTGGATTGGATGGGTGGGATTGGGTTTGAAGCCGCCCCATGGTTAGAAGCCACGTTAGTTTTTTGCATTAGGGTTAGCCATTTTAGGGTTAGAATTCGCGTTAGGGTTAGCCGCATCGGGACGCATCTATTTTGGCTCCAAAATGACAGTATGGATTGACTAACATGCGTGTTAGTCGCGCATTTTAAACCGTTGATTTTGCAATAAACGACTGCGATTGACTAACACGTCGCTATCACATTGTATGAAAGGTTTGTTTTGGAGTCAGAATAGCTTCAGCCAGCCGGGGTTAGGGTTAGAAGCCAGGTTGGGGTTAGCCGCGTTAGGGTTAGAAGTCAGGTTAGGGTTAGAAATCGTGTTAGGTTTTCGGTTGGTCCCGTCTAGCTCCAAAATGACAATAAGGATTGACTAACACACGTGTTAGGGAACCGACCGAAAATATTCTGGCTCCAAAATGGACACGTCTAGTATGGCTCCAAAACGACAAAATGGATTGACTAACACACGTGTTAGGGGACCGACCGGAGCTATTTTGGCTCCAAAATGGACGCGTCTGGTCTAGCTCCAAAACGACAGAAGGGATTGACTAACACATGTGTTAGTCGTGCATTTTACACTGTTGATTTTGTAATAAGTGGTTGCAATTGACTAACACATCGTTATCACGCTATACGAAAGGTCCGTTTGGAACCAGAATAGCCACCGTGACCCTCTAAAATGGACCTATCATATAGCATGTTAGTGATGTGTTAGTCAATCACTGCCATTGATTGCAAAATTGACAATGTAAAACGTGCGACTAACACGTGTGTTAGTCAATCTATACTACTGTTTTGGAGCGGTCATTTGCGAAATTGTGAAAGCGCATAATGCACCTTGTTAGTCGATATCAGAATGAAACTTTCTATTAGTTGTGTGTGCCATATGAATCTAAGGTCTTCGTAGGATAGCATGGATATGTGTAAGTACTTAGATTCTAGAATAGCATGGAACTTGTGGTAGATTAATTTAGTTATTAGAAAGCGCTAAAAAATTAACGCATAGGTTGATAAAAATTCAAATAATTTATAGATGTTGTTGTTAGTCTGACAGATTCACATGTCTATTTTGGAATTACAGGTATCTCAAATTCAAATATGGAGGCCAACTTTTCTTTAGAGACAAGCAAAACACAGGTCGCATTTTAGGGAGCACTTTTTTGAAAAAAAGAAAATTCTCATTGCTAATTCCTTCTTTGTTGAAACCAAATGGGTAATTTCCGTCGGAATTACGATGAATGCGGGCATTTTTTCAAAAAAAAATCAAATTTGGCCACAATATACCTTCTCCGTCGGAAACCTCGGTCAAAAATCTAGTCCAAATGTATTAGTGAACTTTTGCAAAACCAAGATGATGAAGAGAAAAATGCACTTAAGGAACAATGTCAAAAACTAAGTCAAGCAAACATGCTCAAGAAGAATGAAATGCAAGACCTGACTATGAGTTTATCAAAAGATATTAAGGACATAAAGAAGAAGGAAGAAAATCTTGCTATATCTTTGAAGAACAAATTTGAAGAATGTGACAGATTGACTCATGAGAATAATCTGTTGAGAACTGATTTGGTACAATCCCGAAATAATGAACAAGAGCTAGAGAGACAAATAATGAATCTGAGAGATGATCTAACTACTGGAAGTGAGTATTAAGAAAAAATCAAGATTAGTGCTACACAGCTGGATGATTTATTGAAAAGACAAAGACAGAGTGAAGATTCTAGAGGACTTGGATTTGTACAAGGCGAAAGCTCCTGTACTGCAAATGAAGATCAAACAACCGGTATGCAAAACTCATCAGACCAAAGGAAACCGATAAGACAATCTAATTCTTACAAATTCAATGGTAGATGCCTTATCTGTAATAAATTTGGGCATATGGCTAGACAATGTAGAAATAGAGCAAATCAAAACTACAATTTAGTTCCCGGTCAATGTACAAACTGCAAGAAATATGGTCATAAGTCTGAAGATTGTAGAATGAATGTTAAATGTTATGCATGTAGAAAGTTTGGACATTTGGATAATCAATGTAGGTCAAGGAATAACACCGGATATGTCAAAGCAATTCAAAATAACAATGTTACATGTTATGCATGCAACAAAATAGGTCATATTGCTAAGTACCGTAGAAGAAAGACTACACTAGTTAGCAATGATAAAACAAATGAGAAAGGAAAGCAGAAGGATGAAAAATACAACAAGATCACACCAAGAGATGGGTTAGAAAATCTAAAGAACCAAGTGGAGATGCAACTACTCTGGTAGAACAGAGCATTCCTGCACCGACAGGAAATTCAACTGGTAACTGAGGCATACACCTCAGGGGTTGGCAAATTCATTACAAATCTTCCATATTCCTCGAAAGAGATCTAGAGATTGGTATTGATCATTGATGGAGGTTCATCCGACATAAAACTATGATACCAACATCTAGTAGGGTACATCGCTAAGCATTCATGACAGTGATGAATTAGGGTTTACTCACTGATAAAAAGGGAAAATTGACTCATTTTTACTCACCCAGCACTCAAGAAAACCAGGGCGAAGCAAAGGCGAGTCAAAGGTGATCAAAAGCGAGCAAAGGCATTCCAAAGAATTTCCAGCAGTCATCTGAGAAGTAATCAAAACCCGTCAATCGACAACTGCTATCCAGGTATTTCTTTAAAAATGGAATCTGGATCACCATCTGCTCCTACTTTCATTGTGAATCCCATTGTTGTTGAGGTTAAGGATAGGCTTAGGCCTACTTTCAAGGAAGTTCCCCAAATTGCTACGAAGGAAGACTCTACTGACGCATTTTTAAACGTTCCCGATGGTGTGGTTTATGCAAAAGATGTTAGGGCCTATATTCACTGCACATTGGAGGATTTAGGCACTGAGGAGATCAAGGGAATGTATCAATCTGTGATACTAGGCAGCTCCAGAACAATCAAACTGGAATATCAAATTATTGAAGATCTAGGGTTAACCAGAATATTATACATAACATAATTCAAGGATGAAGTGATCAGATATGTTGTGAGAAGGATCCATAATGAATTTATTTGGCTAGACTGACCTTACATGATCACCAAAGAAGCAGTTCACTCGGTCACCAGCTTACCCAAAGTTGGACGGGAACCAGGAAAGAGGATCTCCAATACTACGGTTGAGAAGCTCACTGGTGCAACCCATGATGGAAGATCAATGAGGTTCAACACCATCAAAGACATAGATGTGAAATTTGCCATCATGATCATTAGCTACAAGGTAACTCAATCAAGTCGATTGAACTCTGTTGCCAGTTCCTGTATCCATGTTGAACACCAAATGATAAAGAATAATGAAAAGTATGACTTGTGTGAATGGTTAAGGAGTGAATTAATGATTAATCTTGGCAAGATCAAAAGTGTTAAGAAAGGAACTTTGCGGTTTGGCAATCTTATTGTCTGTTTGATGTTGTACTTCATGAATGAGCTACCGGGTTTGGGAAAGAAACATTGGGCTCATGACATATCGGTAGGTCTGTAGATCAAAGATGCAATCACCAGTCTTGGTAGTAATAGGGATGAGAAGCTTTGGGGATACTTCAAAACTTTTCAGGAGAACATGAGACTGAGGGATAGAATCTCCAAACACATTGTGGAGAAATACTCCACTGATATTTGCTTCATGGTGAAAACAGATGAGACACTCATGGAAGTAGTGGAACCTAGAACTATATGGGTCACTAAATTGGGTTATGAAGTATATGACAACATCTTGCAGCTATATGCTAAAATGTTGATTGATGCTCCTTTGGATGAAAAGACTGAACACTTTGGCACTACAGAGGAGAAGACTCTTGAGGTCAAAATTGGCTTCAACAAGAAAAGAAGAGAAAATAAAATAGACAAAATGTCTGCATTTGTTCAGAATGAAATTCACAGGATAGATATAGCACTGGGTTATGGATCTAAACCGATAGATCAACCGGCAATGGTTAGTGCTCGTGAGGTGAAGAGGCCTAAAACTTTGATTTCTTCTATCACTTATGACTCTAATCTAGAGGATAATCAACCTCTTGCATTCAGAATGGTACATAGGAAGAAATTTGACAAGCCTCTGGTAGAGGAGAAGAAGGTGGAACGAAGGAGGAAGCTAATTATAAAGGTAACAACTACATCCACACCTCCGGCAAGGAAACCTTGATGGGGTTATCCTAGTTTTCTTAACACTTCACCTAGTTGGTGTTGCTCAGTTCCACCAAATCACCAAGCCTAGTTGCTCTCTAGAACTCCAAGTCCTTCTTAGTCTCTTCTAGGGCTTTACTCTTGACCATTCCAAGGTTTTTTCTTCAAGTGTTTTGGCTAGGAACCCTACCAATTCACAGTGCTTCCTAGGTGCTCAATTATGGCTTCTTCGCTTCAACTTGTCAAATTGACCTCTTGCTGTTGTGAGATGATGTAGAGGCATGGAGGTGTCTTCTAACATGTTTTTAAGGCATTTAGGGTCCATTTGAAGTTAGCCTCAAAAAGGGCTACAACGAATGCACCCCTATTAGGCCTCCAAAATCCGATTTTTAGGGCTTGAAGGAAAATGGTCCAAAAGACCCCCTAGAAAGTTTGGATTTTCCTCAATGTTTCACTTAACCTCAAAGGTTTTTTGTGGTTTTGGCTTCTTGTTTCACCGTACAATGTGCTAACCCCAAAAGTGAGGGTTTTGAAGGGTTTCTAGGCCTTCTAGCCGGCAGTGACTGATCAAGTTGGGGTTTAGGCATCAAATGGCTTTTTCAAGTATTATCCTTGCATTGGAAACTCTGTCCCAACTCCATGGACCCCTCAAAAATTTTATATGGTGATAAGGCACTCACCCCTACAATTAGCACTTCAATTTCACCTTATTTCCTCTAGCCGGGTTGCTCTTGGACTCGCCTAGAATATGGTGACAATCATATTGAAACTCATCTCTAGCACTTGTCCCTACACTTGTACACTATACAAGTGGTTTCCCTTCATGTCCCAATAGGTCGTGATGGTAGCACATGTGGAATTCATGGGGCAACCATTCTACATAAAACTATTATATACAAGCCAAAACTAGCTGTTTGCAAACAAAAACAAGAAAACACAAATGAAAACTATCTACAAAGCTTGAAATGGAACCAACAACACTGGAATACACTGAAGAAACTCAATCCATTTCTGGATCAATGGATTCAATCCATTTCAATTCCAAAATGAGTAAAAACAAACCAAATTATTGTCAACTAGTCTGAAAAATGAGTAGTTTCAGATTGTTGAACTTACAGAACACATCCTCTAACCTTGGTAACCATGCAAGAGAGGGTATTTATAGTTTTCTCATGTGTGGATTCATCCTAGGGTGTTGGACAATCCCTAACTCCATCGCTAACCAATTCAGGACAAAAGTTGTCATATAACTTTTCCCAACTTTGCACTTTTTCTCTTTTTGGTCTTCTCAACCTATAAGACCTATTCTAAGTCATCACACATGACTTTTCAAACATGTTTAAGACTAATTTAACCCTCCCTAATGCCTATACCAAGTTTTGACACTTTTGACCATCAAGAAGGTCAACTACCTACTCAAACCCACTATTTACACCAAAAATGCAAACCTAAGAAGAATGAACTCAACCTATGCCCACATTGACTCAAAACGCTAACACTTGGACCCTCTTGGAGTCCTTATTCACTACTGACTTGGCTAGGGTCTGTACAAGCCAAAATTGAGAAAACTAGAAAGTCTAAGTCCTAGGTGCTCCTGCACCAAACCTACTCAGAAGAGGTAGCCTGCTCCATCCACTCCTACAACCCCCAACAAGAAGAAAAAGAGTGTGATTGATGAAGCAATCAAATTTGGTAATGTTACCATCATCCCCCAAATGACTTTTTGCAAAGTTAATTGATGAGGTAACTAAATATGGAATCTTGCAGAATGTGTCAAATTTCTATGAAGATTTAGATGATAATGAGCAAAATGAAATAGAAGAAGCAATCTTGTTGTATTTAGACATATATAAGAAGGCTTTGGTAGAGATTTTGAAGGAAATTCCTTTATCATTATATAGTAAGTTAAATGCAAGGAGATTAGATGCAATAAGGAGGGACAGAGAAATTAAAGAAGTTAAACTTTTGAATATGTGTGGCTCTATAAATAATGAGGAAATGAAAAGGTGTATAGATGTTGCAAATAGAACAATCTTTAGCAGTAAAATCCAACAAATAGGACTAATGATGGGTAGAGTCAATGAGATAATAAATGAGACCAGAGATGGTTGGGCCCAATTCTTCCAAAAGAATCCTGATTTTCTAACTTCTCAAGAGGAATTTGCTAAGGCAACTGCTCCCACCTTTCCAAACAAATCTAAAAGGAAAGGAATTTTGGGAAGTTCAGATCAAAATTTGAATGAACTGATAGATAAACCTAAAATTGATGAGAGTGTATAGACTAAATCGACAGAGACTACATTTGTACAGTCTGGGCAAGGAAAAATAGATAATGTATAGGTTACAGATAATACTCCACCGACAGTAACAGATACTGCACCAAAGTGGCGAAGCTATCGGTGCAAAAGAGGATGAGAAAAGATATACACTGGGAGAGGATAAGGAAGAAAAGGAAAAGGAGACTATACTGGCAGTTGATTCCCCTGTAAAACTTTTGGCAATTGACACTTCTCAAGTTGAGAAGAAATCAATCACAAAGATGAGTCCCACAGAGCTAATGATGATGGCTACTCAAAAGCTAATGAAGGAAGGATCTGCAAACAAAGGAATAATAGATCAGTCAATAACAGTTTTGCATAGATTGATTCTTGATTGTATGATTGAAAATGAAGCAAACCCTTCTGGCAAGCTTAAGGCATTGACAGACCACATATCTAAAAAATTTCAATCATTGCAGCAGATTTCCGACAAGAAAGCACTTGAAAGATTTACTCTGGCCAGGAAAGTCGCTTTTGGCTAGATTATTTAGACAAAGAAGAGGAAGGTTGTAGAGAAACTCATACTCATTGAAAATTATTTGAAATAGTGTACTAACATTTACAGGGTCTATTGTAATATAGAAATTCTTATAGAAAATGTAGATAAGAGGTTAAAGGAATTACATGAAAAGATTGCTAATATTGCTAATTCTTTTGATGGACTAACTTCACTTACAACTTCCATTGATGGACAAATTTTGACTTTGGAGAACCAATTTTTTGCTTTTGAAAAGGAAAGAGACAAGATCATTCGAAGAGCAAGGAGTCTCAGAGGTTTGGTGAGTCCAAGATTGGATTCACTTGGTGTACATAAGAGGGAATGTATGGATATGCTTGTGAATCCCACACCGACAGAAGTCACTGAGAAAGAAACACTTGCACATTTACTAAGTGGACTTGTATCCATATCTAAAACATTCAAAACCGGCTGGGATACCTATGTACAGTTGCTAGAGAAAGCTTATCCGGAAATCTTGAGATTGGACAAGCTCCAGTAAAGTAATCTGTAATTTTTCTTTCAATTCTTTCACCGATCTTTGGCATTGATGCCAAAGGGGGAGTATATGTATGTGATATATATATATATATATATATATATATATATATATATATATATATATATATATATATATAAAATCCTAGGCAGAGGATGTCAAACAGAGTATATTATAGACAAATTCAATCAGCTTAGGGGGAGCATGTTTCATGTTTCAGTTGAACCGATAGGGAATCCATTTTTCACATGAGTGTTGTCATCAATGCCAAAGGGGGAGATTGTTGGCAATTGACACTCATTGTATTAATATGTTGTCAATGATGGCAACAAGATTCTACTGAAGGCATATACCGACATTTGGAGGTATACAACGACAGATATCGACATTGGAGTATTCAGGGTCATCACCGGCATTGACACCGACATCCAACAGTTCAATGAAGCCGAGATTAGTTTGGGATCCGAAAGGTTTTATTTGTAAAATCATTTTGTAATTATTGTATAGGGCTAACATTGAATATCTTTTGTATTGTAAGTCGACATAAGGCATATTCTTTGTAAAGGGTATATAAGTCAGTTTGATAGGTCATTTTGATATATGAAAAGGTAGTAGAACAAGGTGATACAAAGGATATGTATGTAGGTCATTTGTATGTGAATGTAATATCATAGTATGATCAATAGATGGTTTGTAAAGCATTCTTGGAGGAAAGGAGATATTGGTAGAAAGGTTAAGGGTTTATGATCCGGTACAGAGCAGAGCTATAACCGATACTCTTTTTGGCATGGCAAATGCATTTTGTGAGTTCACTAGTACTGTTTTATTGCAACAGAAGCTTGTAGTCAATGAGACTCTTTTGTGTTGAGCAGTGTGCTCTAGGCAGTGTGCCTTCCTGCATGTGCAAGCCCCCATGCTATGTAATATCTTTCATATGGCTAGTGAATGGATATTGTGGGTCACAAATCCCACCATGGTTTTTCCTCTTTGAGGTTTTCCACGTATAAATTCAGTGTGTTATGGTGTTCATTCATGTGGCTGGTTTATTTACTTCATGTTATATGTTTCTTCATTTACTGGTTTATATGTGTATGTTATAAAAAGTTAAAATCTTTTGTTACCGATAGAACATTGATTCACCCCCCCTCTCAGTGTTCTCGGATTCATTGTGTTCCAACAACTATATGATCCCTTAGTACACCATAGGACGTATAACGACACCAGATAGTGTCCTAAGGGGTCATAGAACACCATATGACCCTTTAGGACACCATATGGTGTTGTTATGGGTCGTATGGTGTCCTAAGGGGTCATATGGAATTCTATGACCCCTTAGGACACCATATGGTGTCGTTATGGGCCATATGGTGTCTTAAGGGGTCATATGGTGTCCAAAGGGCTCATAAGACACCATAGGACCTCTTAGGAAACAATATGACCTCTAATGCCACTTAGGGAGTCATATGGTGGGCTAATAAAATGATACATTATTTAAAGTTATGAATAGAACATCATACAATAGAACATCGATAATTTATTTTTGATATAGATAAGTTAGACCGATTTTCAGCATAAGAGAGACTCCAAGCAAACAACCAACGAGGCTTCGCTAGAAAGAAAGTGTAAGAGCTTGACCTAACCCTAAGAGTACTACCTTTATAAAACATATGATGCTCTTAAATTTGCAAGGCTATATGACTGATCTCGAATGTGACTATAGGAATTACACACTTGATTTCTTTCATGGGTATGTACCCTTTGAGGCTTTTTGACAAGTGATGATCATCATATACTACCACTGCCATGCTTGCAACAAACTTCAATTTCTTTAGATGACAGGCGTTGTGTAACAGCATGGGAACTCTCACATACCCACCATAATTATTCTCTATGACATCATCAATGTTACTCTCCCTCTTTCTCTTCCTACCGGTTGTTTCCATCTGAAAAACATATTGCAGGTAGTCTGACTCATCATTTTGCTTTGTTGACACTATTTTCAACATCTACTCTGCTCATTAAAAATACATTCAAGAAGAATATTATTGCAAGTTTCCTTGTTTGTCATGATAATGCACCTGTGGTTCAATTTCAGACCCTTCTTCCTCCTATTCAATAGACACACACAAATCCATCAGTCAATTTTCTTAGGAGAGCATAAATGATAAAAATTAAAGAGGAAGTTGCAGACAAGAAATAAATTCACTTACTTCTATAGAAGTGCAGACACAGTTGCAGTGGGGTATGGAGGGAGGGAGGGAGGGAGAGAAGAAGAGAGAGAGGGATGGGGTATGGAGTAAGGCAGAAGGAGAGAGAGAGAGAGAGAGAGAGAGAGAGAGAGAGAGAGAGAGAGAGAGAGAGAGGCACCTTGTATGCGCTTGAGAGGGGGAGACAATACACTTATATGTGTGTATATATATACTTAATATATTATATATGATATGTATATATGTATATACACATTATATATACAATATCATATTATACACACTCCCAAACTTTAAACAAACTTAGCGCATACGCATTGTTTATAGTAAGCATAGCGCGTACGCGCTGTTTATAGTAAACATAGCACATACGTGTTGTTTATAGTTAAGATAGAGTGTACGCGCTTCTTATGCCATAAGTACCCCACATGCGCTTTTTATACCATAAGTACCTTGTACGCACTTTTGACTGTTTAGGCTTGGGAATAGGCCTAGATGACAAAGCTATGGTTTGGAAGTTTGATTTCCCTTCATTTCCCTCCTTTTTGACGTGTTTTATTTTATCAAATTGGTTTCTTGACTTTGTCATCATCAAGTTTACACTTCATTAAGTGGGTATTTCTAAAATTGCCACCATGTTTTCACCCATCTTCTAAGATTTCTAACCATATAATTTTTTTTAAATTTGAATAACAATAACATATTATTATTGAATTTCTTTTACCAGTGTCTCCATAGTTCTCACAGATATAGGTGCACCATGTTTTTTAATAACTTTTGATATGCTTATCCAAATTTAAAAAACTTTATATATTATTGTAATGCACTTGATTCTTTACAATTTAAAAAAAAAATGTATTTTTGATATTTTTTTTGCAACTTATGCTTTGCGCACGAACAGGTACCTAAGTTTCAAAATGTGCTCGATTGGAAAAATCATAAAAAAAAAATACTCAACAAAAAATTACAAAAAAAATACAGATCTTCTAGTGCTCACTCTTAAATATATTTCTGCCAAAGGATTTGTCAAAATACTAAATCTAACTATGACTTTTTTTATGTGCACGTCAGACACTATGTTATATTTTGTAGAAAAAATCAGGGTCTGTTTTTTGTGTGCGAAGGATTTGAACCCCTCAATCTTATGCAATTTTGAAAAAGTTTAGTAGTTTGGAAACTAGATTCAGAGTACTAAAATATTTGTTCTTTGATTATCTTCATACCTTGAGTGGATGACTTTCAAATTTTGCCTCGAAATTCAGATTCACCTGATTTCAGAAAAATAGAAGTTTGGATGAAAAGCTTATGATTTTATTGATTTACCAATGTTTTTTCAAAGTTTAGAACCTCTAGTTGGGTAGTAGATGGCTTTTATAGAATGCCAAGACCTTCAAAATCCCCATTTGATTCTATAAAGTCATCCTTCCATCATTTCTATGTTGATAAAAAGGTTCCTATTTCAACTTTGTTGATTTTAGTTTCATTTAGTAGAAATATATTTGCATTAGATATATCTATGTGACACTTGATTAAAATATATTTTGATGGGTAAATTTTATCCCCTAACATTCTAGGGTGCAATCTTCATTACTCTCTACAATGGGGGATGCCCTCGCTTCCTAGATCTTAGAATTTTCATTTGTTGTACCATATTTTCCTCTATAAGTTCTTTGTTAATTTTTCTTCTCTTTCTTTTTTATTAGAGATTGTAGATTTGTCAATTTACAATGTTGATTGACTTATAGCATTTTCTTTCAAAGAATCTAACAAACATTTCATTTCAATGTATCCTTTAAATTATCTTTTTTGATTTTGAAGAAAATTTGAACTCAACATAATTTAGATGTCTACAACATATAATTTGCCATTAAACCAAACGCCTTTCAACCTCCAGATCATTACTTGATGGAATACTTGCATAGAAAATGAAGATATGATTCCAAATCCTGTTGATAGAAATCGACCTTGTCCAAGAAGATTTTTTCCCTTTTAGTAGCAATCTAATTTTCACCTCTGTCCCCTATTTTTCCATACACCATTCCTAAAATCTTTTTCTCAGATGGCCACAGCGAAAAGGGATTTCTCAGAATGCAAAATGTGGAAGCATAGACAAGGCATGCGAACTGTTTGACAGAATGCCTCTAAAAGATGTGTCCTCGTCGACCGCCAAATTTCACAACATTTACCAGCATCCTCCCTACTTGTGCCAAAATATGAGCTTTGGAATAGAGAATGGAATTTTATTAAATGCCCTGGTAACTGTGTATGCAAAATGTAGGAGCACAGACAAGGCAGGTGAGTTGTTTGACGCAATACCTCAAAAAAAATTGTTTCTTATACTGCATTGATTGCAAGATATGTACAAAATGGATTTGTTTCGTATGAATTGGCAGATGTACATATGAATTGTTTCGCAATTGGCAGATGTAAAGCCAGACTCGACAACCTTTGCGAACGTTCCCTCCGCCTCTGTCAAGATGGGAGCTTTGGAACAGGGCGTGGACATCCATTAAAGCATAATGGAAGGAATATTTTTTTATAAATGCTGAAAATACATATGGTGAAACATTTCCTTCCCATTCAGGTTCAACTTTCCTTCAAATATTTTGTACAAAATGCTGAATACTTAGTTCAGGCTAGTCGAGTGCACTCCATGAGATTCTATATGTCAAAATCCCCAATTTTTTCAACATTCAAAAACGCATGTCTATTAGTAAAATGTGGATTCTAAATGTGGATTCTAAATACTTGTTTGAATAGATTTCTTTATTTGGGTTATGTTGAGGTCATGTATGGACGAATTTTTTTTAATAAAAAAATCACTCGAATGACACTCCCACTCTACTCATCCTTTATCTATCATTGTTGGTTCGAGTCTCTCTTTAGAGGAGGTGAATTTTGAAGATAAGTTGGATTTTCTCAACAAGTAGTGACATAACATGAAAGAACTCAAATGTTTAAATGGAGAATAGCTTCTTTGTTAATTATCTTAGAGCTTGTGAGATTCATCTATTTTTTCTTGATGATTGCTTTATAATGGGTTTGAACCCTTCCCTATGCTTATCTAATCAAAACTTCTCGTTACTTATTGTTATTTCTTTATTGGATAACAATTACTATAGTTGAGTATTCATTCATTATTGTTACTTTGGACAAGGGCTTAAGGTTGAATTAGTAATGATTTTTCTTCTTCATATAGATAGCATTGTTTCCAAGAAAATAGTATTCAACATTTATCTCTCTAGATCTCTTTTGATGTTGCATCAATCAACTTGAAAGTTTTACGTATTTAGATACTCAGAATAAGATCTTGAATGTTTATGTCATTATTTGTGTCCGTTTGGTCTCTTTTGATGTTGCACCAATGGCCTTACTATTTTCTCTGTTGATGATGCAACCAACACATAAAATACCAAGGTTATCTTTTGAGGTTCCATCAAAATTTAGTGATGTATTCCGATTTAGGAGGTGTCCAAAAGACACTATTCCTAAGATTAGATGAATAAACTCAGCTGACCATTAATAGAAAAATAAATATTATATGTACTTAATTGTTAGCTTTTGTTTAATTTCATTTATAGAAATGTGTAGAAATATATATTTCTACATGTTTGTACAAATGAAATTATAAAAGAGTTAAACTATTTTAAAACTCCCTCGACATAAAAATATAAAAAATAAGTTCTAAAATAATATTATAATATATTAAATCATAGAAAATAAAATTGTTTTAAATTTATTTTATTTTTTTATAAATAATAATTAAAAAATGAATTTTTTAATAATTTTTTAATTTATTATTGAAAGATTTTATGTCAAACATATATAAAATTGTTTAATTATGTTTAGCTACCTTATACAAAAGCACAGATCTTTGTATTTTTTTTTAAAAAAAATTCCAACCATCCCAAAAGAACTCCACAAAATGCATCTGCAAGAATGGCCATTCAACAAAAAAATTAGTGCTTATTGGTTGTTTCTCTTCTTGATGACGATCTTGTTTTCATAAGTCATGACTAAAATATCTGCAAAGAATAGTTCTCTTCAGAGCTGTATTGTTGTTATACAACATAACAAATATGTTGATGAATCATTCAGTATGGTTTTGTACAAAGCGATTTATTTTTGGGCTATTAGTAAAATGTGCAATGAATGAAACCTCAAAAGTAATAAATATAGATTGAAAATGGTAACATTTAATTAATTTCACAATCTTACAAGTTTATATTGAAGTATCTAGACCAATATTTTCACACTTACATTTTTTCTTTAAAAGAAAATGGAACAGATCCACACAACATAGTTAGATTGGAACTAGGATTTGATAATTCCTGGCATAAAAGTGTGTGGTTGTATAGCTCTACATGTTGACATCATTTTTTTGTGAGCCACTCATGGGTTCATATGTTGGTCTATAAGTGTATATTTTCATATTAGAATTTGTTAGCCTTGTCCACTATAAAATTTGCTCCACATGCATGCCCCTTGATGTCAAGATGTGGCAATGCCATTATCTTACTCATTGGATGTTTGAAACTCAGGAATCCATTGGATGTAGAGAAAAGTTATCATTGACAAGTAATTGGAATTGCAACCTATTAAAAAAAGAGCATTCTATAATCATCTAAATTTTTAATTGTTGGCTATTGGAAATATTCCACATATTTGCAATTTGTTGTCCTTGCATGGCTTAAATTACTCTTGTGTTTTCTCATATTTGTAACTTAGTTATATATTTAACCAATCTTATTCAAGTAGAATTTTATTATTTCTATTGCATATGCATCCTTATGTTTCTCATGAGCTTGGTCTACCTATTCTTGGAAGGACGCGTCTATTCTGGCTCCAAAAGTGACCTGTCGTACCAACGACGTGCCTTGACATACATGTCCGAGACATGCATACCATGCCAATTTGCCGCAGCGGCCGGACCCACAGTATGTGGCGTGGAGTTCTTGTGGACTCACCAGTTTCAATCGTCGGGCCCCACGTGAAATTACGTGGACATGTCGGAGGACGGCCACGACTCACTTAGTGGTTAGCGACGATATTTTGTGCATAACACGCTCATTAAAAGCCAGAAAAAAAACAACTGCTGACGACTTAAGAAACCGCGTTCAGATGGCATATCGATGGGAAAAAGAGGGCGCGAGCTTCAAAAAAAGCCATAAAATTAAAAAAATAATCAACGATTTAAGAAATTGCGTTCAGACGGCATACTGGCGGGAAAAAGAGGGCGCCGCTTTCAAAAGGCGTACCTTTGTCAGAAAGCGTAGCGCCATTTTTTGCCTAACGTGGAAAAAAGAAGACTAATGCGCGATGAAAACATTATTGTTGAAGGGCAGGCTGCGTCTATTCTGGCTCATTGGTGAAGGGCTCTTGTTGAAGCAAGCTGCATTGTTGAAGGGCATCTGATTGTTGAAGGCTTAATTGTTGAAGGTTCATTATTGAGGGCGGATTTCTGGAACTGCAGTTTTCTGTGTCCTGGTGGGCATGATGTACGTTGAAATCCGCCTCTATAACTCGTCTTTTTCCTTTTTGTGTTTGGATTTTGTTTAAAATGATCAAGGTTTGCATTGTTAGGGTGAGAGACCGCATGGGACGCGTGTATGTTGGCTCCAAAAAGCCTTACATCGTGACTCCTGACTAACAAGCCATGGCAGTCTAGTAGTGGGTCAGCCCTTTTGAACGACATTTTGAACCGTAGGTTTTTGCTTTTTGCATTATGCACCATAATAGACACAGTCGTTCATTGGTCCGTTTTGCGGCCGCAGCTAAGCCAGGCCATCCGTGAATCTACGAAGGTGCATAACACACCATTTTTGTCGAATCCCCCCTTTCGCAAGGCCACAAAAAAAAGGTGGACACACAATCTGCAAATCAGTGAAGGCGCATAACATGCCATGAGAGTCTAATTGATCGTTTCGCGAGGCCATAGGAAAAGGCGGACACACAGTCTACAAATCAGCAAAGGCGCATAATACGTTATTTTAGACGCTTTCGCCATTTCGCGAGGCCAAAGAAAATCTTTGTAACTGTAGATTTTGGATTGGATGGGTGGGATTGGGTTAGAAGCTGCCCCACGGTTACAAGTCACGTTAGGGTTAGAAGTCACATTAGGGTTAGCCGTGTCGGGACGCATCTATTCTGGCTCCAAAATGACAGTATGGATTGACTAACACATGTGTTAGTCACGCATTTTAAATCGTCGATTTTGCAATAAATGGTTGTGATTGACTAACATGTCGCTATCATGTTGTACGAAAGGTCTGTTTTGGAGACCGAATCACTTTAGCCAGTCGGGGTTAGGGTTAGAAGTCGGGTTGGGGTTAGCCGAGTTAGGGTTAGAAGTCGTGTTAGGTTTTCGGTTGGTCTTGTCTAGCTCCAAAACAACAGTAGGGATTGACTAACACGCGTGTTAGGGGACTGATCAGAGCTATTCTAGCTCCAAAATGGACATGTCTGGTCTGGCTCCAAAATGACAAAATGGATTGACTAACACGTGTGTTAGTCGTGCATTTTACACCATCGATTTTGCAATAAGTGGTTGCGATTGACTAACACATCGTTATCATGTTGTACGAAAGGTCCGTTTGGAACCAGAATAACTGCTGCAGGCCTCCAAAACGGACCTATTATATAGCGTGTTAGTGATGTGTTAGTCAATCACTACCGTTGATTGCAAAATCGATAGTGTAAAATGTGTGACTAACATGTGTGTTAGTCAATCCGTACTACCGTTTTGGAGCAATCATGCACGAAATTGTGAAAGCGCATAACGCATCTTGTTAGTCGATATCGGAATGAAACTTTCTATTAGTTGTGTGCGTCATATGAATCCAAGGTCTTCGTAGGATAGCATGGATATGTGTAAGTACTTAGATTCTAGAATAACACGGAACTTGTGGTAGATGAATTTAGTTATTAGAAAGCACTAAAAAATGAATGCATAGGTTGATAAAAATTCAAATAATTTATAGACGTTGTTGTTAGTCTGAAAGATTCGCATGTCCATTTTGGAATTACAGGTATCTCGAATTCAAATATGGAGGCCAACTTTTCTTTAGAGACAAGCAAAACACAGGTCGCATTTTGGGGAGGAATAAGCGATGATAGGTTGATGACCCTGTTCATCTATGAAGACAACTTGTGTTATGATTGTCCTTTATGTGTGTTGATGATTGGATGATTTACTATCTTTGTTGACTTCTACATCTGATGATTTCCCTTATTGTGTCCTCTAGAGTATAAAGACTACAATAAGATTTATTGAGGTTAAGACTTCAAAATGTACATTCCCCATTCCACTCACTAAAAATTCCAAAATAAGGATTCATACTTAAGCTTGAAATGACACTGATCACTTCCTTTCTTAGTTTTGAAACCACATAGTGGTTAGTTGTAGAAACAACCCATTTTTCATCCCCCATAATTCTCACCACATATAAGAATATCGCCGAAAGCATTGCACCATGGATGTGAGTTTGTTGTAGATGAATATTCCCATTGATTTCCTTGATTACATTCCCTTCCTCATCTATGTCAAACTTGAAGATCAATCAAAGCTAGATTTCTACATTAGGAATTGATTTTAACCACATCTTTGTTTTCCAACTAATTGTGATTGGAGAAGCCACTACTCTGATTACAAACTATGAATCCAAATAAATGTCATTTAAGCTCAACCTTTTACGCATCCACTCCCAACATTCCTATAATAATGCACTGGGGAATTGTAATAATAAATTATCCATCATTTCTTTGCGGAGTTCAGAAAAAGGGCATTGGAAAGGCCCAATGAACCCTATTTTGATTGGTCTATCCCCAATTAATATCCCGTTGTGTAGCACTGAACATGTGAATGCTCTGGCTTTTAGGAGGACATCGAAGTTCCAACATAGATCAAAGGACCAGTGTTGTAATTTTGAGAGAAGATGAACACGTTTCACTTTGTTGAGAGTAACAAGTGCTGACAATGATGTCCATCTCATTGTTCTTATCGACATCCTCTAATTTTGAGTCCCCCATTTTCTTCATGCTCAACATTCTTTCCCTTTGTTTCATAGGGTATCCATATGAGCTAGCAGCATATCGGGACCTATCACTATATGCTACCCAGATCCCGCAGTATACCTTCAGTTGGTTCCATTTATAGATCTATCTCTAGATCCACTGAAAGATCCATACCCAAAAGCAAGGGCAGGGAAAGGGACAGGGGTATAGGCAGTTTACTTAGTGGACTAAGCTTAAGTGGATTCATAGATTATGTAGATTAAGCCAAATGACATTCAAAAAGGTATGGGAGTCTAATTCTTGCTTCCTTGTGTTGTCCTTAGGTGCTTCTTGAGTTAGTGATTGATAAGGGTCTTGTCAACATGTATCTTTGGGGATCCATCGTGTCATGGTCCTGCGAGGTCATCGAGTGCAAGAGCCTTCATTGTGAGAATGACATTTGCATTTCAAGCAAAACATTTTGGGATCTCTCTCTTAATCCCATGTAATGAACTTGTATTTGTTTTAATTTGAGTCAAAATTTCTACGATTGCTATCAATTTGGATTCGTGCATAAATTAGGGTTGCACATATCAATCTCTAAAGTTTTCCTTAGCACAACTCCAATTTTTGTTAAGCACTTGTTTGACTGGTACTCGAATGGAAGGTTGTATAACTTAAACCATGTCAGTTCCTCTACAAATTAAGTCCTTCTAGGATATAAATTTCAGCATTTCATTATATATGGTGAAAAAACATATTTTTTTGATTGTATGTGCATGAAATTGTTCTATAACATCAATTTCAAGCATTTCAATATATATGACTACAAATAAAATTAAATTCTTGTAGCACAATTGAGTTTCTATTCTGGCTCGGTAATAAATTGGAGGATTTCAATCTATATGGTGAAAAAAATAAAAATTCTTTTGATTCTATGTGCATGAAATTGTTCTCTATCTCATATTCTATATTCTCTATTCCAGATATCAATTCCAATTTTGCTATATACAATTCCCAAGATGGGATTTCACTCCCAAAGTTGGCTTGAATTAGAAGTGTTGAATGGTTAGCTACAACAAGCTCACATCTAGAGGGAGCAACTCAAAACTAATGATGTTGTGTCTGGTCCGTTTACTTGTGTTATGATTGTTCTTTATGTGTATTGATGATTGCATGATTTACTATCTTTGTTGACTTCTAAATCTGATGATTTCCCTTACTGTGTCCTCTAGAGTATAAAGACTACAATAAGATTTATTAAGGTTAAGCCTTCAAAATGTACTTTCCCCATTCCACACACTAAAAATTCCAAAAAAGGATCCATACTTAAGGTTGAACTGACACTAATCACTTCCTTTCTCAGTTTTGAAACCACATAGTGATTAGTTGTAGAAACAACCCATTTGTCATCCCCCATAATTCTCACCACATTATATAAGAATATCTCCAAAAGCATTGTGCCATGGATGTGAGTCTGTTGTAGATGAATATTCCCATTGATTTCCTTGATTGAATTCCCTTCCTCATCTATGCCAAACTTGAAGATCAATCAAAGCTAGATCTCTACATTAGGAATTGATTTTAACCACATCTTTGTTTTCCTGCTAATTGTGATTGGATAAGCCACTACTCTGATTACAAACTATGAATCCAAATAAATTTCAATCAAGCTCAACCTTTTAGGCATCCACTCCCAACATTCATATGATAATGCAATGGGGAATTATAATAATAAATTATCCATCATTTCTTTCTGGAGTTCAGAAAAAGGGCATTGGAATGGCCCAATGAACCCTATTTTGATTAGTCTATCCCTAATTAATATCTCATTGTGTAGCACTAAACATGTGAATGCTCTAGCTTTTGGGAGGACATCGAAGTTCCAACATAGATCAAAGGACCAGTGTTGTAATTTCAGGAGAAGATGAACACTTATCACTTTATTGAGAGTAACAAGTGCTGACAATGATGTCCATCTCATCGTTCTTATCGACATCCTCTAATTTTGAGTACCCCCTTTCTTCATGTTCAACATTCTTTCCCTTTGTTTCATAAGGTATCCATACAAGCTAGCAACATATTGGGACGTATCACTGTATGCTACCTAGATCCCGCGATATACCTTCGCTTGGTTCCATTTACAGATCTATCTCTAGATCCACTGAAGAATCCATACCCAAAAGAAAGGGCAAGGAAAGGGACAGGGGTATAGGTAGTTTACTTAGTGGACTAAGCTTAAGTAGATTCATAGATTATGCAGATTAAGCCAAATGACATTCAAAAAGGTATGGGAGTCTAATTCTTGCTTCCTTGTGTTGTCCTTAGATGCTTCTTAAGTCAGGGATTGATAAGGGTCTTGTCAACTTGTATCTTTAGGGATCCATCATGTCATGGTCCTACGAGGTCATCGAGTGCAAGAGCCTTCATTGTGAGAATGACATTTGCATTTCAAGCAAAACATTTTGGGATCTCTCTCTTAATCCCATGTAACGAACTTGTATTTGTTGCAATTTGAGACAAAATTTCCATGATTGCTATCAATTTGAATTTGTGCATAAATTAGGGTTGCACATATCAATCTCCAAGGTTTTCCTTAGCACAACCCCAATTTTTGTTAAGCACTTGTTTGACTGCTACTCCAATGGAAGGTTGTATAACTTAAACCATGTCAGTTCCTCTACAAATTAAGTCCTCCGAGGATAGAAATTTGAGCATTTCATTATATATGGTGAAAAAACATATGTTTTTTATTGTATGTGCATGAAATTGTTCTATAACATCAATTTCAAGCATTTCAATATATATGACAATAAATAAAATTAAGTTCTTGTAGCACAATTGAGTTTCTATTCTTGCTTTGTAAGAAATTGGAGGATTTCAAAATATATGGTGAAAAAAAAAAATTATTTTTTGACTCTATGTGCATGAAATTGTTCTATAACAAATCTGAGCATTTCAATATATATATATGACGTTCTCAGTGTTGGAATATTGTTTAGTAATTCCTCCCACTTGCATAGTTTTATGCTTTTAGTTTTTCAGCTTTATTTGGGATGATTATGCATAAAACTTGTTTTTTCGTTTTTTAGTTTTAGTTATTTGCTTTATTTCTAATTGTTAAAAATTTTCATTCCCCACTCAATGTGAGCAGTCATCAAAATAAAAACTAACCCATTTTACTCATTGATGCATCATAAACCTCACCATAAGATGACATCATGCCTACTTTCTCTTTCCTATGAGTTCCACAAGTGTAATAATTGTATTCATATTTTCATTGCCTATTTTGTAAAAGATGATACATAACTTGTTTTTAAATTCTTTTTATAACCTCCCTTATTCAATGCCATTGCAACATCTCATATAATTTCAGAGAATGATAATAAACAATATCTTGTAGCTTGTCGTGGGGGACGTGTCTATTCTAGCTCCAAAATGACAGTATGGATTGACTAACACGCGTGTTAGTCGCGCGTTTTACACCATTGATTTTTTAATAAATAGTTGCGATTGACTAACACGTCGTTATCACGCTATACGAAAGGTCTGTTTTTGAGCCAGAATAGCTTCAGCCCCTCATGGGTGTCCAACTTACCTATTTCAAGAACTTTGGAGATTCAACATTATACATTAGGAAACCAAGGAGCCACGAGATATGGCTGTATTGTTAGGAAAGATACAGTATTGTAAGGAAAGATACATGAGACATTATGGGCAGTGTATCGAGAAACATGGGCATTGCTTCCAATAATGAGGCAGAAGCAATGGCTCTGGCCAGAGGTCTCAAAATTTGTGTTGATAACGGATTTACATTAGTGGAAATAGAGAGGGACTCACAAATTATAACCACCACCAAGAACAACTCAACACCCAATTGGAAGCTTCGTCGCTATTTGGTTGATATTGAAATGCACCTTAACGAATTTCAAAATTATAGAATTTCTCCCACTTTTTGCGAAGCAAACAAAGCATTTGATTATCTAGCCACTGTTGGTGTCTCACTGGAATCATACACTGAGAAAATATCGACTTTTGACTGGCAGAATGAGCTGAAATAGATTGTAAAGGATGATTTGGCTGAATTGGTCTGCAAAGTCAAGTCAGGGATCAGATAAGAAGCATGAAGGTACCTAGGCCATCATGGAAACTTTTGATGGGTAATTCTATGGCTCAAGGTGCAACTTAACCAACGCAGACCTCAAGCTCTCTTATGATTGCACATCAGATGTCGGTGAATGTGGATCAAGCATGGGAGCTTCGTTTTAGCTAGAGGTAGGCCATACCTTAGTGGAAGGACAAACTGGAGACCTCTATTTTTTCATGCGCTTTGGCAGATTGGTTTCAGGTCGGTTAGATAAAGTACATATGACTAACGACTTGACAAGTTCTTAGAATAGTAAAGATATGTTGTTCTAATGAAGCTTGATTGGATGTCGGGCATGTTCTGGTCTCTAGACTTCTCTAGAAATTCTGAAACTTTATATAAGGAATGGTTCAAAATGAAATCTTAAGCCTGGAAGTATCGATCTCAACCGATGGTGCATCATTTTGGTCTCAATTGCTTATGTAGAGAGGAATCGATCCAGGCCCATAGCAGCCGGCTATTTCAAGCAAACGATGTGGTCTGGAATGTTGTATGGCGGATGGCTAATGGTATATTATGTGGTAATTGACAGTGGTGTGATGGGTTTGTTTATGAGGTTGTCATTTGCGCTATGGTTGACATATTCGATTCAAAGGAAGTGAACATACAAACGATCGACAACTTTGTCCGCTCATCTGATGGACAAGCCCTGACAAATACCATTCTAGAGTTGGATTTTGATTGTTGGGTAAGCACCCTCAACATCTATTTTAACCACACCAACTACATCTCCTCTGAATTGAAGGAGTCAGAAAGTGAAGATGAGGAAATTGCCCAAAAAAGGGTAGCACGGGAGAGGAGGAATAACTTCATCCAGGAGGCATGGGAGGTGTTTAGGGTAGGGGTCAGGAATGGGAATCTGGATCCCTTTCGTAGACCACTCAAATCCGATGATAACTGGCTCTCAACATCACCCATTCTCAAACTAATGGAGATTGGAGAGAACATCGTTGTCATACTACAACACATTAGGAATTAGTTTTGCTCTTTAGCTACAATTTCTAGTTTTGCATATGTCACTTGAAACTACACTTCTATGACCCTATTGCAGACAATAGGAATAATTTTGTAAAATTAGCAGTAGCACTATTTTAGGTACTTACCGACTATGTTATAAAGCATCTTGTTATGGTAAATAGAAAAAGTCTCAGGTGACACTATGTTCGAAATGACTCACAATTGTAGGTACATGGAGTACCTTTGATGGTCATTTTGCAACTCACCTTGAGTCTACATGAGCTACAAAAGCTTGTGATAAGAATGGATTATTGTCTCCTTCCAATATGCAGACCTAAACAATATGTAGACATTACAATTTGTAAAGAACCAATATTTCTTAGAGTTCTTGATGCCAATTTTTGAAAACAATGTGTGTTAAGTATTGAAGTAGTCAAATACAAATTTTCTCTCACAGTTGCCAAAAAAATTACTTTTCTTCATTTGTATCTTTTGGAAAAATCTTCCTTGATGACCTCCATGAACCATTGATGTACCTAGATTACCTGGACCCATCGTAGACTTACACCATCACACAATTGTTTTTGCATCTATCAACTCATCACCACCTTCGTACTTCAATTCTTCTTTAGCTAGGACTCTTTTTACACATGCTCCTACACCATCGTGCTCTCCGTTACCATGTCTAGCCTCAGTGAAATTCCAAAAATGTTGTACACCGCTTGTCATATGCATCCTTGTCAACCAATAAAACATCCTTGCATTCTTGAATTGTGCGGTGCAATTATTTCACCATATTAAGTGCTAGTTGTATCGTATGTTCCTTTCCCTTAAACTATCATAGAAAACTTTAAAGCATCTTTGTACAAACTCCGATGAATGAGTACGATCATCACTTATGTAGAAGTGATACTCTCTTACAACCTTTCTATCCTCCTCTGTGCTATCATCTACATGGATGAATGCTATGTGTACAAAAATAGAAACTTGTGTAGAATGATAATACATAGATTGCACTTCATTTTGAGGTTCTAGTGTATAATTTTAAGTAAAATCAATGATAGAGACAATGGTGCCAAGAGGAAATGTGTCCTTACATAACTTGAATTGCTCATCTAACCATCGAGCTCTATGTGTATGCATTATGTATTGATAAACTAGTTTCTCTTGAAACATTTTCATAAATTCAGCTATACATATATCATTTTTCACTAGCTCACATCTCTTCAAATCTTTTCCGTCTTTAAATCCATATGTGATTGTCTTGTATTTTCCAAAAGAAACTAGTTTCCTACTAATTTCATGTGTGCTCTCCAAATGTATGCATCTTGGTAAATGTTTCAAACCACCAAATATAGCACAAAAACCTTCCAAACAAGACATCTTATAATAAATGCAACCATCGTGTCTATTACATAGCACACTTGAAATTAATTATCTTATTTACTTAGGAGGTGCTTGTATATTGCATTCCCGCAAAACATCGTTAGTGTGCAAAGTAGAACAAATATGACAAAAAATATCATAGTGCATGGAAAATTCAATATGCATCCTACAACAACACATGGTGCATACATGATTAATCTTAATATAAAAAGGTTTTGCCATTTCAAAAAATCTTTGAGAAATTCTTATTTGAGGAAACTTTTGAAGGAATCTTTCATAAAATTTAGTTTGAGTCATATCCAAATAGTGTTTGGCATGTGGCTAATGATTTGTAAACCGGATTCACCTTCTAACATCTCTTTGGTTGGGCAAAACTCTTGTGTTTTCATGCCAAAAAAACCCAATTAATGTTCTTAGTGCATCAACAACAACCTTTTCTTTGCATGGTAGTCTACTCGAGAATGCCCAAAGAGAATTATTATTAGGTTCCTCTATTTTTTCTCGCCTCTTTAATGCTTTACTTAATGTTGTTCTACTAACGTTTAATGACTTGTTTTGCTTATCAAATGATCTTTTTTTATTTTCTTGCTCATTATGGTTGATGTAATGACACGTCGAGTAGCATTAGAATCTTTAGTACGTGATTTTGAACCAATAGCTTGATATGCATCAAATAGATTTATCACAATAGTTCTTTCACTGTTACTTTCAGATGATCTTAGGCCTAGAATTTTCATTGTCTCTCTAAAATTCAAATTTTTAATCATTTGAATAATTAATTGACATCTTGCGGTTTGTTTTAAGTTTTCAAAATGGTTTCGCCATATACTTTTAACCATTCTCCTACAAGTTCATTCCTTCATTTTATCAGGCATTGGCTTCAATATATTCTCATCAATGTCAATTAGATACTTTGGTTTCCTATGAATGATTCTAGGAGGTGTTAACATAGGTGCATTATGTACATTCAATTTATCAAATAGAGAAGGTCTATGTTGATCATTTAATTGATTATTCAATGTGGTATCTTCTTCAATTGCATTAGATTGATACGGTAAATAAAATGTCTCTTCTTCAATTGCATTAGGTGCATTATGTTCGTTTGGTAAATCGAATTGAGATGTTGAGGATGACATACCTTCTTCTCCCATTGTTCTTATGTCACATAATTTCTTCATACACTGCCTTTGTCTTTCCTTTTCAACCTCTCGTTGTTCCATCGTTCCTCGCTTGTTCTTTCCCATGGTTGATATCAGTTGTCCTAAATAGAATCATATTACATATATATGTAAACAAAAGTTCATAAATAAATAAATAACCATAAATATGCATCTTATCATTATTTTTTGAATCAAAACTATTAAACAATCACAATAATATTGACAAAATTAATAAGAAAAACAATTCAATCATTTGAAATCATGCAAAAACAAAAAATTCACTTACTTCTATGTATAAAAAGTGATAGAAGTGTAGATAGAGTTGCAGTGGGGCCTTCAACAACCTCAAAAACTTCTTTTGAGGCCGTTGAGGCTCTTGGGAAAGTAAAACTATGTATAAGTACCCTGTATGCACTATATTAATAACTGCATTAGCACTGTTAGTCCATAAAATGTTGGCAAGCCCAACGGTACTTTTTTTCCACCTTGTACTAATCACTAGTGCATATGCACTCCTACTCCTTAAATATTATGGTAGGCCAACGAACTAATAGGCTCATTACCCCATACACACTTAAAACTAATAAGTAGCGCATACACGCTCCTAAGCCTTAAAATGTTATTGCAGGGCAGTGAACTAATAGGCTCAGTACCTCGTACGTGCTATTTGTAGTAAAGAAAATGTGAAGGTAAATGGAGGGAGGGAGAGAGGTAGAGAAAGAGAGGGAGAGAGGTAGGGAGGGGGAGAGAGGGAGAGAAGGAGAGCGAGAGAGAGAGAGAGAGAGAGAGAGAGAGAGAGAGAGAGAGAGAGAGAGAGAGAGAGAGAGAGAGAGAGAGAGAGATAGAGGGGGGGAAAGTAAGGGGAGGGAGAGAGGAGGGGTGGAGGGAGGGAGAGAGGGAGAGAAGAAGGGGTATGGAGGAAGGGAGAAGGGGAGAGAGAGGGAGAGAGAGAGAGAGAGAGAGCGAGAAGAAGGGGTATGGAAGAAGAGAGAAGGGGAGATAATCAAGTCTCTATTTTTCACTTAAGTCTCTCTCTCTCTCTCCCCCATTTTTTATCTCTAAAATACCTTCCTCTCATCCTCTATCTCTCTCTCTCTCTCTTTCTCCCCTTCTCGCAGGTGTATATGTCTCTCATTCTCTCCCTCTCTCCTCCCCCTCCCTCTCTCCCTTTCTCATTACCTCTCTTTCTCACTCTCTCCCTCTCTCCCTCCCTTCACACCTCTCTCTCTCTAGTCTCTTGTACTCTCATTCCATCCTTTCCTCCCTCTCACTCAGACTCTCTCTATCTCTCACCCTCTCTCTCCTTCCCTCTCTCCACCTCTTAGGTCTTTCTTTCTCTCCCAAACCCTCTAGCAACCTCTCTCTCTCTCTCTCTCTCTCTCTCTCTCTATCTCTCTGAGTCCCCTTCTCCGTGTCACTCTCTATCTCTATCTCTCCCTCTTAGTCTCTATCTATCTATCTCACCCTCCTCCTCTCTTAGGTGTATCTCTCTCCCATTGCACCCCTCTCCTCCCTCTCTCTCCCTCTCTAGGGTCATATGGTATCCTAGGGATCCATGCATGTATCCTAAGGGGTCATAGGACACCATATGAATCCTTAGGAAACCATATAACCCATAACGATAAATAAGAGGTCATATGGAGTCATAAGGGGCACACCATACGACCCATAATGACACCAAATGGTGTCCTAAGGGGTCATAGAACACTATATGACCTTTTAGGACACTATATGACCCATAACGACACCATATAGAGTCCTAAGGGGTCAAATGATGTCCTAAGGGGTCGTATGAGACCATATGACCCCTTAGGACACCATATGACACCTAACAACACCATATAGTGTCCTAAGGGGTCATAAGGTATCCTAGGCGTCATAGGACACCATAAGACACATAACAACACTATATGGTGTCCTAAAGGGTCATAGGACACCATATGACCCTTAGAACACAATATGGCCCCTAACAACATCTAAGGGGTCATAGGGTGTTCTAAGCGGTCATAGGACACTATTGTTGGCATTTGACACTCATTGGATTCATATGTTGTCAATGATGGCAACAAGATTCTATTGAAGGCATATACTGACATTTGGAGGCATACACCGACATATACCGACATTGGAGTATTCAGGGTCATCACCGGCACTGACATTGGCATCCAACAGTTTAGTGAAGCCGATATTAGTTTGGGATCCGAAAGGTTTTATTTGTAAAATCATTTTGTAATTATTGTATAGGGCCGACATTGAATATCTTTTGTATTGTAAGCCGACATAAGGCATATTGTTTGTAAAGGGTATATAAGTCAGTCTGATAGGTCATTTTGATATATGACAAGGTAGTAGAACAAGGTGTTGCGAAGGATATGTATGTAGGTCATTTGTATGCAAATGTAATATCATACTATGATCAATAGAGGGTTTGTAAAACATTCTTGGGGGAAAGGAGATAATGGTAGAAGGGTTCAAGGTTTATGAATCGATATAGAGCAGAGCTATAACTGAAACACTTTTTGGCATTGAAGATGCATTTTGTGAGTTCACCAGTACTATTTTATCTTAGCAGAAGCTTGTAGTCAGTGAGACTCTTTTGTGTTGAGCAGTGTGCTCTAGGAAGTGTGCCTTTCTACATGTGCAGGCCCCCATTCTATGTGATATTTTTCATATGGCCAGTGAATTGATATTGTGGGTCACAAATCCCACCGTGGTTTTTCCTCTTTGAGATTTTTCACGTATAGATTCAGTGTGTTATGGTGTTCATTCATGTGGTTGGTTTATTTTCTTCCTGTTATATGTTTCTTCATTTATCGTTTTATATGTGTATGTTATAAAAGGTTAAAATATTGTGTTATCAACTGAACACTGATTCACATGGATTCATATGTTGTCAATGATGGCAACAAGATTCTATTGAAGGCATATATCGACATTTGGAGGCATACACCGAAAAATGCTGACATTGGAGTATTCAGGGTCATCACCGATTCCGACACCGACATCCAACAGTTCAGTGAAGCTACCATCAGTTTGGGATCCGAAAGGTTTTATTTATAAAATCATTTTGTAATTATTGTATAGGGCTAACATTGAATATCTTTTGTATTGTAACCCGACATAAGGCATATTGTTTGTAAATGGTATATAAGTCAGTCTGATAGGTCATTTGGATATATGACAAGGTAGTAGAACAAGGTGATGCGAAGGATATGTATGTAGGTCATTTGTATGTGAATGTAATATCATACTATGATCAGTAGATGGTTTGTAAAGCATTCTTGGAGGAAAGGAGATACCGGTAGAAGGGTTCAGGGTTTATGAACTGGTACAGAGCAAAGCTATAACCGGAACTATTTTGGGCATTATAGATGCATTTTGTGAGTTCACCACTACTATTTTATCACAGCAGAATCTTGTAGTCAGTGAGACTCTCTTGTGTTGAGAAGTGTGCTCTAGGAAGTGTGCCTTCTTGCATGTGCAGGCCCCAATGCTATTCAATATCTTTCATATGGCCAGTGAATTGATATTGTGGGTCACAAATCCCACAGTGGTTTTTTCTCTTTGAGGTTTTCCACATATAAATTCAATGTGTTATGGTGTTCATTCATGTGGTTGGTTTATTTACTTCATGTTATATGTTTCTTCATTTACCGATTTATATGTGTATGTTATAAAATGTTAAAATCTTGTGTTACCGACTGAACATTGATTCACCCCCCCTCTCAGTGTTCTTGGATTCATTGTATTCCAACAACTATATGATCCCTTAGCACACCATAGGACCTATAACGATAACAAATAGTGTCCTAAGGGGTCATAGAACGCCATATGACCCTTTAGGACACCATATGGTGTTCTTATGGGTTGTATGGTGTCCTGAGGGGTCATATGGTATCCTATGACCCCTTAGGACACCATATGGTGTCGTTAAGGGTCGTATGGTATCTTAAGGGGTCATATGTTGTCCTAAGGGGTCATAGGACACCATATGACCTCTTAGGAAACAATATGACTTCTAATGCCACCTAAGGGGTCATATGGTGGGCTAATAAAATGATATATTATTTAAATTTATGAATAAATTTTTTTACAATAGAACATCAATAGTTTATTTTTGATATAGCTAAGTTAGACCATTGTCAGCATAAGAGAGACTCCAAGTGAACAAACAATGAGGCTTCGCTAAAAAGAAAGTATAAGAGCTTGACCTAACCCTAAAAGTACTGCCTTTCTAAAACATATGATGCTCTTAAATTTGCAAGGCTATAGGATTGATCTCAATTGTGACTATAGGAATTACACACTTGATTTATTTCATGGGTATTGTATACACGTAAAAATGGTCTAAAGATAGTTAATTAAATACGCGGTTATTTGATTAATTCCCCTTCCCAATTAATTGAATTCACAAGCAATTTAATTAATTTCTCTATTCATCTACTAGTAAATAAATCTAAATGATTTATTTATATAGTTCATTTCATAGCCCCCTTTGATTAATTAATTCTAAATTAATTAATGTCTCCCCATATTAGTCAAGTCTTCTAATCCCTAATTAAGATTAACAAACTCTAGTTTGTTGAGATTAATTACCATTTTCAATTATTTGAATTTCTAAATTCAATTGAGCACATGGCTCCTAATTTTTAACCACCTAACCTAATCGTCCCTTAACTTAACCCATTTCACCTAATTTTGGGTCTAACTAACCCTATCTTATCTTACACATTCTAACCTCCTTATCCTAACCTCCCATGGTGTGGATATTCTCTCCTTGAGACACATGGCTCTTTTTCTACATGTCTCCTCCCTTGGACACTTGCCCTCTCATGAGGAAGGCTCCTTGACACTTGTCATCGTAGAGATGACAAGTGTCCCTTCCTCCAACCTCTTCTCCAACTTCCTCAATCTTGGCCCTTGATATCTTCAGATCAGATCTAGACCGTCGATTCTTGCCACCTCAGCTTTGGCCTTGGAATTCCTATAAATATCCCCCATTTTGGAGTAATAAGGATCCCATCTCATATCAATTTAGGTATCATTACTATAGACAATTTGCATTTTCAATTATCTAGTAATTAGCTTTTGGATTAACCATAGCATGTTAATCTAATTTCTTAAATCATGCATTTCGTATCATCCCCATAGTCAATCATGATCAAATAAGCTACTCAACTCTTGAGTTGTCACTTTGGAGGTCATTGCTTCGTTGAGAGCCCATCAATTCAACACCTTCAAGGTCCTCAAGAATAGAGGAAGATGGGACATTTCAAGGAAGGCTTATGGTTTGCATTTCTAATCTAGTTTTCAATTAAGATTTTCAATTACATTTTATTGTCTCATTATATGTGTATGCCTCCTATATACCACATTTTTAGCGTCACAGGTATGTACCCTTCTAGGCCTTTTGACAAGTGATGATCATCATATACTACCACTGCCATGCTTACAACAACAATTTTTTTAGATGACAGGCATTGTGTAACAACATGGGAACTCTTGCATACCCACCACTATCATTCTCTGTGAAATCATCAGTGTTACTCTCCCTCTTTCTCTTCCTACAAGTTGTTTCCTTCTGAAAAACATATTGTAGGTAGTCTGACTCATCATTTTGCTTTGTTGACACTATTTTCGACATCTACTATGCTCATTAAAAACACATTCGAGAAGAATTTTATTGCAGGTTTAATTGTTTGTCACGATAATGGACCCGTGGTTCAATTTCAAACCCTTCTACCTCCTATTGAACAGACAAATCCATCAGTCAATTTTCTTAGGAGAGCACACATGATAAAAATCAAAGAGGAAGTTGTAGACAAGAAATAAATTCACTTACCTCTATAGAAGTGCAGACACAGTTGCAGTGGGGTATGGAGGGAGGGAGGGAGAGAAGAAGAGAGAGAGGGATGGGGTATGGAGGAAGGGAGAAGAGGAGAGAGAGAGAGAGAGAGAGAGAGGGAGAGAAAGAGAGGCACCTTGTATGCACTTGAGAGGGGGAGACAATACACTTATATGTGAGAGTATATATATATTTAATATATTATATATTATTATATACATACATACATACATATATATATATATAGATATATATTATATATTATATATAGATATATATTATATATTATATATAAAAATTTTATATGATATGTATATACACATATTATATATACAATATCAGATTATACACACTCCCAAAATTTAAACAAACGTAGCACATACGCGCTGTTTATAGTAAACATAGTGCATACACGTTGTTTATAGTTACTGTAGACACCCAAAAATGGTCAACGCTTGCGGAATCATACTTTAACATTTGCGCATTGCCTCATTTTAGGTTTTTGCGTCGCATTAACATTTCTCCTATGTCATGCACTTGGTCTTTATCATTTGCGAACATCGAGTCATTCTTCTATATTCTTCAATCATCTCGTCTTCGAATTTGGTCTTGTCGACAACATTATCCAGTCATGATTTTGATCGATTTTATCTTATTGCATCAATGAGCATGCTTATTTGTCATCATTTTGGACATCGTCAATCCTAATTAGGGTTTTGTCCTCCTGTCAATCTTGCGATCAATTTGTCATCAATCATTGTTCTCTTATCAATTTTATCCTCAATCTTATCATTTCGGACATCGTCAATCCTAATTAGGGTTTTGTCCTCTTGTCGATTTATCATCAATCCTTCAATCTTGTCATTTTGCGATCATTTCGCTATCGATCATTGTCTATCTCAATTATGTCAATTTGGATCAATTTGTCATTGTTCCTCGTCAATTGGCGCATTTATCAATCAAATTATTTTGTCAATTATGTCAATTTGGATTAATTTGTCATTGTTCCTCGTCAATACCCCCTTTTTGACTACCATCTTTGTGCACTTACCCAGACAGTTCTTGGACTTGTTCAATGCAGACGATGAGATTTATGAGGTGGTTTTGGAAATGGTGGATGCATCGCTGAATTTGCAGGGACATTGGTGTAACGGTCTTATATATGAGGTGGTGATCGTACCTTTTTTTGACATTCTGGAGTCAAAGGAGAGGTGTATCGAGTTACTTGGCGACTTTGTGAAAGCACTAAATGGGCATGTAGTGGTAGATGCTTTGTTGGAGTTGCAAAATGGTACGAAGGAAAGCATTATGAGGATTTAATTCAACCCATCTACATATCATTCATCAGACTCAGAAGAGGAGTCTGAAGCGGAAGATGACCAGGAGGGGCCTGATGAGCAGGGAGAGGAAAGTAGTGATGTGGACTTAGAGGACAAAGAGGAAACATAGAGGAAGGTAGAGAAAAGGTGGGAAGAATAGGTTTGTCGTGGATGCATGGCCAGTTTTTAGACAAGGGGTGCTGGACGGGGATCTATCAAAATTCAGACAACTCAAGGACTCAGATGATTGGTGGTTGACAGAGGAATCAACGAATACCCTGTTCAATCTCGGAGAGTTGGTGTCTCAATTGCTGGATTCTCTCATGTAATTGGTACCTGGGTGTGTTGAGATGGTGTGTAGTTCATAAGGTTGTGTTTGTGCTCCATCTTTTGTTTAAGTTTGGAGCATTAGTCCTGCTCTGTAATGTATTTCCATGTAAGCATTTCCTTTTGGAAGTAATATAAGGAGCTATCCCCATTAAAGAATAACACTTACCATTAAAAAAAAATAACTTTTTAAAATTAGAAACCATAAAATTATAGATCTTTTTCATAGATTGGTGCACACACACACACACACACATATATATATATATATATATATATATATATATATATATATATATATATATATATAAAACTTTTGAAGTGAGACTAATCATAATATAGACATAGTTTTATATCATACATTGTAACTTTTATGTATGGTTCTATTTTTTGGTTGAAGAAAGAACATTAATACCTCGTGCATAAATATTTTTAAAAAAATTAAATCTATTTTAATATTTTTCTTTTTGCGTGGAGAAACGACCTTAATAATTGCAAGAACATTAATACTTACATTATCAAGATGTCAACCATTTGCAGGCATTCACTCTCTTGTTTTATGAGTATCTTTGTCATGGAACAACTCCAAAAATTCTCTCTCTTTGTTGGGTAGTAATGCAAGATGAAAAGATTTCAAAACTTTGCCATCCTCTAAAGATAAGATCCTCAGAGGAAGAATACTTCCACAAGCACTTCTTTTCGATTTTAAGAGCATTATACCAGAAGTGATCTTTGTTTCTTCATTTTCTTTGTCAGATATGGAGTACAAGAGTGTATAGTTCTTCAAATCAAACACCTTGTAAATATGATCTTGAGCTGAAAAAACAAGAACTTTCCCATTGAGAGGGTCGAGTTTTACGAGCTTTTCACCCTCAAACAAAGCAAAGACAGCATCTGGTTGAGCTCTTCTAATGTACACAAGTAGGGTTGTTTTGTACAACACTTCCCTTTCTCTACCGTTGTCTTGTAATAAATTGATAGTAATTCCAGAATTAATGCTGCTTCATGGAAAATTTGTTTTCAATACTTACTTTTTATATCACTTGAAAGGATGTTTTAAAAGGATGTTCCAAGTCCAAATTGAGATTATCCATCATTTCTTTGCGGAGTTCAGAAAAAGGGCATTGGAAAGGCTCAATGAACCCTATTTTGATTGGTCTATCCCCAATTAATATCTCATTCTGTAGCACTGAACATGTGATTGCTCTGGCTTTTAAGAGGACATCAAAGTTCCAACATAGATCAAAGGACCAAGGTTGTAATTTCAAGAGAATATGAACACATTTCACTTTGTTGAGAGTAACAAGTGCTGACAATGATGTCCATCTCATCGTTCTTATCGACATCCTCTAATTTTGAGTCCCCCATTTTCTTCATATTCAACATTATTTCCCTTTGTTTCATAGGGTATCCATACGAGCTAGCAGCATATCGGGACCTATCACTATATGCTACCCAGATCCCGTAGTATACCTTTGCTTGGTTCCATTTACAGATCTATCTCTAGATCCACTGAAAGATCCATACCCAAAAGCGAGGGCAGGGAAAGGGACAGGGGTATAGGTAGTTTACTTAGTGGACTAAGCTTAAGTGGATTCATAGATTATGTAGATTAAGCCAAATGACATTCAAAAAGGTATGGGAGTCTAATTCTTGCTTCCTTGTGTTGTCCTTAGGTGCTTCTTGAGTTAGTGATTGATAAGGGTCTTGTCAACATGTATCTTTGGGGATCCATCGTGTCATGGTCCTACGAGGTCATCGAGTGCAAGAGCCTTCATTGTGAGAATGACATTTGCATTTCAAGCAAAACATTTTGGGATCTCTCTCTTAATCCCATGTAACGAACTTGTATTTGTTGCAATTTGAGTCAAAATTTCCACGATTGCTATCAATTTGGATTCGTGCATAAATTAGGGTTGCACATATCAATCTCCAAGGTTTTCCTTAGCACAATCCCATCTTTTGTTAAGCACTTGTTTGACTGGTACTCGAATGGAAGGTTGTATAACTTAAACCATGTCAGTTCCTCTACAAATTAAGTCCTTCTAGGATATAAATTTGAGCATTTCATTATATATGGTGAAAAAACATATGTTTTTGATTGTATGTGCATGAAATTGTTCTATAACATCAATTTCAAGCATTTCAATATATATGACTACAAATAAAATTCAATTCTTGTAGCACAATTGAGTTTGTATTCTGGCTCGGTAAGAAATTGGAAGATTTCAATATATATGGTGAAAAAAATAAAAATTCTTTTGATTCTATGTGCATGAAATTGTTCTCTATCTCATATTCTATATTGTCTATTCTGGATATCATATCCAATGTTGCTATATACAATTCCCAAGATGGGATTTCACTCCCAGAGTTGGCTTGAGTTAGAGGTGTTGAATGGTTAGCTACAACAAGCTCACATCTAGAGGGAGCAACTCAAAACTAATGATATTGTTGCTGGTACGTTTACTTGTGTTATGATTGTTCTTTATGTGTGTTGATGATTGTATGATTTACTATCTTTGTTGACTTCTAAATCTAATGATTTCTCTTACTGTGTCCTCTAGAGTATAAAGACTACAATAAGATTTATTGAGGTTAAGACTTCAAAATGTACTTTCCCCATTCCACACACTAAAAATTCCAAAATAAGGATCCATACTTAAGGTTGAAATGACACTGATCACTTCCTTTCTTAGTTTTGAAACCACATAGTGGTTAGTTGTAGAAACAACCCATTTGTCATCCCCCATAATTCTCACCACATTATATAAGAATATCGCCAAAAGCATTGCGCCATGGATGTGAGTCTGTTGTAGATGAATATTCCCATTGATTTCCTTGATTGCATTGCCTTCCTCATCTATGTCAAACTTGAAGATCAATCAAAGCTAGATCTCTACATTAGGAATTGATTTTAACCACATCTTTGTTTTCCAACTAATTGTGATTGGAGAAGCAACTACTCTGATTACAAACTATGAATCCAAGTAAATGTCAATGAAGCTCAACCTTTTACGCATCCACTCCCACCATTCCTATGATAATGCAAAGGGGAATTCTAATAATAAATTATCCATCATTTCTTTCTGGAGTTCAGAAAAAGGGCACTGGAAAGGCCCAATGAACCCTATTTTGATTGGTCTATCCCCAATTAATATCTCATTGTGTAGAACTGAACATGTGAATGCTCTGGCTTTTGGGAGGACATCAAAGTTCCAACATAGATCAAAGGACCAGTGTTGTAATTTCGGGAGAAGATGAACACTTTTCACTTTATTGAGAGTAACAAGTGCTGACAATGATGTCCATCTCATCATTCTTATTGACATCCTCTAATTTTGAGTCCCCCATTTCTTCACGTTCAACATTCTTTCCCTTTGTTTCATAGGGTATCCATACGAGCTAGCAGCATATTGAGACCTATCACTGTATGTCGCACAGATCTCAAAGTATACCTTTGGTTGGTTCCATTTATAGATCTATCTCTAGATCCACTGAAGAATCCATACCCAAAAGCAAGGGCAGGGAAAGGGACAGGGGTATAGGCAGTTTACTTAGTGGACTAAGCTTAAGTGGATTCATAGATTATGCAGATTAAGCCAAATGACATTCAAAAAGGTATGGGAGTCTAATTCTTGCTTCCTTGTGTTGTCCTTAGGTGCTTCTTAAGTCAGGGATTGATAAGGGTCTTGTCAACATGTATCTTTAGGGATCCATCATGTCATGGTCCTGCGAGGTCATCGAGTGCAAGAGCCTTCATTGTGAGAATGACATTTGCATTTCAAGCAAAACATTTTGGGATCTCTCTCTTAATCCCATGTAACGAACTTGTATTTGTTGCAATTTGAGTCAAAATTTCCACGATTGCTATCAATTTGGATTCGTGCATAAATTAGGGTTGCACATATCAATCTCCAAGGTTTTCCTTAGCACAACCCCAATTTTTGTTAAGCACTTGTTTGACTGGTACTCGAATGGAAGGTTGTATAACTTAAACCATGTCAGTTCCTCTACAAATTAAGTCCTTCTAGGATAGAAATTTGAGCATTTCATTATATATGGTGAAAAAACATGTTTTTGATTGTATGTGCATGAAATTGTTCTATAACATCAATTTCAAGCATTTCAATATATATGACTAGAAATAAAATTAAATTCTTGTAGAACAATTGAATTTCTATTCTTGCTCGGTAAGAAATTGGAGGATTTCAATATATATGGTGAAAAAAAATAATTATTTTTTGACTCTATGTGCATGAAATTGTTCCATAACAAATCTGAGCATTTCAATATATATATATATATAATGTTCTCGGTATTGGAATATTGTTTAGTAATTCCTCCCACTTGCATTGTTTTATGCTTTTAGTTTTTTAGCTTTATTTGGGATGATTATGCATAAAAGTTGTTTTCATTTTTTAGTTTTAGTTATTTTCTTTATTTCTAATTGTTAAAAATTCTCATTCCCCACTCAATGTGAGTGGTCATCAAAATAAAAACTAACCCATTTTACTCATTGATGCATCATAAACCTCACCATAAGATGGCATCATGCCTACTTTCTCTTTCCTATGAGTTCCACAAGTGTAATAATTGTATTCATATTTTCATTGCCTATTTTAAAAAATATGATACATAACTTGTTTTTAAATTCCTTTTATAACCTCCCTTATTCAATGCCATTGCAACATCTTATATAATTTCACAGAATAATAATAAACAATATCATGTAGCTCCTTGTGGGGGACGCATCTATTCTAGCTCCGAACAATAGTATAGATTGACTAACACACATGTTAGTCGTGTGTTTTACAGCATTGATTTTTCAATAAATGGCTGCGATTGACTAACACATCGCTATCACGCTATACGAAAGGTCTTTTTTGAGCTAGAATAGCTTCGGCCCCTCATGGGTGTCCAACTTACCTATTTCAAGAACTTTGGAGATTCAACATTATACATTAGGAAACCGAGGAGACGCGAGATATGGCTGTATTGTTAGGAAAGATACAATATTGTTAGGAAAGATATAGGAGACATTATGGGCAGTGTATCGAGAAACATGGGCATTGCTTCTAATAATGAGGCAGAAGCAATGGCTCTTGCCAGAGACCTCATAATTTGTGTTAATAACGGATTTACATTAGTGGAAATAGAGAGGGACTCACAAATTATAATCAACACCACCAAGAACAACTCGACACCCAATTAGAAGCTTCATCACTATTTGGTTGATATTGAAATGCACCTTAACCAATTTCAAAATTATAGAATTTCCCACACTTTTTGCGAAGCAAACAATGCAGTTGATTATCTAGCCAATGTTGGTGTCTCACTGGAATCATACACTGAGAAAATATCGACTTTTGACTGGCAAAATGAGCTGAAACATATTGTAAAGGATGATTTGGTTGAATTGGTCCGCAAAGTCAAGTCAGGGATTAGATAAGAAGCATGACGGTACCTAGGCCATCATGGAAACTTTCAATGGGTAATTCTATGGCCCAAGGTGCAGACATAACCAACGTGGACCTCAAGCTCTCTTATGATTGCGCATCGGATGTCGGTGAATGTGGATTGAGCATGGGAGCTTTGTTTTAGCTAGAGGTAGGCCATACTTTAGTGGAAGGACAAACCAGAGACCTATCTTTTTTCATGTGCTTTGGCAGATTGATATTAGGTCGGTTAGATAAAGTACGTATGACCAACGACTTGACAAGTTCTTAGAATAGTAAAGATATGTTGTTTTGATGAAGCTTGATTGGATGTCGGGCATGTTCTGGTCTCTAGACTTCTCTAGAAAGTCTGAAACTTTATATAAGGAATGGTTCAAAATGCAATCTTAAGCCTGGAACTATCGATCTCAACTGATGGTGCATCATTTTGGTCTCAATTGCCTATGTAGAGAGGAATCGATCCAAGCCCAATGCAGTCGGCTATTTCAAGCAAACGATGTGGTCTGGAATGTTGTATGGCGGGTGGCTAATGGTATATTGTGTGGTAATCGACAGTGATGTGATGGGTTTGTTTATGAGGCTATCATTTTCCCTATTGTTGACATATTCTATTCAAAGGAAGTGAACATACAGATGATTGACAACTTTGTCCGCCCATGTCCGCCCATCTGATGGACAAGCCCTGACAAATGCCATTCTAGAGTTGGATTTTGATTGTTGGGTAAGCACCCTCAGCATATATTTTAACCACACCAACTACATCTCCTCTGAATCGGAGGAGTCAGATAGTGAATATGAGGAAATTTACCAAAAAAGGGTAGCACAATATAGGATGAATAACTTCATCCAGGAGGCATGGGAGGTGTTTAGGGTAGGGGTCAGGAATGAGAATCTGGATCCCTTCTGCAGACTACTCAACTCCGATGATAACTAGCTCTCGACATCAGCCGTTGTCAAACTAATGGAGATTGGAGAGAACATCGTTGTCATACTACAACACATTAGGAATTAGTTTTCCTCTTTAGCTACAATTTCTTATTTTGCATATGTCACTTGAAACTACACTTATATGACCCTATTGCAGACAATAGGAATAATTTTGTAAAATTAGCAGTAGCACTATTTTAGGTACTTACCCACTATGTTATAAAACATCTTGTTATGGTAAATAGAAAAATTCTCAGGTGACACTATGTTAGAAATGGCTCACCATTGTAGGTACATGGAGTACCTTTGATGGTCATTTTGCAACTCACCTTGAGTCTACGTGAGCTGCATAAGCTTGTGATAAGAATGGATGATTGTCTCCTTCCAATATGCAGACCTAAACAATTGCATAAATCTATGTCATATTTCAGGGCCTTTCTTACCTTTGGGGTTGAGTTTATCTTCAACCAATATTTTGACGTTTAAAGATGTCATTTTCATCTAGATGTACTGATGACGGATGCTAGACATTACAATTTGTAAAGAACCAATGTTTGTTAGAGTTCTTGATGCCAATTTTTGAAAACAATATGTGTTAAGTATTGAAGTTGTCAAATACAATTTTTCTCTCACAGTTGCCACAAAATTTACTTTTCTTCATTTGTATCTTTTGGAAAAATCCTCCTTGATGACCTCCATGAACCATTGATGTACCTGGATTACCTGGACCCATCGTAGACTTACACCATCATACAATTGTTTTTGCATCTATCAACTCAGCACCACCTTCATACTTGAATTCTTCTTTAGCTAGGACTCTTTTTACACATGCTCCTGCACCATCGTGCTCTCCCTTACCATGTCCAGCCTCAGTGAAATTCCAAAAATGTTGTACACTGCTTGTCATATGCATCCTTGTCAACCAATAAAACATCCTTGCATTTCTGAATTGTGTGGTGCAATTATCTCACCATATTAAGTGTTGGTTGTATCGTATGTTCCTTTCCCTTAAACTATCATAGAAAACTTTAAAGCATCTTTGTACAAACTTCAATGAATGAGTACGATCATCACTTATGTAGAAGTGACACTCTCTTACAACCTTTCTATCCTCATTTGTGCTATTATCTGCATGGATGAATGCTATGTGTACAAAAATAGAAACTTGTGTAGAATGATAATACATAGATTGCACTTCATTTTGAAGTTGTAGTGTATAATTTTTAGCAAAATCAACGATAGAGACAATGGTGCTAAGAGTAAATGTGTCCTTACATAACTTGAATTGCTCGTCTAAACATCGAGCTCTATGTGTATGCATTATGTACTCATAAACTAGTTTCTCTTGAAACATTTTCATAAATTCAGCTATACATATATCATTTTTCACTAGCTCACATCTCTTCAAATCTTTTCCATCTTTAACTCCATATGTGACTATCTTGTATTTCCAAAAAGAAACTAGTTTCCTACCAATTTCATGTGTGCTCTCCAAATGTATGCATCTTGGTAAATGTTCCAAACCTCCACATATAGCACAAAAACCTTCCAAACAAGGCATCTTATAATAAATGCAACCATCATGTCTATTACATAGCACACTTGAAATACATTTTCTTACTTACTTAGGAGGTGCTTGTATATTGCATTCCTGCAAAACATCGTTAGTGTCCAAAGTAGAACAAATATGCCGAAAAATATCATAGTGCATGGAAAATTCAATATGCATCCTACAACAAAACGTGGTGCGTACATGATTAATCTTAATATAAAAAGGTTTTGTCATTTCAAAAAATCTTTGAGAAATTATTATCTGAAGAAACTTTTGAAGGAATCTTTCATAAAATTTAGTTTGAGTCATATTCAAATAGTGTTTGGCATGTGGCTCATGATTTGTAGACCGGATTCGCCTTCTAACAACATCTCTTTGGTTGGGCGAAACTCTTGTGTTTACATGCCAAAAAAATTCAATTAATGTTCTTAGTGCATCAACAACAACCTTTTCTTTGCGTGGTAGTCTACCCGAGAATGCCCAAAGAGAGTTATTATTAGGTTCCTCTATTTTTTCTCGCCTTTTTAGTGCTTTACTTAATGTTGTTCTACTAACATTTAATGAGTTACTTGTTTTCCTTATCAAACAATCTTTTCTTATTTTCTTGCTCATTATGGTTGATGTAATGACACGTCGAGTAGCATTAGAATCTTTAGTACGTGATTTTGAACCAATAGCTTGATATGCATCAAATAGATTTTTCACAATAGTTCTTTCACTGTTACTTTCAGATGATCTTAGGCCTAGAATTTTCATTGTCTCTCTAAAATTCAAATTTTTAATCATTTGGACAATTAATTGACATCTTGCGGTTTGTTTTAAGTTTTCAAAATGGTTTTGCCATATTCTTTTAACCATTCTCCTACAAGTTCGTTCATTCATTTTAACAGGCATTGGCTTCAATTATTCTCATCAATGTCAATTAGATACTTTGGTTTCCTACGAATGATTCTAGGAGGTGTTAACATCAGTGCATTATGTACATTCAATTTATCAAATAGAGAAGGTCTATGTTCATAATTTAATTGATTATTCAATGTGGTATCTTCTTCAATTGCATTAGATTCATATGATAAATCAAATGTCTGTTCTTCAATTGCAATAGGTGCATTATGTTTGTTTGGTAAATCGAATTGAGATGTTGAGGATGACATACCTTCTTCTCCCATTTTTTCTTATGTCACGTAATTTCTTCATACGTTGCCTGTGTCTTTCCTTTTTAGCCTCTTGTTGTTCCATCATTCCTCGCGTTTTCTTTCCCATGGTTGATATCGGTTGTCCTAAATAGAATCATATTACATATATATGTAAACAAAAGTTCATAAATAAATAAATAACCATAAATATGCATCTTATAATTATTTTTTGAATCAAAACTATTAAACAATCACAATAATATTGACAAAACTAATAAGAAAAACAATTCAATCATTTGAAATCATGCAAAAACAAAAAATTCACTTACTTCTATGTATAAAATAGTGATAGAAGTGTAGACAGAGTTGCAGTGGGGCCTTCAACAACCTCAAAAACTTCTTTTGAGGCCGTTGAGGCTCTTGGGAAAGTAAAACTATGTATAAGTACCCCGTATGTGCTATATTAATAACCGCATGAGCACTGTTAGTCCATAAAATGTTGGCAAGCCCAACGGTATTTATTTTCCACCTTGTATTAATCACTAGCGCGTATGCGCTCCTACTCCTTAAAAATGTTATGGCAGGCTAGTGAACTAATAGGCTTAGTACCCCATACTCGCTTACAAGTAATAAGTAGCACGTACATGCTCCTACGCCTTAAAATGTTATGGTAGGGTAGTGAACTAATAGGCTCAGTTCCCCGTACGTGCTATTTGTAGTAAAGAAAACATGAAGGAAAACGGAGGGAGGGAGAAAGGCAGAGAAAGAGAGGGAGAGAGGTAGGGAGGGAGAGAGAGGGAGAGAAGGAGAGGGGGAGGAGGGAGAGAGAGAGAGGGAGAGAGAGAGAGAGAGAGAGAGAGAGAGAGGGGGGGGGAAAGTAAGGGGAGGGAGAGAGAAGGAGGGGTGGAGGGAGGGAGAGAGGGAGAGAATAAGGGGTATGGAGGAAGGGAGAAGGGGGAGAGAGAGAGAGAGAGAGAGAGAGAGAGAGAGAGAGAGAGAAGAAGGGGTATGGAGGAATAGAGAAGGGGAGAGAATCAAGTCTCTATTTTCCACTTAAGTCTCTCTCTCTCTCTCCCCCATTCTATATCTCTAAAATCTTTTCCTCTCATCCTCTATCTCTCTATCTCACTCCCCCCTTCTCTCAGTTGTATCTCTCTCTCATTCTCTCCCTCTCTCCCTTTCTCATTACCTCTCTTTCTCACTCTCTCCCTCTCTCCCTCTCTTCGCACCTCTCTCTCTCTAGTCTCTTTCACTCTCATTCCATCCCTTCCTCCCTCTCACTTAGACTCTCTCTATCTCTCACCCTCTCTCTCCTTCCCTCCCTCCACCTCTTAGGTCTTTCTTTCCCTCCCAATCCCTCTATCCACCTCTCTCTCTCTCTCTGTGTCTCTCTCTCTCTCTCTTTGAGTCCCCTTCTTTGTGTTGCTCTCTATCTCTATCTCTCCCTCTCCATCTCTCTCTCCCCATCCCTTTCCCTTTCTCTATCTCTGTCTCCCTCTCTCTCTCTCTCCCCATCTCTCTTTCTCTCATTTATCTCTTGTCTCTCCCTCTTAGTCTCTATCTATCTATCTCACTCTCCTCCTCTCTTAGGTGTATCTCTCTCCCATTCCACCCCTCTCCTCCCCCTCTCTCCCTCTCTAGGGTCATGTGGTATTCTTATTGGTCATATGGTATCCTAGGGATCCATGCATGTGTCCTAAGGGGTCATAGGACACCATATGGCTCCTTAGGAAACCATATAACCCATAACAACACATAAGAGGTCATATGGAGTCCTAAGGGGTCATAGGACACCATATGACCCCTTAGCACACCATACGACCCATAATGACACCAAATGGTTTCTTAAGGGGTCATAGAACACTATATGACCTTTTAGGACACCATATGACCCATAACGGCACCATATAGAGTCCTAAGGGGTCAAATGATGTTCTATGGGGTCGTAGGAGACTATATGACCCCTTAGGACACCATATGGTGTCCTAAGGGGTCATAAGGTATCCTAGGCATCATAGGACACCATAAGACACATAATGACACTATATGGTGTCCTAAGGGGTCATAGGACACCATATGACCCTTAGAACACAATATGACCCCTAACAACATCTAAGAGGTCATAGGGTGTCCTAAGGGGTCATAGGATACTATTGTTGGCATTTGACACTCATGGGATTCATATGTTGTCAATGATGGGAACAAGATTCTATTGAAGGCATATGCTGACATTTGGAGGCATACACCGACATATACCAACATTGGAGTATTTAGGATCATCACTGGCACCGGCACTGGCATCCAACAGTTCAGTGAAGCCGACATCAGTTTGGGATCCGAAAGGTTTTATTTGTAAAATCATTTTGTAATTATTGTATAGGGCTGACATTGAATATATTTTGTATTGTAAGCCGACATAAGGCATATTATTTGTAAAGGGTATATAAGTTAGTCTGATAGGTCATTTTGATATATGACAAGGTAGTAGAACAAGGTGATGTGAAGGATATGTATGTAGTTTATTTGTATGCAAATATAATATCATACTATGATCAGTAGATGGTTTGTAAAGCATTCTTGGAGGAAAGGAGATACTGGTAGAAGGGTTCATGGTTTATGAGCCAATACAGAGCAGAGCTATAACCGAAACTCTTTTTGGCATTGCAGATGAATTTTGTGAGTTCACCAATACTGTTTTATCTTAGTAGATGCTTGTAGTCAATGAGACTCTTTTGTGTTGAGTAGTGTGCTCTAGGCAGTGTGCCTTTCTCCATGTGTAGGCCCCCATTCTATGTAATATCTTTCATATGGCCAATGAATTGATATTGTGGGTCACAAATCCCACTATGGTTTTTCCTCTTTGAGGTTTTTCACATATAAATTCAGTGTGTTATGGTGTTCATTCATTTGGCTGGTTTATTTGCTTCCTGTTATATGTTTCTTAATTTATCGGTTTATATGTGTATGTTATAAAAGGTTAAAATATTGTGTAACCGACAGAACACTGATTCACCCCCCCTCTCAGTTTTTTTGGATTCATTGTATTCCAACAATTGGTATTAGAGCCTGGTACCTTGGAGGAAGTTTAACAGCTTGAGGAAGATCCTGAAACTGGAATAATTGAATATGGTTATGGAGAAGCAACTTGAGATGGCACTTGAGGAGTATGATGCTTAAAGGATGAAGAACCTAAAACTGTAAGATGAATTGAATTCTGCTAATGAATTCATTCTTGTTCTGCAAAAAAAGGTTATCATTAGCTCAAGCTAAGAGAAAATAACTTTTGCAAAACCAAGATGATGAAGAGAATAATGCACCTAAGGAACAATGTCAGAAACTAAGTCAAACAAGCATGCTTATGAAGAATGAAATGCAAGACCCTACTATGAGTTTATCAAAAGATATCGAGGACATAAAGAAGAAGGAAGAAAATCTTGCTATATCTTTGAAGAACAAATTTGAAGAAAGTGGCAGATTGACTCATGAGAATAATCTGTTGAGAACTGATTTGGTACAATCCCGAAATAATGAACAAGAGCTAGAGAGACAAATAATGACTTTGAGAGATGATTTAACTACTGCAAGTGAGTATAAGGAAAAACTCGAGATTAGTGCTACACAAATAGATGATTTATTGAAAAGACAAAGGCAGAGTGAAAATTCTAGAGGACTTGGATTTGTACAAGGCAAAAGCTCTGGTATTGCAAATGAAGATCAGACAACCGGTATGCAGAACTCATCAGACCAAAGGAAACCGATAAGGCAATCTAATGCTTAGAGATTCAATGGTAGATGCTTTGTCTGTAATAAATTTGGGCATATGGCTAGACAATGTAGAAATAGAGCAAATCAAAACTACAATTCAATTCCTAATCAATGTACAAATTGCAAGAAATATGGTCATCAGTCAGAAGATTACAGAATGAATGTTAAATGTTATGCATGTGGAAAGTTTGGACATTTGGCTAATCAATGTAGGTCAAGGAATGACACTGATGTTACATGTTATGCATGCAACAAAATAGGTCATATTGCTAAGTACTGCGAGAGCAAGACTACACTGGTTAGCAATGACGAAATAAATGAGAAGGAAAAGAAGAAGGTAGATGAAATACAACAAGATCACACCAAGAGATGGGTTAGAAAATATGAAGAACCAAGTGGAGATGCAACTACACTGGCAACTGCACCTATAACTCCACCAGTAGAACAGAGCATTCCTGCACTGATAGGAAATTCAACTAGTAACTGAGGCATATTCCTTAGGGGTTGGAAAATTCATTACAAATCTTGCATATTCCCTGGAAGAGATTTGGAGAGTGGTATTGATCATTGATGGAGGTTCATCTGGCATAAAACTGTGAAACTGACATCTGGTAGGGTACATCACTAAGCATTTATGACAGTGATGAATTAGGGTTTACTCACTGATAAAAAAAGAAAATGGACTCATTTTCACTCACCCAACACTCGAGCAAACCAGAGCGAAGCAAAAGCGAGCAAAGGCATTCCGAAGAATTTTCAGTAGTCATCTGAGAAGTAATCAAACCCATCAACTGATGATTGTTATCCAGGTATTTCTTTGAAATGGAATTCGGATCATCATCTGCTCCTACTTTCATTACGAATCCCACTGTTGTTGAGGTTAAGAATAGGCTTAAGCCTATTTTCAAGGAAGTTCCCCAAATTGCTACAAAGGAAGACTCTACTAGCACGTTTTCGAAGGTTCTCGATTGTGTGGTTTATGTGGAAGTTGTTAGGGCCTATATTCACTGCACATTGGAGGATTTAGGCACTGAGGAAATCAAGGGAATGTATCAATCTGTGATACTAAGCAACTCCAGAACAATCAAACTGAAATATCAAATTATTGAATATCTAGGGTTAATCGGAATACTATACATACCAGAATTCAAGGGTGAATTGATCAGATATGTTCTGAGAAGGGTCCATAATGAATTTATTTGCTTGGACCAGCCTCACATGATCACCAAAGAAGCAATTCAGGTGGTCACCAACTTACCCAAAGTTGAACAGGAACCAGGCAAGAAGATCTCCAACACTACAGTTGAGAAGCTCACTGACGCAACCCATGATGGAAGATCAATGAGGGTTAGCACGATCAAAGACACAAATGTGAAATTTACCAGCATGATCATTAGCTACAACGTAACTCAATCAAGTCGACTAAACTCTATTGCCAGTTCGTGTATCCATGCAGCACACCAAATGATAAAGAATAATGAAAAGGATGACTTGTGTGAATGGTTAAGGAGTGAATTAATGATTAATCTTGGCAAGATCAAACGTGTTAAGAAAGGAACTTTCCGGTTTGGCAATCTTATTGTCTGTTTGATGTTGTACTTCATGAATGAGCTACCGGGTTTGGGAAAGAAACGTTGGGCTCATGACATACTGGTAGGTATGCAGATCAAAGATGCAATCAACGGTCTTGGTAGTAAAAGGGATGAGAAGCTTAGGGGATACTTCAAAACTTTTCAGGAGAACATGAGACCGAGGGAAAGAATCTCCAAACACATTATGGAGAAATACTCCACTAATATTTTCTTCATGGTAAAAACAGACGAGACACTCATGGAAGCAGTGGAACCTAGAACTATATGGGTCACTGAATTGGCTTATGAAGTAGATGATAACATCTTGGAGCTATATGCTAAAATGTTGATTGATGCTCCTTTCAATGAAAACGTTGAACACTTTGGAACTGCAGAGGAGAAGGCTCTTGAGGTCAAATTGGCTTCAACAAGAAAATAAGAGAAAAGAAAATAGACAAAATGTCTATATTTGTTCAGATCTAATTCACAGGATAGATACAGAACTAGGTTTTGTATCTAAATGGGTAGATCAATCGACAATGGTTAGTGCTCCTGAGGTGAAGAGGCCTGAAACTTGCATTTCTTCTATCACTTTTGACTCTGATCCAAAGGATAATCAATCTCTTGCATTCATAAGGGTACATAGGAAGAAAGCTGACAAGCCTCTGGTGAAGGAGAAGAAGGTGGAACGAAGGAGGAAGCTAATTAGAAAGGTAACAACTGCATCCACACCTCTGACAAGGAAACCTACTCAGAAGAGGCAGCCCGCTCCATCCACTCCTATAACCCCCAACAAGAAGAAAAAGAGTGTGATTGATGAAGCAATCAAATCTGGTAATGTTACCATCATCCCCCCAATGACTTGTGCAGAGTTAATTGATGAGGTAACTAAAGATGAAATCTTGAAGAATGTGTCAAATTTGTATGAAGATTTAGATGATAATGAGCAAAATGAAATAGAAGAAGCAATCTTGTTATATTTAGACATATATAAGAAGGCTTTGGTAGAGATTTTGAAGGAAATTCCTTTATCATTATATAATAAGTTAGATGCAAGGAGATTAGATGCAATAAGGAGAAACAACGAAATTAAAGAAGTTGAACTTTTGAGTATGTGTGGCTCTATAAATAATGAGGATATGAAAAGGTGTATAGATGTTGCAAATAGAACAATATTTAGCAGCAAAACCTGACAAATAGGCCTAATGATGGGTAGAGTCAATGAGATAATAAATGAGACCAGAGATGGTTGGGCCAAATTGTTCCAAAAGAATCCTGATTTTCTAACTTCTCAAGAGGAATTTGCTAAGGCAACTGCTCCCACCATTCTAGACAAATCTAAAAGGAAAGGAATTTTGGGAAGTTCAGATCAAATTTTGAATGAACTGACAGATAAACCCAAAATTGATGAGAGTGTATAGACTAAACCGACAGAGACTACATATGTACAGTCTGGGAAAGGAAAAATAGATAATGTACAGGTGACAGATAATATTGTGGATAATACTCCACCGACATATTGCACCAAGTGGCGAAGCCACCAGTGCAAAAGAGGATGAGAAAAGAGATACACTGGGAGAGGATAAGGAAGAAAAGGAAAAGGAGACTATACCGACAATTGATTCCCCTATAAAACTTTTGGCAATTGACACTTCTCACTTGTTGAGAAGCAATCAATCATAGAGATGAGTCCCATAGAGCTAATGATGATGGCTACTCAAAAGCTAATGAAGGAAGGATTTGCAGACAAAGGAATAATATAGATCAGTCAATAACAGTTTTGCATAGATTGATTCCTGATTCTATGATTGAAAATGAAGCAAACCCTTTTGGCAAGCTTAAGTCATTGACATAGCACATATCTAAAAACTTTCAATCATTGCAGCAGATTTCTGACAATAAAGCACTTGAAAGATTTACTCTAGCCAAGAAAGCCGCTTTTGACCAGATTATTGAGAAAGAGAAGAGGAAGGTTGTAGAGAAACTTGTACTCATTGAAAATTCTTTGAAACAATGTACTAACATTTACAATGTTTGTTGTTATATAGAAATTCTTACATAAAATGTAGATAAGAGGTTTAAAGAATAACATGAAAAGATTGCTAATATTGCTAATTCTTTTGATGGACTAACTTCACTTACGACTTCCATTGATGGACAAATTTTGACTTTGGAGAACCAAGTTTTTGCTTTTGAAAAGGAAATAGACAAGATCATTTAGAGAGAAAGGAGTCTCAGAGGTTTGGTGAGTCCAAGATTGGATTCACTTGGTGTACATAAGAGGGAATGTATGGATATGCTTGCGAATCCATACCAACAGAAGTCATTGAGAAAGAAACACTTGCACATTTACTGAGTGGACTTGTATCCATATCTGAAACATTCAAAACCGGCTGGGATACCTATGTACAATTGCTAAAGAAAGCTTATCTAGAAATCTTGAGATTGGTCAAGCTCCGGTAATGTAATTTGTAATTATTGTTTCAATTCTTTCACCGATCTTTGGCATTGATGCCAAAGGGGGAGTATATGTATGTGAAATATATATATATATATATATATATATATATATATATATATATATATATATATATATATATATATATATATATATATATATATATATATATATATATATATATATATATATATATAATCCTAGGTAGAGGATATTAGACAAAGTATATTATAGACAAAGTTAATCAACTCAGGGGGAGCGTGTTTCATGTTTCAGTTGAACCGACAGGGAATCCATTTTTCACATGAGTGTTATCATCAATGCCAAAGGGTGAGATTGTTGGCAATGGACACTCATTGGATTCATATGTTGTCAATGATGGCAACAAGATTCCACTGAAGGCATTTATAAAAATTTGGAGGCATACACTGACAGATACCGACATTGGAGTATTTAGGGTCATCACCGGCACCGACACTGACATCCAACAGTTCAGTGAAGCCGACATTAGTTTGGGATCTGAAAGGTTTTATTTGTAAAATCATTTTGTAATTATTGTATAGGGCTAACATTGAATATCTTTTTTATTGTAAGCCGACATAAGGCATATTGTTTGTAAATGGTATATAAGTCAGTCTGATAGGTCATTTGGATATATGACAAGGTAACAGAACAAGGTGATGCGAAGGATATGTATGTAGGTCATTTGTATGTGAACGTAATATCATACTATGATTAGTAGATGGTTTGTAAAGTTTTCTTGGAGGAAAGGAGATACCGGTAGAAGGGTCCAGGGTTTATGAACTGGTACAGAGCAGAGCTATAACCAAAACTCTTTGGGGCATTACAGATGCATTTTGTGAGTTCACCAGTACCGTTTTAACGCAGCAGAATCTTGTAGTCAGTGAGACTCTTTTGTGTTGAGCAGTGTGCTCTAGGAAGTGTGCCTTCCTACATGTGCAGGCCCCCATGCTATGTAATATCTTTCATATGGCCAGTGAATTGATATTGTGGGTCACAAATCCCACCGTGATTTTTTCTCTTTAAGGTTTTCCACATATAAATTCAATGTGTTATAGTGTTCATTCATGTGGTTGGTTTATTTACTTCATGTTATATGTTTCTTCATTTACCGATTTATATGTGTATGTTATAAAATGTTAAAATCTTGTGTTACCAACTGAACACTGGTTCACCCCCCCTCTCAGTGTTCTTGGATTCATTGTATTCCAACAACTATATGATCCCTTAGCACACCATAGGACCTATAATGACACCAAATAGTGTCCTAAGGGGTCGTAGAACACCATATGACCCTTTAGGATACCATATGGTGTTGTTATGGGTTGTATGGTGTCCTGAGGGGTTATATTGTATCCTATGACTCCTTAGGACACCATATGGTGTTGTTATGGGTTGTATGGTGTCTTAAGGGGTTATATGGTGTCCTAAGGGGTCATAGGACACCATATGACATCTTAGGAAACATTATGACCTTTAATGCCACCTAAGGGGTCATTTAATGGGCTAATAAAATGATATATTATTTAAAGTTATGAATAGAACATTTTACAATAGAACATCGATGGTTTATTTTTGATATAGCTAATTTAGACCATTGTCAGCATAAGAGAGACTCCAAGAGAACAAACAATGAGACTTCGCTAAAAAGAAAGTATAAGAGCTTGACCTAACCCTAAAAGTATTGCCTTTCTAAAACATATGATGCTCTTAAATTTGCAAGGCTATAGGATTGATCTCGATTGTGACTATGGGAATTACACACTTGATTTCTTTCATGGGTATTGTATACACCTAAAAATGGTTTGAAGATAGTTAATTAAATATGCGGTTATTTGATTAATTCCCCTTCTCAATTAATTGAATTCACAAGCAATTTAATGAATTTCTCTATTCATCTACTAGTAAATAAATCTAAATGATTTATTTATATAGTTCATTTCATAGCCCCTTTTGATTAATTAATTCTAAATTAATTAATGTCTCCCCATATTAATCAAGTCTTCTAATCCCTAATTAAGATTAACAAACTCAAGTTTGTTGAGATTAATTACCATTTTCCAATTATTTGAATTTCTAAATTCAAATGAGCACATGGCTCCTAGCTTTTAACCACCTAACCTAACCATCCCCTGACTTAATCCATTCCACCTAATCCTAGGTCTAACTAACCCTATCTTATCTTGCACATTCTAACCTCCTCATCCTAACCTCCCATGGTGTGGATATTCTCTCCTTGAGACACATGGCACTTTTGCCACATGTCTCCTTCCTTGGACACTTGCCCTCTCATGAGAAAGTCTCCTTGACACTTGTCACCCCAGATATGACAAGTGTCCCTTCCTCCAACCTCTTCTCCAACTTCCTCAATCTTGGCTCTTGATATCTTCAGATCAGATTTGGACCATCGATTCCTGCCACCTCAGCTTTGGCCTTGGAATTCCTATAAATATCCCCCATTTTGGAGCAATAAGGATCCCATCTCATATCAATTTAGGCATCATTACTATAGGCAATTTGGATTTTTAATTATCTAGTAATTAGCTTTTGGATTAACCATAGCATGTTAATCTAATTTCTTAAATCATGCAATTCATATCATCTCCATAGTCAATCATGATCAAATAAGCTACTCAACTCTTGAGTTGTCACTTTGGAGGTCATTGCTCCGCTGAGAGCCCATCAATTCAACACCTTCAAGGTCCTCAAGAATAGAGGAAGATGGGACATTTCAAGGAAGACTTATGGTTGCATTTCTAATCTAGTTTTCAATTAAACTTTTCAATTACATTTTATTGTCTCATTATATGTGTATGTTTTCTATATACCACATTTTTAGCATCACATTAATTGGCATAGGCAGTTGCCACCACCCCTCTTCCCTCCAAAATGCAGAAAACAAAAAATAAATTTTTGATGTTATTTTTTTAAAATGCATGTATAATTTTAATTTTTTGGAATGCGAATGGAAAATTTTTAAAAATCTGGAAAAACCCATTTCATGAATCGAAAAACCCATCTCAAAAATATTTTTTTTTCCAACCCATGTAGCGAAAACGCTAAAAATTTAACAAAGCTGGGTTTTCTCGAAGTACGTACCCGTGGACATATGCCTGAGGACGCTCATATCGCCGAACTCACTCAAACCTATGCTAATGGTACGGGATCACCATTTCCTTCCTCCAGCACAAATTTTCTCAAACAACTACAGTGCACAAATGAGGAGTGGTAAAAGGAGTTCACCTTTTTAAACTCATAATGGGGCATTTAAGTGGGATTTTTATTTCACTAATTTTTAATCATCTAATCAACTAATCAGTCTGGCAAGGCAACATTTTCAAATTTATTAGCAGGAAATGAATCGGATTGACTCTAAAAATCTCTAAAAATCAGAAAATCATTAACAATCTAAAAATTGAAAAATTTTCAAAATTTTCAAAAAAATCAAAAAATCGCAAAGAATTCAAAAACATTTGAAAATTATCTAATTCATCTCCCAAGGGGGCATCCTCGCATCAATATTTATCAATCAACGTCTGGGGCATCATATCGAGATTTATCATCTCCAAGATTGAAACCGCATCATATCGAGATTTATCATCTCCAAATCAAATCAATATCATATCGAAACCAAATCCGCATCAAATCAAGATCAAATCTGCATCATATCGAAATCAATATCAGCAACATCATCAATCGAGATTTCTTTGAACCAACGTGTCGTCACACATCGCTTCAAAGAGGGGAAAAATGTATACACCTAAAAATGGTCTGAAGATAGTTAATTAAATACCCAATTATTTGATTAATTCCCCTTCCCAATTAATTGAATTCAGAAGCAATTTAATTAATTTCTCTATTCATCTACTAGTAAATAAATCTAAATAATTTATTTATATAGTTCATTTCATATCCCCTTTGATAAATTAATTCTAAATTAATTAATGTCTCCCCATATTAATCAAGTCTTCTAATCCCTAAGTTTGTTGAGATTAATTATCATTTTCTAATTATTTGAATTTCTAAATTCAAATGAGCAGATGGCTCCTAACTTTTAACCACCTAACCTAACCATCCCCTAACTTAACCCATTCAACCTAATTCTAGGTCTAACTAACCCTATCTTATCTTGCACATTCTAACCTCCTTATCCTAACCTCCCATGGTGTGGATATTCTCTCCTTGAGACACATGGCACTTTTGCCACATGTCTCCTCCCTTGGACACTTTCCCTCTCATGAGAAAGGCTCCTTGACACTTGTCACCACAGAGATGACAAGTGTCCCTTCCTCCAACCTCTTCTCCAACTTCCTTAATCTTGGCCCTTGATATCTTCAGATCAGATCTGGACCGTCGATTCCTGCCACCTCAGCTTTGGCCTTGGAATTCCTATAAATATCCCCCATTTTGGAGCAATAAGGATCCCATCTCATATCAATTTAGGCATCATTACTATAGGCAATTTGCATTTTCAATTATCTAGTAATTAGCTTTTGGATTAACCATAGCATGTTAATCTAGTTTCTTAAATCATGCATTTCATATCATCCCCATAGTCAATCATGATCAAATAAGCTACTCAACTCTTGAGTTGTCACTTTGGAGGTCATTGCTCCGCTGAGAGCCCATCAATTCAACACCTTCAAGGTCCTCAAGAATAGAGGAAGATGGGACATTTCAAGGAAGGTTTATGGTTTGCATTTCTAATCTAGTTTTCAATTACATTTTATTGTCTCATTATATGTGTATGTCTCCTATATACCACATTTTTAGCATCACAGGTATGTACCCTTCTAGGCCTTTTGACAAGTGATGATCATCATATACTACCACTGCCATGCTTACAACAAACTTCAATTTTTTTAGATGACAGGCGTTGTGTAACAACATGGGAACTCTTTCATACCCACCACTATCATTCTCTGTGACATCATCAATGTTACTCTCGCTCTTTCTCTTCCTACAAGTTGTTTCCTTCTAAAAAACATATTGCAAGTAGTCTGACTCATCATTTTGCTTTGTTGACACTATTTTCCACATCTACTATGATCATTAAAAATACATTTGAGAAGAATATTATTGCAGGTTTCCTTGTTTGTCATGATAATGCACCCGTGGTTCAATTTCAAACCCTTCTTCCTCCTATTCAATGTACACACACAAATCCATCAGTAAATTTTCTCAGGAGAGCATACATGATAAAAATCAAAGAGGAAGTTGCAGACAAGAAATAAATTCACTTACCTCTATAGAGGTGCAAACACAGTTACAGTGGGGTATTGAGCGAGGGAGGGAGAGAAGAAGAGAGAGAGGGATGGGGTATGGAGGAAGGGAGAAGGGAAGAGAGGGAGAGTGAGGGAGAGAGAGAGGGAGAGGGAGACGGAGAGGGAGAGCAAGAGGGAGAGAGAGAGAGAGAGAGAGAGAGAGAGAGAGAGAGAGGCACCTTGTACACACTTGAGAGGGGGAGACAATACACTTATGTGTGTATATATATACTTAATATATTATATATATATTATATATTATATATATATTATATATTATATATAGAAATTATATATGATATGTATATACACATATTATATATACAATATCATATTATACACACT